>NC_089589.1:101004383-101324498 GCF_019320115.1 Miscanthus floridulus
CTCTCGAGCATATCTAATAGCTGCAGGAAACAATTTAGCACGTATGCACATATATGGCATTCTAGAACTAAGTTCCTACGCCGTTGTCAAAACATGTATGGCTAGGCTGCCTATTTTAGTAACATTTTTTTAGCAGAATTATCCATCACTACTGGCAGTAACGTATTCATCAGGAAGGCCCACATACTCAACCAAATAAAAAGAAGCCCACATACGGGAGAGATTTTTTTTACGGAGAGTTTACATTCCCTTCGGCCCACCAGCAACTCCTGAAGGCCCAACGCTAGGGGCGCATCGCCTAGTCCCACCGCAGCGCCGCTCCCATAATCCCGTCCTGGAGCTTCCATTTCCCTCCCCGACACTGCCATGCCGAATCGCCGCTGCTCCCATGCGTGGGGAAACCTAGCGCCGCTCAACATCTATGGCCTGATGGTCCTCCATCCAGTGGAGTTGGCGGATCCTCGCGCCATCTTCGCAAGTGCCGACGCCCAGCCGGCCAGCGCGTGCAGCGCTAAGGGCCCCCGGCCTCCGTCGCTGGGTGCCCGACCTGCACCGGCACGGTGGCACCACAACGTGGTGGCAACCTGGCGTCGTACCTCCCTACCCTAGAGGCGAGGCCGCCACGGTTGCCAGCAGTGGCTCTGCACGATGGTGAGATCCGGCCGCTGGGCCTTCGCACTGAGGCTAGGGTTGGCGGCGGTGTGATGCACGGATGGAACGATCGATGGCTGTTGTGCACAGAGGTTTCAAGGCTGATCCTAGCCCATCACCCTCACCAGCGTTCGCCACCCCTCATCGGTGCTCATGTAAGTTCCCAGTTCTTTTCCCCCTAGATTGTATTAAAACGCTTACCAAATCATATGCTTACACCTCTATTAGTAGGTGCTTAGCTTGGTAGGTTACACTGTTATGCAGGTACTTGTTTAACATTCCAATAGGTGTGTATGTTAGTTTTCCAAATGGTACTGTTGGTCGCGGCCACAATCACGGTCCAAGGGACTCAAATAAATCGATTGGACCTAACACCCACACACCTAGTTCTGATTGGAGCTAACACAAGAATGGACGGTGGCTATAACATACGACTAACTATTTCTTACCAAAAAGAGGACAAATCAAAGGGATGGTTCCTCTCAAAACAGCAGTTCATTGCCTAGGCAGATAAAAAACAGACTTCCAAGTAAACACCTAAGCGCCTAACCATCCATGAGATTCTTTGAGCGTGGGGTGCAAAATGGAGCAGGGCTCTGGTCCCATGTCCAACACAGATCATTTGGGTTGCATGAGAGCAGGCGCTCAGTAGTGGCCATGAAGTGTCCATCCACGTTCTTCTATGATTTGATGGATAATGACACATTGAGGAACCTAAGGATACTTTTCATCGTCACGCCGGCCTCCGCTAGCACACCTGGGCCGACCACTGCCCACCGGTGACCGGCCTACAGGTACTCGGGGCCTCGACTTCCTCCATCTCTAGGCCACTGACGATTCGGAACATTGCTGATAAATTTCAAAACTCTCTAGATGAATGACATGAAAGGGTCACCGAGCTTTCCCAAGCAGAACCATGTCAGGCCATCTGCACGGACCTCCTGGGATGCATCAAGGTGATTTCTAGATCTCTCGGTCAGTAGATATTGCAGTAACATGGCACAAGTTGGATCCAATTGTTTCCGCTTTGGTTACTGAAGAACATTCCATGAACAATTTATTTGAGCGGTGGTGTGGGTACGGGAAAAGTGAACTATAGTAACCTATGATAGGAATGTGCTCTCATGTTGCCATTTTTAGGTAAAAATTATATGTTTGGGGCAATAATTGGTTGTCCCGTGCTCTACAAGTTGTTAGCTGTACCAAACGCCCATGCTGCTATTGCTAAAAATTCAGTATCTCTGAACTGCCAACGGCATCCTCTGCTGTTGGTGGTGAAGCTAGAATGGAACTTACGATGGGAAAACTAAATAATAAGATTTGGGGTAGGAAATAAACCTATGGCGCTGGTGAGGCTGGCAAATCGCAATCATCATACCTATTAGATGTTTCACTCTCATGTTAATTTCTGGCGTGATTCATGCAGAACTTGCCACTGGGGGCAATATATTTATGCCAGGAACCCTACCGGTATCCAATGCTGGGCCATTGGTTCATGCAGACTACTGAACGGGAGAAGCAGCAAAGCAATCAGGTCAGTGCTTATGCCCCCAACTCCATCATACTGATTTCCACAATCTCCATGTGAGAACTCCCCTGTGTTGCATTTTTTCCATTCTCCAACCAGACTCTACACAGCTAAGCGGTACAATGCTCACGCGAATCCAAATCACACGAACTTATTAGCGCATGGGAGTCAGGTTGGGAGTGCACGCATCGTATAGATATTCACGTAGTGTCCAGGGCGCTAGATATGCTGACATGGAAGGAAAGTAGATGAAGCACTTTAATCGAACTGAGACAATAGTACACATGAAGTGAAAACAAACAGGGAGGACTACATATTATTCTTTGAGTTCAGTAACTCGAATGGTCGTTGCCAACACACTACTAAGCCACTCTGGCCGACAAACAAAGGCCCTAACTTAGGCACTGCACTTAAGACAAAGGCATAAAGATCCTTATCTACTAAGGTGGCATAGTGGACTAATGGATACATGAGCCCAGGGACCTCCAAAGGCCAACACAAGTAAGGACTCATAGGCCAAGGATATAGCACAACGGTGCACTACTCACTAGTTGACACACTTAAAACTGGAGCACTGATTATGGCACCACCATGTGGTGCATAGAACAACATCAGATTTATTGGATGAAGTTGTGTAGCGATAGGTAGTTGATGGTGGAGTCCACAGAGGTAGGCTGACTCGTCACTGCAAGTTGGAAATACTTTGTCACCCAACTGTTGGAACCAAACAATAAAATAGAACAAGAATGAAAAAGCCACCTTGCCCCATCTTTCTTTGCAACCAAACAATAAAGCAGACCTTGATCTCTTGCCTAGAATAGTTCTTCAAAAAAACCATATAAGCAAACCACCCATACATGGGCCTTACTTCACACGGGAAGGTGGACCACAACCACATACAAGGATCAATGTTGGAGGAACCTAATGTAATACTGTTGGTGTTTCGGATCACTAGCTAGTAAATTTCTAGTTTGCGCGTCTGGCCCCAATGGTGTGCTCGGAGGACACAAGGATTTATACTGGTTCGGGCGGAATGTCTCTATGTCTAGTCTGCCGCTGCTCATGTTACTGGCACTAGTTTGTAGTAGGGGTTACAAACGGGCGAGAGAGGGAGAAGGTCCCAAGTCTCTGGTGAAGAGATCGAACGTAATTGAGTCTTGTTGAGTTCGTTCAGCCGTGTGCTCGTGCCCCTCGCACCATGGGGTGTCCTGCTTCCTCTTTTATAGGTGAACAGGAAGGCGCAGGTTACAGAGAGAGAAAGAGAGAGAAAAGGAGAAAAGCGAGGGAGAAGAAGGCCTCTAGTGTAGCGGCGTCCTTCATCTCCTTTATGTGGGTCCCGCAGGTCCTGTAGATGATGACAAGGATGGCTCCATGTCGCGGCTCTGTTCGTCACTAGCGCCACACGCAGGCGTCGTCAGCCGGTCACGGCGCTCCACTCCATTCTAGCGAGTGGCGTGGTCAACAGGTACTCATGTTAGAAGCCATACGGGGATTAGGCAGTACAACGTCGACACACCTGACACTGTTGGCAACGTGAGCCGCCAGGTATGGTCCATCATGTGCATGGATCATGTCGATATGTGCCCGCTTCCCTCTTAGTGTCAGAAGTTTGACCCTGGGGTCGTACTCTTAGACCCGTAGTAGTTGGAGGTGGTATGGATCCCCATCGCGCGGGACGGAACCCGCGCCCGAGGGTTCTGGCAAGACGGAGCCCCTTCCCGAGGGGTCGGGCGAGACAGAGCCCGTGCCCGAGGGGTCTGGCGAGACGGAGCCCACTCCCTTAGGGTCGGGCTAGATGGAACCCACAGCCAAGGGGTCTGGTGAGACGGAGCCCGCGCCCTCAGGGTCGGGCGAGACGGAGCCCGTGCCCGAGGGGTTTAGCGAGACTGGACCCACGCCCTTGGGGTCGGGCGAGACAGAGCCCGCACCCTCAGGGTTGGGCAAGATCTTAAATACGTCTTGGACCATCCGAGCGAATTAACGTTCGTGGCCGTTAACTTCCTTCCTCCGGGTATCCATACTATCGATACCCGACAGTAGCCCCCGAGCCTTCAGAGGAGTAGAATACTCCTTTGGAGGCTTTTTCTAGGTGGGAGGACTCTGAGGGCCTCGGTCTCCCTTTGTAGCCCGTGGGGTGTCTTGGTGGGGTTTCAATTCCCTTCTGTCATAATCGGATTCCTTAGGAACATGTAGCTGTTGGATTCGGGGCGCCGAAAAAGGTTTCTCTTGATTCTGATCCCTCCCTAGGATCCGATCGATCCGCCATCATCATGCGACCACGTATTCGGTCTCCTTGTGAGTCCACCTTCCCTTGAACCCCCACGCATAGTAGGGGTCTAGTCGAGGGGTCAGCTCCTCTTGTGATCATCCTCCCTCAAGTGTTTTTTCGATAAAACGGAGGGGCTGAGCCGTGCCTTGTTTTCCTTGATGGATGAATCATGGTGCTCGGTGAGTTGTTAACAGGCTAGTCCGAGGGGGGCGCTGGCTTCCCGTTCACGGGGGTCCGGCATGGGTCAGCTGGTGACCAACTCCAGATTCTTGGCGACCAATCCATATAGTTCTTGGGTCCGTTTGACCGGTCCCAAGGGCTCCCTGCCTTTCTTCAAGGAAAAACCATGGACTGTGAACCGACCAAGACTCGAACGTGGGACAGGATGCCTACGGCGCTCGTGCGCCTAGGTACTAGCCGCTAGCAGGCCCATCCCTTTCCACTCCTCACTCTAAAGGTGCCTCGGAGCGGTTGTGAACCCATTGGTGGGCCAACCTTCGAACTCATAGGCCTGAATGGGTCATGGGAGCGTTTTCATCTTCGTATCCCTCCTTACCTATGGCGGTTCTCGGCCCATCGAATGGGGCGAACCATCATTCGGCACGTCCTTCAAGGGACTAGCTAGAGGTAGCGTCGGACTCATCCGTCGGACTTATCTGCCAAGATAGAGGATGAGATCATCCTCATGAAAAATTAGTTAGTTAGATAAACGAAGTGGTGGTCTTGTAATAAATGAACAAGTTTTAGTTAAGGCTACAAAGCTTAAGGTGCGGGCGAAAGAACCCTGATCATGCTAGTGAGCAAGAACGCCGTAGCCGCTGGGGCGTAGGTTCCTTGCAGTCCGACCAACTTTACTCAGTGTTCGTTTCCACAGCTCTCGCTTTTAGATCTTAACGTGAGAAGGGGTCGGCACAACGATTGTTTCTGAATAGGTATGCTCTTATCAGCCCCCGAGTGTGGCCCGGCACCGTGCCATTGCTGGGATCGGGTGTCACTAAGGATCTAGGACGAGATTGTGAAAAAGAAAGCATTTTTGTATTTCAGAACCACCGTTCTTAGGTTTCATGGGTACATGCATATGCTAAGGGTAAAAAGGACGTAGCTGCTCGATGTTCCATGCATTGACGAAGACCTTGCCATTGATGGTCTTGCGTCAAGCTCCATGACCTAGAGGTCTAGGAGAGCTGAGGGTTGGTTAGCCCCCGAGCCCGGGGTCAGTGGTCTATCACTAGTTTGTATGCTCCCCCTTATTGGAGTCACTGGACAGGAACCGCTTCATGAGGGCACAGTCTTTGTATAGGTGCTTTACGGGGAAGGTTTGGTTCGGGCATGGCCCTTCGAGCAGCTTCTCAAAGTGGTCTAGGGTACCCTCGGTGGGCTTCCGACCCCCCTTGCGGTCGGCAGCGGCCATGAGCGAGCCCTCCGCCGCTGCTCGTTCTTCTTCTTGTTGGGGCGGTTGGAGGCGCCTTCACTGACGTCCTCGTCCCGCTTTGCCTTGCCCTTAGGATGGTTGAAAATCACTCCGACCACCTCCTCATCCGAGGCGTGGCTGGTGGTGATGTCGAGGAGCTCCTTGGTGGCTCATAGGCCCTTGCGTCCCTTCTTGTGAACCAGGGACTCGCAGGTGGTCCTGGACAAGAAGGCTCCTATAACGTCGGCATCGGCGACGTTGGCAGCTCGTTGCACTACCAGGAGAAGCACCAGATGTACTCACGAAGAGTTTCCTAGACTTCTGTCATCAATTTTTGAGATCCCATGGGTTCCTAGGTCACGTGTAGGTGCCCTAAAAGTTTCCCACAAAAATCTCCTGTAGGTCCGCCCAACTTTGAATCCGGTTGGACGGAAGGTGCTCCAACCATGTTCGCACCGAATCGGTCAGGGATAATGGGAGGTTGCGGATAATGAAACTATCACTATCTGCTCCATCGGCTTGGCAAGCAAGCCGGTAATCCTCAAGCCATAGTCCAGGGTTCGTTTCCCTAGAGTTTTTTGGGATGTTGGTTGACGGTCGGTACCGCGGTGGGAAGGCGGTGTTGAGGATGTGTCGGCCGAAGGCTTGAGGTCCCAGCAGGTCAGGGCTCGGGCTCTGGTCCTCACCGATGTCGTTGCATCTGCCGTGATGAGGGTGGTAGCCACGGTCGGCTTCCTCTCTATCATCGCTTTGTCCATGCCTACGGCATCCAGGGTTTTACGTGCATCACGGTGGAGGCCGAGACGCTCATGCACTGGAGCCGCGGCATGCCCCCCCACCGCCGCGCGGCGCCTAGTGGACTGACATGTCCCTAACATGTCGTCCCAAGGGCGCATGCTGACTAGCATCGAGCTCACGTCGCCAAGACAGTGAGCTCTCCGTCTACTGCACCACCGCGTTCTCGAGCAGCATGTGGATCTCGTGATGGGCCCGATGATACTTTGTTGTCTCGGGTTCCGGCACCCTCGGAGCAAGGCCACCACGACAGCAATGTTCTAGCTTGCCTAGGCGAAGTGTGGGAGGGCTCGATCGTCTTTGATGATCCTCTGGTTCACGTCGCGGGCCATGGCACGTGCACGCCCACCGTCTCCGTGGCGCTCGATCTCACGCTCAAGCTCTGCATGCTCCTACTCAAGTTGGAGTCGTGCATCCTCGAGCTCCTGGTGCCGCGCCCTTAGCTGTTCCACCTGCATGCGACGAAGGGCCCCTACATCTTCCTCGACCTCATCCCTCTGGGGTACCTGCCATAAAACATTCTCGCGAGGGGTGATGACTCCCCCTGCTGGAGTTAGAGTCGGAGAGCGGGTCTGAATCTCCCGCGAGAAGGCTGTGGAAAGATTCCGCGACGTATTCGGTCATCCCCACAAATTCGTCGTTCGTAGGGGATGGGTGCATGCGCTGCGCCACGAGGTGGCCAATGGTCCCCGTAGCATTGCGTAGACCGAACGGGGACGCTACTGGGGTGCCCTGGGTGAGGTGTTCCAAGGAGAGCGTTTCCCCTTCGGCGAGTTGCATCATGGTGTTGGTGAAGGAGAAAGTAAGGTAGCGTAGCTCCTCTCGGGATGGTCGGGGTCCCAGGAAGGCGTCGAGTTGGCGCTCCAGCCTCCCATAGTCGAAGCCGAGGATCTGGTCGCTCCTGGAGACACGGGCCTCCAGCGCGTGCAGCTGCAGCTCATCAAGCACGTCAATCGCCTCAAGCGCCCCAAGCTCCTCAAGTGCCTCCAAGGTCACAGTGTTCTTCATCTCCTTTATGCGGGTCTCAACGATCCTATAGATGATGACGGGGACGGCTCCATGTCGCGGCCCTGTTCATCATTGGCGCCATATGCAGACATCGTCAGCAGGTCGCGGTGCTCCACTCCATTTCGACGGGCGGCGTGGTTAGCGGGTACTCCTATCAGAAGCCGTACGGGGATTAGGCAGCACAGCGCCGGCACGCCTGACACTATTAGCGATGTGAGCCCCTAGGTATGGTCCGTCGTGCCCGCTTCCCTCCCGGTGTTAGAAGTTTGACCCTGGGGTCGTACTCTTAGACCCGTATTGGTTGGAGGCGGTATGGATCCCCATCGGTCGGGACGAAACCCACGCCCGAGGGTTCTGGCGAGACGGAGCCCGCGCCCTCAGGGTCGGGCGAGACGGAGCCCGCGCCTGAGGGGTCTGGTGAGACAGGACCCGCGCCTCGGATTCGGGCAAGACAGAGCCCGCACCCTCGGGGTTGGGCAAGACCTTAAATACGTCTTGGACCATCTGGGCGAATTAACGTTCGTGGCCGTTAACTTGCTTCGTCCGGGTATCCCTAATATCGATACCGGACAAATATCTTATAAACTAATTTCATAGGGCGAGGAGGGTACACTATGTTGGTGTGGCAAACGATATAGATTACTTAGTCGACAAAAGTGCATTGTACACAGTCGGAGCACCACAAAAATTACATTTAGAAAGGACGACCAAGCGGAGGGAACGAAGAGCACGAGAGGAGAGGACCAACGCGAACAAAAGGAAAAGAAACAAAGAAAACAGGAAGCCGAATGTACAGCAGCAATGACAAACAAATAAGGCTGCAGGTGCCACTTCCCAGGATCGAAACCATGTGCTAAACACATAGACGCTGGAACCACCTGGTCGTCCATGATCACAACACATGTAGGTGCACAAAGTGTGCCTGTTATGTTCATATGCACATGCTAACTAAGTGAGCTCAAATGTAAAGCTTTCTCCAGCCACTCGCTAGGTCCATATTTAGGCGTTAATTTTGTAAAATCTTTCGCTACCATAGGTTCACAACACAGACCTAGTCTGTAGTGCTTCATATGCAATCTGTTCTTGTTACGCCATTAGCCGTGCCTGGGAAATGCCACCACACTTGTGCTGGTGGTTTTAGTGTAACAAAGGCAAGGAGCAACAACACACAAGCTACTGCAGGGATGAACTATATGAACTACAACAAGGGCACTTGCAAGCAATGGGAGGAGGATGATGAAGCAACGGGTGGCACACCACATGCTTATATAGGCGAGAGCATGGGCGCCTCTACCACCACTGGGTGCAAGGAGCTAATTAATGGGATTGGGGCCCATCCTAAGCAACTTGTTCATGCACACTCGATGGCTGTAAGAGCACAAATGCCCATGCATGTTTCTCGAAGCGGGAGTTGTTCTTCATGCACCGATAGCAAGGAGGCCAATCACTAAATGGGCCATCTACTTTTGGCCAATGCTGCGCATGTGAATTTTTTTAACTGAAGCCACGTAAAGCTAGCATGCATGGTGTAAAAGAGGTACTATTTTACCTTAAAAAAGTAAAAGTGGTACTATTAGGTAGCTACGGTGCACATGTTCATAGTAAATCTTGATGGTAAGAGCACCTACAAATTTTATATAGCCTAGGGTGGACTCATGCATGCATGAAAAATTACCACGTTGGCTTTAGCTTTTAGCTAGCTGTAAATTTCTGTATGTGCAGGGACAAGGAACCAACCACAGGCAATGTAAATTCTTGTTGACCAGTAAATTTTCTGTAGGTAAAGAGGTCCTTACTATGGTCTCACTTGGGGTTGCTTTCTTTCATATAAAAATTTGGTGGCAGTAAGTTCTTCTATGTAAAAGGAGAAGGCATTACATGTCCTGTAAATTCTTACCGTCCATAGCAAATTTTCTGTATGTAAAGGGCAGCCTACATTTATAGATTAGGGAGGGGGACCCATGTATGCATGAAAATTTAAATGTAAAAGGAGAAGGCACGATGATGTAAATACCCGTGGTAACTTTCTGCATGCAAATGATACCTGTGCTTGCATGCATACCTATTCAATTTTCTATCTGGTTCATTGAATGTATCAACTTGCTTCATCCTACCTATGGCAGTGGGTGAAAGCATGGAAGGATTTTGGCTGTGAGGTACTACTTTATCTAGGTCGTGAAATTTCTATCTAACGTACTAACTAAATGAAACATATGTGGACACCTTAGGAGGCCGCCTAGACGGCGCAGCCTCATATCTCTAATATCTGACATCTGATTCCTGTCGCTGGATTGAGATACAATGGCTCAGTTGATTAGGGAGTAGGGGGTCACATTTCGAAACTGGGTGTGTGTGCATGAAAATTTAACATTCGATGTTATTTGAAAATTTAATATTCTGAATTATAAAATAGAGGAACTTCAATGAATATTGGGACTTTATATCGATTTACAGAGCAGCCTTCTTAGAGGTTCAACTCTACAAGTAGTTGTCACGCAAAAATCATATTTTTTTCTTTTTTTTTATTTTAGGATCCAACTTACTTATATAGCTCTCTCCAAGAATACTCTAAAACTCTCTAAATCGTGATTTCGAGAGCCATTTGAATAAAATTGTTTTATATATATTTTCACTCTCCAACAACTTTTCTATATTTTGTGCGCAATCTAAAGAGTTAATCTCGCTTTTCATCTTCGGTTAGCGAGAAATCCGAAATAGATGATAGTTATATTTCGATATCTAACTTAAAAAAAACTATTGAAGAGTTTTTTTTTACCAAAATCTCTATTCCTAGAAGGATATAGAGAGGCTCGTCAAATCAAATTGCTCCAAAAGCACTGATCTTCCATGCACTTCATATTAAAAAAAGTAGGTATATATTCATCCATCGCTAGTGGCCCAATGGGCCATAGGCCTCCATCCGTCCGAGTCGCTTATTAGCCTGCGCTTTGTCACCTCAAAGCTAAAGCATATCAAGAGTATCCAATATTTTTCTTCCTAAAACATGAAGTTTTATAACTCCTAAAAAAATATGGAAAGAATAAAGAAGATCATCTTCAAGAGTTTCTAATAATCCACTCCTAAAATATAAAGATAATTTTACATCAGGAATCCTATATTATTTCTAAATAATCCTAACCACTTTTATATATTCTTTCTCTCTTGTACATTTGCATCAGGAACCCTTTCCTACTCTTTATTTTTTCCACGACGTTCCACCTTTAGATTGGCCGACAAATACGCGCGGGAGAGAGAAGATACGCGCGACTCGAAAATGCGTAACTTTAAGCGGAACAGTGTGACTTTTACCAAGTTCTAAAAAATTAGGAGGATGTATTAGGAGTTGTTGGAGAGGGGTTTTTTCTCATCTTATTAAAAACCAAGTATGAGGAGGGAATTTAGAGAACTCTTGGATACGCTCGGGTGTACGTGCATGATCCTCTAAAAAATATACGGGTGTGCATGGATTTCGCCATCCACCCGGATCCTAACAAACCCGTAAAATATGTTTTTTTTAGGGAACTCCTAAAATATAATTGATCATGCATGGATTGGGTGGGTACGGGTTAAATCCATGAAACCCATGGATCGTTATTTGGAAAGCAATAGACCTAAGCTATAGTTAAACCCATGAAACCCATGCACGCGCGTGGCAAGGAGGACCTGGGCGAGCACGGCTGGGACGAGGTAAGCGCGGTGTCAAGAGAAAAGAAAGATGAACGGACCGTTATTTGTCTTGCGTAATCAGTGGTATCCATGAGTTTGTGCTCTAGGAAATCTATATGGATCTGGCCTCTAGATCTAGAGTTTTGGTGGATCAGAATTTGATAATGATATGCCACGAGCGTCGGTCCTGTGACTCTCATCCACTTATCCCACCCAGCCCTTGTTGCCCACCCGCTCCGCGCTACGCGCCCTGCTCACGGGACGGACTCCACCGGTGCCGCTCGCCGGCGCCGCCCCCGCAAGCACTCGCACCTCCTGTCCCGGCCGCGCTCCATCCGCCTGCCGTGGCCACTGCCAAGGTCCGTGCTGCCGATGAGCTCCGCACCAGCGACCTCCGCGCACTCTGTGGCATCGAGTTGCGCGCCATCGTTGAGCTCAACAACAACAAGCTCCATTCGTCCAAGCAGCAAGGTGACATTGCGCTAAAGGCGCATGTTGCAAGCGAATGTTTCAAGTGTTTCAGATATTTCAGAGGTGGTATGTTGCAAGTGTTTTGTATGGATGTTGCAAAAGTAGATCGGGATGTTGCATTTGTTGCAAACGTTTGTTCCCAATGTTTCATCTATTTTTTTAGATGTATGTTGCAAGTATGTTTATCTAGTTGTTGCATATATTTCACACATATGTTGTAAGTGTCTTATCTGGATGTTGCGTATGTGTTACAATGGTATTCAAATATTTATTGTATTTCTTACAAGTGTTTCAGACGCATGTTTCAAGCGTTTCATCTGTCTTCAGACGTATGTTGAAAGTAGTGTATCTATATGTTTTAAAAGTAGATCGGGTGTTGCATCTCCCTCCTTGCCTTCTATTGCCTCGCCTTGGTGTCTCCTTTTCGCCTTTTGCTGGCATGCATCCTTCCCAGACCGTGGAGGGGGCGTGGTGGGGTCGGTAGAGGAGGCGCGTCGTGGGATGGTAGCGTGGACGCGAGCGCACACTCTCCCCTTCCCTTACACGGCCGCCTTCTGTTACACAGGCAGTGGCGCTTTGTCTCCTTCAGTTTTTCTGTTACACGGAATGCTGAGATGGGCTAGCGCCGGACGTCCGGACCCTAGTGCCTCCGATCTGAGTTCCGTGGAACTGACGTATTTGGTAAAAAAAAATGATCTACTGATGAATCCACAGCACTTGGAGCTCTGGCAAACAAGACCTGATTAAGGCGATTGTTGGCCAAAAAACACGTCCAACAGCTCTTGTATCATGTTTTCTTTTTTTTCTCAAATGTTATCCCGGCTATCTCGCTCGTTATCTTTTGCGAGCCGCGTCCGCTCGCCATATCCAGCTCCCGCGCGTGGCTTTCCTCTCCCAGGACCGCGCCCTACCTCTCCTGTGATTGGCTGGCAAACACATGACCTCCTACTTTAAGCGCTAGGAATAAGCCAAGCAGGTGAAAATTAATGGTAGTTACATGACGTGGCAACTTTTTCAATATAGAAGAGGAAAAATAGCTAGGCTGTTGTAGATCTCTTCTCTTTTGAGGAATTTTGTATTTTATATAATGGCTAAAGTATGAAATTTGTCAATTAGTTTTACACGAACTCTTGGAGTTGCTGGCTAAAGTATGGAATTTGACAATTAATTTTACATGAACTCTTGGAGTTGCTCTAAGCTGCCGACCCAGCTAACCCATAAATCCACCAACCGGCCCTTACATGCCCATGTAACTAGTCCATCTATTAATTAATAACTAGGATTCCACCCGACGCAGGAGTACACGGCTTTTCGCTTTCTTGGGGGCTGGGGGAATAGATGGCGCGCAGCGCAGCCGTGGTCTGAGGCAGGCGGTATCCCAGCGCGGCTCTCTCTGCATGCCGTCCAGGCCACCGTACGAACGCGTTCCTCCGCGTCCGCCAAATGCTGGGGAACAGATAAGCACAGTAAACAAAATTTCCTTCCCCATGATTATAGGTATGATTAGATTATTTAGATTATTATATATACAGGAGTATATATTATTTCAGTCCTCCACCACATGCTGGGTCTGGGTGCGCGTCCAGCGACAAAACCTGGCCATACGCGTGCGTGTGCGCCACCCGTTGCCGCAATGATCAACGCCCTCTTCGTTTCGCTTATAAACCGTACTTTTTCACTCAACGAACAGTATTTTTCTCTCACAACAAATCAGCCAACAGTACTTTCAGCCATGACTGATCAGCCAAGCGAACAGGGCACAAACCGGTCGCGCCACGTACGCCCACCTTCCTAGTTGCTACTACTATGCCTGAGCAAAATACCCGATACCCATTACCCATACCCGAATTACCCGAACCTGAGGTACCCGATCCTAAATTCGGATAGCAATTCTGATTACCCAAAATAAGTTTGGGTAATTTGGGTAATATCTCCTGGTACCCGAACTACCCAAACTACACGAGGCTGTTGAAATTTTATACAAATCGCTGCTGAAATTATGTATAAAATTGCTATAAAAGTTTTGTGCAGTTTGCTCTTTTCTGTGAATTTGGGTATATCGGGTATACCCGAACCCAAATAATCGGGTAGTGTTTTTTCGGGGTGAATATCGGGTAGCAATTTTCATTACCTATATTTTGAAATACCCGAATTACCCGATCCGAAAAAATCGGGTAACCCGAACGCCCAGGCCTAGCTACTGCTCTTCTCATTGCTGTTACCGATGATTGCTACGCGTCGCCGACTGACCAGCAGGAACCAGCATGAGATGCTGTCGTGGTGGATGCTGGTAGTATATGATTTCATCTGAGGCTCGCTTTGGAACGCGGGATTTTTTTCCTGTTCCTACACTTTTCTTGTAAAAAATAAGTCGAATCCTATAAAATTTCTGCGTTACAAATGAGCCTCAAACATTTTTTTTTAGTAACACTAAAGTATACATATTTATGTATCTAAATATTCTGAGCGAGATTGGTGTGGAGGTAAGAAATAGTCTCTTCTCTCTTCTATCTTCTTTCTCTTCCATGTAAGCAAAGTGGTGACATAGATTCCTTGAACTGGCACCGTTGGAGACATCCTACTAAAAACTTTAGACAACTTTAGCTCTCGAGGCTCCAAACAGGAGGTCTAAAGTGATGTCTAAAATTTAGCCAATCTCATACAAACCGTAGACCATATAAGTGAGCTAAAGTGGTCTAAGTTTTAGTCCTTAACTTTGGACAGCCAAACATTGTATTATAGACAAAAAGAAAAAAAAAATCCAAACAGGCCCTAAGGGAGGATATATATGTATCTGAAGGTTGTGGGTGCAGTGGCGCCGGTCTAGTGCCTCACGTGAGCTGCTGCCACGTACACGCTTCTCTTCTAAAAGTTGCTAAACCTGTTGACCCCAAAGCAGGGAGAGCCATGCTCTGCGCAGAATACAGTTAATTAACAGGTTCAAAATAATGGATCAAATCGAGCACGTACGACGGGATGCCCGCCTCAGTTGAGGTTGGCTCGCTGCACACAACGAACAGAGTGCTAAAAAGAATAAAAAGGGTTATTATTATTATTATTATTATTATTATTATTATTATATATATATATATATATATTATTATTATTATTATTTTATATATATATATATATATATGTCAGTACTATATCCAAACTACAATAATAATAACCTGATGGATCAGTATCCTGGCGGTGCGATATGTGTTGGTCATGCCGGGGAGGGCGGATCCGGGGAAGGCTTGGAAAAATGGAACGCTTTCGCTAACATGTCAGCAGCTCCACCATTCATCACTGCGGCGTTGCATTGCATTTTGCCGGCCGGCCGTACGAATCTCCTGTATGCTTGTGGAGTCCCCATGTGGAACGCACTGGGGAACATATCGAAGGGGACAAAGGTCACACACACACTGCGTGTGTTTGTGTGACAGAGTTGAGAACGGCCGGGCCGGGCGCCATCTAGGGCAGGTACATCGCCACTTCACCATCACCAGGGACCAGGCATCGATCTTTCGCTATATCTGGACATCTGGTGTCTAGCTAGCTATTTAAGGCACGATGTGTGCTCATGGCGTTAGAGCTCCGATCCAAACGAAGCAACCAGCATACTTTGCATTGGCGCAGCAGCTTCGTGATCAGAGCTGGCCGGCATGGAAGCTCAAGCTCCGGCTCCGACGACGGAAAGCAGCAGCAGCAGTGCCGAGGGCAGCAACGGCGGAGGCGGCGTCTCCTGCAGGGCGCGCTGCTGCCGCCGGAGGTGGCTGCGCTCGGCGCCGGAGCGGGTGTGGATCTCGGCCGCCGCCGGGTTCTGCTTCTGCAGCGACAAGGTGGCCCGGATCGCGAGGGAGGACCCCAGGCGGGTGGCGCACTCGCTCAAGGTGGGGCTGGCGCTCACGCTGGTGTCCGTCGTCTACTACCTCACGCCCCTCTTCGACGGCCTCGGCGGCGGCTCCGCCATGTGGGCCGTGCTCACCGTCGTGATCGTCATGGAGTTCACCGTTGGTATTTACATATTTGTTACATGCACATGCACGTACTGTCGAATCGATCTATCGTTTGCCAGGCCTACTAACCTATATATATATATACATAGGTGCCACGCTGAGCAAAGGCCTGAACAGAGCACTGGCAACACTGGTGGCCAGCTCCCTCGCCGTCGGAGCTCACGAGGTAGCCAGCCTCGTCGCCGCCCGTAGCGAGAAGGCGGAGTCCATAATACTCGCCGTCTTCGTCTTCTTTGTAGGTAAGGGCATACATACATACTCCGTCTCCGATCCATTAATTTCTTTATCATGGCCGCGACATTATTCTCACGGTTCATCCCGGAGGTTATGCGTGCAGCGTCGGCCGCGACGTTCTCGCGGTTCATCCCGGAGGTGAAGGCAAGGTTCGACTACGGCGTGAGCATCTTCATCCTGAGCTTCAGCCTGGTGGCCGTGTCCAGCTACCGCGTCGAGGAGCTCAGGCCGCTCGCGCTCCAGCGCATCTCCACCATCTTCGTCGGCGTTGCCATCTGCCTCGGCACCACCGTCCTCGTCTTCCCGGTCTGGGCCGGGGAGGACCTACACAGGCTCGCCGCCGGCAACATCCACAAGCTCGCCGACTTCCTTCAAGGTACGACGAGTACGACACGACACGAGAGACATGCATGCTTGTTCTGCCACAATGCTGGTGGTCGTATTGATTTGAGTAAAATTTCTCTTTTAAAAATTTAGAAAACATCGGTAAAATTTGTGCAGGTATTTCTTTTCAGACAACGGCGCAGATTAATTTTTAATGTATGCAGGACTGGAATCCGAATGCTTTGGAGAGAATTCTGGGAGTGAGAATCTGGAGGGCAAAGACTTCCTACGCGCGTACAAGAGCGTCCTGAGTTCCAAGGACAAAGAGGACTCTTTGGTACTAATCTCGTGTACATGTGACTTCAGATATTATATATGCACACTATTTATGCCAATCAAAACATATTAACCAATACTTGTATTATTACAAACATTGCAGTGCACCTTAGCCCAGTGGGAGCCTCCTCATGGCCGATTCCGCTTCCGGCACCCATGGAGTCAATACAAGAAACTAGGTACTCTTTGTCGCCAATGTGCCTCTTCAATGGAGGCTATTGCTTCCTATGTTGTCATCGTCAGAAGATATCAGGTAGTTTGCTAATTAATGCACCAATTTCATGATCAGAGATTAATGTTTATTGATCAACAACCTTTTCTTGATATACAATAGTATCCTGAAGCCAAACCAGAGTTATGCTTGAAGGTTCAGACATTATGTGGTCAAATGAGCAACCACTCTGCTAGAACTCTCAGAGAACTTGCATCAGCACTTCAGTCGATGACTACGCCATCGATAACAGACGAGAGTGACTTGTCTGATGCCATGAAAGCTGCAAGTGCCTGCAGAAGCGAGTTATTGGAAGATGCCGTTCAATTGCAAGTGATGCATACAGCCGTTATAGCATCCCTTCTATCAGACTTGGTTATGCAGATCAACAAAATAACAGAATCAGTTGGCAACCTAGCACGACTTGCCCGCTTCAGAAACCCGGAAAAGACACGAACTGATGTAGTTATCGATGTAAAGACTTGATCGATCGATGAACACTTCTAGCTGTGGCACAAACATGAGGCTATATATATCTATAATATCGTCGTCTTTGGTTGTATGTATATAGATTTTTCTCCTCTGTTCTCAATACTTAGAGTTAAAGAGTTCACAAGACATAGTCTACATAAACGTAATAACGTCGCAAACATGATTAGTTAATATCTTTTCTTATTATTAGATTCCAATAAACAAGCACGACCAATCTTGCGAATATGTTGGCTGTCTGTGTATGATTATATATCAATATCAGTATCTATACCTGTATCTGCACCTATCTCTCTACATATCTCTATCTTTATATCTGACAAATTGTAGTCATCAATATATATACTTCTCCTATATGGGACCAAGTTATAGTGGCCCAGATTCGTAACTCAATATATAAAACGTCTCGCCAACTATTACTCCTATTCACTAGTACGTGTCTGCAGATCACTGTAGGGTCTAAACCTCTCAGCACTGTCGGAATTGAATCCAGGAGTGAACAATAGGCAGCGATAGCTAGTAGGGCTCGCCTATCACTGTTGGCTCACCCACCTAGTAATTTTAGTTCAAGGCTAAACCCGGTAGTGGTAGTATTAGGCTCACTGCCGGGTCTAACATTTTACCCGGCCGTGACGGCACGAGGGTCACTGCCGAGTAAGTCAATTTGGACAGTGACCTTCATTTTTCTATTTTTAATATACTTTATTATTACACTTAAATATAGGTTATTGTCTAATATTTTACATTTGATACTATTAATGCATCATATATATCTTCACTGCCATCACACATATCTCACAAGATTTAATAACAAATATATCATATTAGAAAACTATATATACATACTTAATATGTAGAGATGAAGTCATTACATACAAAAGTGTCATTGCTACGAAAACAAGTGGAGCGCACCCACTAATACTAATTGTTATGTGACATGACATAGTCCATGTAGGGAACACCTCCAATTGTTTAACTGAGAATATCATTAAGTACATCAATGCTTGAATTAGTGTGTTGTCTTTTGCTTCAAAAGTATGAGCATATGTTCTACTAAAGATGAAACGAACTGGCGACACTGCAAATGTGCTAGGATCCAAACACTAGTAGAGAACAGACCTTTGATCCTTGACCAAAATAGGCTCTAGTCCCGGAATTTCTTGCGCCCGGGACTAGAGATACCTTTAGTCCCGGTTGGTGGCTCCAACTGGGACTAAAGGTCCCTGCCCAACGGCTACTGCGCCAGACAGAGGTGGTAGAGACCTTTAGTCCCGGTTGGAGCCACCAAACGGGACTAAAGGTATACTTTTACTCCCGGTTGGTGGCTCCAACCGGGAGTAAAGGTCTACTCCCGGGCCGTGGCTGCGCCCGGGGTTGGAAAGTTACCTTTAGTCCCGGTTGGAGCCACCAACCGGGACTAAATGTCCCCCTTTATATATCGGCCGTCTCCTTCTTCCTCCCCGAGCCCGAGCTCAGCACATTTTGAAGCTCACTGCACTAGTGTTCTTGCTTCCTCCCTCCCTCCATTGTTCCTCCATCCATTCTTCGATTCCTCCGTCGATTTCTTCGATTCCTCCGTCGATTCTTCAGTTGTAAAGGTTACCAATCTCATACTCTCATTTTTCACCATTGTCTTATGTCATTTTGTTCACTATATATATGGTTCTTTATTGTGGTTTTTTTCATTTGTAAGCAATTTGAGCTCAAAATCACTTCAAGCTTGCATATTTACATGAAAGAAGGTTAAAGTATATATAAATATAAACTTAGAAAATAGTTAGAAAATTATAGCAAATCCGTACTAGTTGAACTTGCGGACCGTGTTCATCTCGGCGAGCATGTTCTCTGCCGAGCGGTAACGGACGTCAAGGAGGAGCTTTGATTCTACGAGGGAGAGCGGCAACGGTCGTGGAAGACCGTGTTCCCTTCCTCGTAGAATCGGAGCTCTTCCGTGGCCAAGTACAGGTGCCGTCCGGTGGAGAAATGCTCGCCGAGATGATCATGTAAGCAAGTTCAACTAGTACGGATGATTATTTATTCACATGTCCCGATATCGTCGCAGTAGTCTGTCAATCACCGTACCCAAACGTAGTATATATATAAATATAAACTTAGAAAATAGTTAGAAAATTATAGAAAATCAGTACTAGTTGAACTTGCGGACCGTGTTCATCTCGGCGAGCATGTTCTCTGCCGAGCGGTAACGGACGTCAAGGAGGAGCTTTGATTCTACGAGGGAGAGCGGCAACGGTCGTGGAAGACCGTGTTCCCTTCCTCGTAGAATCGGAGTTCTTCCTTGACCAAGTACGGTGCCGTCCGGTGGAGAAATGCTCGCCGAGATGATCACGTAAGCAAGTTCAACTAGTACGGATGGTTATTTATTCACATGTCCTGATATCGTCGCAGTAGTCTGTCAATCACCATACCCAAACGTAGTATATATAAATATAAACTTAGAAAATAGTTAGAAAATTATAGAAAATCTGTACTAGTTGAACTTGCGGACCGTGTTCAGCTCGGTGAGCATGTTCTCTGCCGAGCGGTAACGGACATCAAGGAGGAGCTTTGATTCTACGAGGGAGAGCGGCAATGGTCGTGGAAGACCGTGTTCCCTTCCTCGTAGAATCGGAGCTCTTCCTTGACCAAGTACGGTGCCGTCCGGTGGAGAAATGCTCGCCGAGATGATCACGTAAGCAAGGTCAACTAGTACGGATGGTTATTTATTAAAACATGTTTTTGAGCTATAATGTATTAAAAAATGAGTATAGAGATATAGATAATTTTATAGTTTCTTAATTTTATTTGTTTATAAAAGGAGAAATTTATAGTGTATTAAAAAATGAGTATAGAGAGTAGATGGCAACTGCTTCCGGGTCCTCGGCCTCTCATGGGTTTCCAAAGCGACTTAGGCCGGGCCTCCCTCTCATTCCATGCGGCAAGTGTCGTGATGAGACGAAGATTGTGATGGAGTACCGAGTGAAGAAGGAGGGTCCCAACAAGGATCGTATCTTCTACAAGTGTCCGGATCGCAATAGTGAGTTATTTTATCGTATTTAATGATTATGGTTAGTTTATACCTATTTTCATGATGGTTGTGATTAAAGTTCTAATTTTTTGTTTTAATTTCAGTGGGATGGCAGTGGACGATGTTCAGGCTTCTACTGGGAGGAAGAGTATGTTGAACTCGTGCAAAAATATCTTGCACAACAGGCAGATACGGACGGCTATGAGGCAGTGATCCAGCCGAAGAAGCCCAAAGATGTTGCACAATCGGGGGATCTGTCTATTTTAGTTGAGATTGGTCGCGAAATCCTTGTGCTCCTGAAATGTATTTTAGCTTTAGTTCTTTTAGTGGTAGTTGGGATTGTCTATATTGTAGCGATGCTTTCATAAATTTGTATCTTTTGTGGTGGCACGCATGTTGTATAAATAATTAATTATGATCTAGGTTTTAATATGGTATTTATGTCATGTAATGCAGATGAGCCGGCATTGGATGTATAATGCTGATCGCCGCTCCCAAGAGTTCATTGACGGCGTGCATTCTTTGTTACGTGCGGCTGAGGCAAACAAACGCGACGGTTTCATGTGCTGCCCATGTGCCATATGTAAGAATACGGTAGAATATCCTTGCTCAAGGACTCTTCATTCACACTTGTTCAAGTCGGGTTTCATGCCAAACTATATTTGTTGGACGAAGCACGGAGAAACCGGTGTTGTAATGGAAGAAGGTGAAGAAGAACAATGGGACGACAATGATATTATTCCCGATGGTGCGTGCTTCAATGATACTGCAATGGGAGAAGCTGAAGAAGAGGTAGCCGTAGAAGATGAGCTGGCTGATGATCTTTCTCAGGTCATTCGTGACGCACAAAGAGAATGTGAAAGTGAAAAGGAGAAGATCAAGTTCGAGCGGATGCTAGAAGATCACAAGAAATTGTTGTACCCAACTTGTGATGCAGGGCAGAAAAAGTTAGGAACCACACTAGAATTGCTGCAATGGAAGGCAAAGAATGGTGCATCTGACAAGGGATTTGGAGAGTTACTAAAAATCCAAAAGAAGATGCTTCCGAAGGACAATGAACTGCCCGCCACTACCTACAAAGCAAAACAAGTTGTCTATCCTATGGGGCTAGAAATCGAGAAGATACATGCATGTCCTAATGACTGCATCCTGTACCGTGGCAAAGAGTACGAGAAATTGGATGCATGCCCGGTATGCCATGCATCGCGGTATAAGATCAGGCGAGATGACCCTGGTGATGTTGAGGGCGAACGTCCGCGGAAGAAAATCCCTGCCAAGGTTATGTGGTATGCTCCTATAATACCATGCTTGAAACGTTTGTTCAGAAACAAAGAACATGCAAAATTGTTGCGATGGCACAAAGAAGACCGTAAGGTAGACAATATGTTGAGACACCCTGCTGATGGGTCCTAGTGGAGAGCAATCGACAGAGAATTCCCGGAGTTTGCAAATGACGCAAGAAACTTAAGGTTTGCTTTAAGTACAGATGGTATCAATCATTTTGGAGAGCAGAACAGTAGTCATTGCACTTGGCCTGTTACTCTAAGTATCTACAACATTCCTCCTTGGTTATGCATGAAGCGGAAGTTCATTATGATGCCTGTGCTCATCCAAGGCCCGAAGCAACCTGGCAATGACATCGATGTGTACCTGAGACCACTTATTGATGAACTTCTCATTTTGTGGAATAAAGGTGTAAGTGTGTGGGATGAGTACAAACATGAACACTTTGATCTGCGAGCATTGTTGTTCGTAACAATCAATGATTGGCCTACTCTAAGTAATCTTTTCAGGATAGTCAAACAAGGGATATAATGCATGCACACACTACTTCGGTGATATTAGAGGTGTATTCTTGAAAAAATGTCGAAAGGTCGTGTACCTTGGCCATCGTCGATTTCTTCCTGCAAATCACCCCGTAAGAAAGAAAGGCAAGCATTTTAAAGGGAAGGCAGACCACCTGACCAAGCCTCGCAACCGAACCGGTGAGGATGTACTCGATATGGTCAATGATGTGAAAGTCGTCTTTGGAAAAGGACATGGAAGCCAACCTATTCCGAACGACGCTAACGGTCACGCACCCATGTGGAAGAAGAAGTCTATATTTTGGGACCTACCCTATTGGCAAGTCCTAGAGGTCCGCAGCTCGATCGACGTGATGCACCTGATGAAGAATCTTTGTGTGAACCTGCTAGGCTTCATGGGTGTGTATGGAAAGCCTAAGGACACATTTGAAGCACGACAGGACCTGTGTTGTTTGAGAGAAAGAGACAACCTGCATCCAGAGAAGACAGATGATGGACGCCATTACTTACGTCCTGCTAGCTACACTCTAAGCAAAGAGGAGAAGGAAATCATGTTTGAATGCTTAAACAACATCAAGGTACCATCTGGATTCTCCTCGAATATAAAGGGTATTATAAATGTGCCAGAGAAGAAATTCTGTAACTTAAAGTCCCATGACTGTCACGTTCTCATGACGCAATTACTTCCAGTTGCATTAAGAGGAATTCTACCTCCAAATGTACGTCTAGCCACCGTGAAGCTATGTGCATTCCTCAATGCAATTTCTCAGAAGGCAATTGATCCAACTGATCTAGCTAAACTACAGAATGATGTGGTTCAATGTCTCGTCAGCTTTGAGTTGGTGTTCCCTCCTTCCTTCTTTGATATCATGACACACCTCCTAGTTCACCTAGTCAAGGAGATTTTCATTCTCGGTCCTGTGTTCCTACACAACATGTTCCCCTTAGAGAGATTCATGGGAGTCCTGAAGAAATATGTTCACAACCGTGCTCGCCCAGAAGGAAGCATCGCCAAGGGCTATGGAACAGAAGAGGTCATTGAGTTCTGTGTTGACTTTATTCCCGACCTTGACTCGATTGGTGTTCCTGAATCGAGACATGAGGGGAGACTAAGCGGAAAGGGGACACTAGGGAGGAAAACATATATTGGTACGGATGATGATTATTTCAATAAAGCGCACTACACAGTTCTACAGAACACCTCTTTGGTAGATCCGTATATTGAGACACACAAGGATCTCTTACGATCCGAGTTTCTAGGGAAGACTGAAGCTTGGATTACGCGTAAGCACATGGAAACTTTCGGCGGTTGGTTGCGAAAAAAATGTCAAGGTGATGAGAGCATCCATGAGCAACTGTATTTATTGGCTATGCAACCATCATGGCATATCGTCACATACAAAGGGTACGAGATAAATGGGAACATATTCTACACAGTAGCCCAAGATAAAAGGAGTACCAACCAAAATAGTGGTGTCCGCATAGATGCCACAGACCCGAATGGGAATAAGCAGACATATTATGGACGCATAGATGAAATATGGGAACTAGAATATGCACCTACTTTGAAGATCCCATTGTTCAAGTGCCAATGGGTCAAGGTGACCGGAGGCGGGGTAACAGTAGACAACGAGTATGGAATGACAACAGTAGACCTTAGTAATATTGGGTACAAAGATGAACCATTCGTCCTTGCCAAGGATGTGAATCAGGTGTTCTATGTCAATGATATGTCTACCAAACCAAAAAGAGGGAAAAACGATAATGACTCAACCAAAGAGCCAAAGCGCCACATAGTTCTTTCAGGGAAAAGAGTCATCGTGGGAATTGAGGACAAGTCGGACATGTCAGAAGATTATGAAAAGGATGACCGAATTCCGCCATTCAAAGTGAACAAAGACCCTAACATCTTGGTAAATGATGAGGACACTCCATGGTTACGACGTGATCATAACCAAGGGACATACGTAAAGAAGAAGTTCACTGCTGTGCCCACTTGATGATATAGTGATTTAATGTAGTGTGTGTTTGAGATATTATGTAATAACTGTGAATTCAGATGTTTATTATGTCATGTTTCAAATTAAATCAATGTTTGATTTGGTGGGATTTCTCTCTCAAAAAGGTAAATTAGGATATTGAGTGATGAAAAATTAAAATATTAACGTTAAAATGATGTGAAAACAAATTTCCTGTCCAAAACCAATAGTTTTAATAATTTTAATTAAACACTACATTTTTGCATTAACGAAATAATAAATATTAGTTACATTATGTTTTATAATTGTAACAAAAAATAAAAAAAGTTAGGTTATAGATTTTTCCTATGTGCAATAAAGAAAAAGAAAATCCATATTTTTAACAAAATAATTTTATGCCTTTTATTTAATTTACTATGTATTTAACAAAAACTATTGCATTTCTATTGTATTTAACAAGACTATTGCTTAAAACAGGCGGGAAACGAAACTGCAGGCCACCTTTACTCCCGGGTGGGCTTCCCACCTGGGAGTAAAGGTGGGCTGCAGTTTCGTGGCCCGCCAAAAAAACCCTTTACTCCCGGTGCGTGTTACCAACCGGGAGTAAAGGTATACCTTTACTCCCAGTTGGTAACACGCACCGGGAGTAAAGGGACCTTTACTCCCGGTTGGTGACTCGCACCGGGAGTAAAGGCTGGTGGCTGGCACCGGGAGTAAATCTCTCTGGTATATAACTGCCAGCGCCTGGCGCAGATCGATCCACTCGTCTTCTTCCTCGTCGAACACCGCCGCCCTCTTCTTCCTCGCGCGCGCCGCCGTCCGTTCGCCTTCCGTGACACCGTCGCCCTCTTCTTCCTCGTGCGGCCTCCACCGCGTGCGCCCGTGGCCCTCCTCCGCGCGCGCCCGTGGCCCTCCACCGCGCCCTCCTCCGCGCGCGTCCGATCCTCCACTGCCGAGCTCGAGGTGATCAGTTCGTCTCTCTGTACATTCTCAGACGGTGGCCGGAAAACTTCAAAAAATGTTATATTTTGCTGTGATACCGAATATAGATGTTCTAAAGTAAATTACAAATGTCCTAGATTTTATATACTGCAAATATCATATAAAAATGAAGGAAAACTTCAACGTTTCTTCATTTGTGAACTTTGAATATACAGATATAATATATTAATGTTGCTAAAGTAATATGAGCATTACATATTTTTTCTGGGAAGACTATCTTCAAACTTTATATCATAGCATCAGAGACGAAGTACTGTGCCTGTAGAAGAAGAAAATAAATTCTTATCATTTCGAAATAGTAATGGTTATATTAGCAATAAGACACATATACTTACATTTCATAATGACTTATACTTACATTATCAGCATAGAATTTTCTCATATGATGAATGACTACATGGTTCACATGGTACATAGGATCACAACATCACGCACCGACACCGCCCGGCCCGCCTCACGTCGTCGTCGTCAGCCGGCCCTCATGTCGTCGTCGTCAGCACACCGGCCACCGCGCCGACACGTATATATATGTCATTTGTATTCATATGCATGTATATATACGTCGTGGAGCACCGCCGCCCTCGTTCGCCCATGCGTTTCTATGTATACGACGGAGCACCGCCGCCCTCGTTCACTCATGTGTACGGACATATATACAGCGGAGTGGAGCACCGCCACTCTTGTCACACCGCCCTCTCCCGCGGCCTAGTCGATCAACATTTGTATTATCGTTATCGTTAACGCTAAACAATCACACCAGGGCGAACTGCGCTGTTGATGTCACCGACGTGGTTCGCCCTAGTCACCGACGCAATTCGCCCTCGGCCATTTATGTATAGCCCTAATTCGCCCTAGTACCGACGTAGTTCGCCCAAGTGTGGCGAATTGCGTCCGTGACCGAGGGGCAATAATGCATATTGTTTGTAGATTTTACGCATGTAAGCAAAGATTTGATGTACTATATATTGGTTTTGTTTTTTGAAGCTAGATGGCCGACCTGAGAAACATGGATGAGGAGGAGTTGATGATGAATTTGATCAACACTGGCACTCAAGTTGCCGGCGATGATGGTGCTAAAAATAACGTGCAAGAGGATGCAGATGACGGGAGTCAGTACTTAGCTCTTGAACAAAATGAGCAACAACATATTGGCCAAGTATATATTTTTTCTTATTAGCTATATATATTATCATATGTCTTATGTGTGCTCATGACATTAAAAATAATGTTTATGTTTTGTAGCCCTCTGGATCGACATCAACAACTACAACGAAGAGTAAAAATGTTTGAGGTCCCAAAAAGCCATTGGAGGGCCGCTTCATCATCTCGGAGTTCAATGTGGATACAGGAGAACCGGGGGGGCCGAATAAAATGAAATTTGTGCACCACTGTGGTTACCTTGTACGGGACCGGACTCCCGATCAGTACCCGCGAATGGAAGAAGAAGACCAATGCTCCTCATATCAGTTTTGTCTCCGATCGTGACAAGACGTTAATTTGGAAAGATGTCTTGGTACATTTCACGCTCCAAACAGATGGTTATGATGATATAATAGATGGTGATGAATTGAAGGAGCGAGTTAGGGATTGGGCAATGAAGAAGATGGCCACCCAGTTTCAGACTTGGAAGAAACACCTATACACGACGTATGTCAAGAAGAACATAGCACCTAGATTTTACTGTCCCAGGCCCGATCTCAAAGCAGAGGCCCTATTGGGATGAGTTTGTACAGTACAAGACTTCGGAAGACGGGTGTGAGTCGGGTGATAAAGAACCAACGTAATGCCCAACAGAAGACATACCACCATAACTTGGGATCAGGTGGCTACCCGACTGCCATTAAGAAGTGGAACAAAATGGAAGCAGACCTTCTTGCCAAGGGTATCAGACCAGAATCACTCGAGTGGGGAGAACGTGCAAAGAATTGGTTTTTTGCTCATGGGGGAACACTGGACCAGGAGATAGGGAAGTGCGTTTATGGCGCAAGACTGCAAGAAGCAGCAGAAAGATTGTTTTATGCTTAGAGAGCTACTGCTAGTGGTGCGTTCAGGCCCAACAGAGAGAAGGATGAGCTGACATATGCCATCGGGACTATTGAACATGGTGGCCGAACTAGAGGCAAAGGAAGTGTCTCGTGGGAGCATGGATTCCCTCAGGACAGACCTTCCTACAGAAGCCGCCAGAGAAAGAAGGAAGAAGAGGGCACAGCGGCTCCAGAGGTTGGAGGAAGCGGTGCGTGAAGCACAGGAGCGGGAAAAAAACCTTGAAGCGAGAATGCAAGGAGGAAATCAGAAGGCAAGTGCAAATAGCAGTGAGTGCAAGCAAGCAGGCATCAGAGCCAGGAATCAACATTAGTCAATCTGTTCAGTTGAAAAGCAGCTGCGCTTCCACGGAGATACCAAATCAAGGGGACACAGGACTGCGCTTCCCTGTGGATGACGTCACTGAACCTTGTACATCGTGTGAGCTACACATTCCGAAGGGGAATTCCACAATCAAGGTGGCTATCGGTCTTGTTAATCCTATCGACCGAACCAAGACACCAAGGATTCATGGGAATATAATCCAAGAAGGATATGCTACCATCTCGGTAGATAAAGCTGAAAAAGGTTTTAGTGATTTGCCTCTTGACATTCCTAGAGGTGATGGCGAGAAGACTCTAGGAGAAGCAGAGAAGACATTCATTCTATGGCGCAAGCGCTACATCATCATTCCAGGGATGTCGGCTCCACCTCCTCCTGAACTACCTCACCATAGGTACGTGCGGATGAAAACACTACATCATTAATTTGTATTGGCTTAAATAATTAACAATCTGCTCATAATAATATGTCATTCCTTTTTTTGTAGCAGATCCTCCCCCAACCTAAATCCAATTGTTCAATCTGCCAGATCATCATAGTGCTCTGTACGATGACATTGTGTTGGAAGGCGAGGCTGCATCCACACCATCTCCAAGGAGGTCTCCAACGCCGCAGCCGCCACCTCCAAGGAGGTCTCCAACGCCGCTGCCAACACCTCCAAGGAGGTCTCCAACGCCTCCCCCGCCCCCACCTACCAAGAAGCCTAGCAAGAGGCCAGCCCCGCAAACGAAGAACCAGTCCCCACCGGCAAAGAAAGCCACCGTGAAACCAATGGCTATTCCCAAAATAATATCTGAAGAGAAGGAAGAAGGAACTGATGCATATAAAAAAGATATGTCTAGATTCTATGACAAACTTAAAAAGAATCAAGAAGCAAGGAGAAACCCGGAGAAACCGTACTTCTTCGTAGCTCCAGATATTCTAAGAAAAAGGGTGGCTTCTTACCAGCAACAATAGCGGGAATCTCGTAAGCCGTCCAAATCAACGTTATCGGACTATGACCGCACTCTCACCAAGTCAATTGAGACGGCACAGAAAAAGAAGCGGGTAGGGAAAGGAGTTTCCCAACTCGGACAACAAGCGCACCAATCAGTCCCCCCGCTAGTTGTTGGTAATGAATATGGTTCGAATTTAGGATTAATGCATCAGGCAAACATACCTCCGGATGTCGATTTGGATCACCTTGGTGAATTTATTGAAGAGACTAGTCTCGACCTTTACCAGATGTTTGGTGATGGAAACATTGAGAGTGCGGCGGAGGTTGATATTTGGAAGAAAAAATTTGTACTAGGCTAGAGTCTATACAACCCTCAAGCCTTATCTGATCTGGGGACGCAAATGTACCTGCTAAACAAGTGGTACATGCAGGCGTCTACCGATGGAGACTTATCCGTTGGTGTCAGAATTAGAGACGAACATTGGTTCCGTAGCGATGATGTTATGTATGTTGACTTTGCAGAATTTCATCAACTATGCCACCTGACCTCTCTGGACAAAGTTATCATTAGCTGCTATTGCCTATAAGTAATAATTCTTTCGATCTATTATTAAACTCATCATATGTGTGTGTATGCATATAAATTATCCTAACAAGTACTATATATATGCAGATTTATAATGACAGAGCTCAGAAAGGAAGGCTGCAATGAAATTGGTTTTGTTGATCCCCATATAGTATTCAAAGACCCAGTTACTCCAAAGACTAATTGGAAGTCTGAGTCAGAGAGTAACCTCATGAACTTCTTAGTGAACCAACGCCACAAGAAGGATATACTCTTTTCCTACAACTTCAAGTGAGTGTTAATAATGTCGATCATCCTTAATGGCTCATATGTTGATTCTAGTTAATTAATGAGTGTTATGCGTTATATCCTATAAACACATGCAGCAATCACTGGATATTGATGGAAATCGATCTGGTGAAAAGTCACTTGATAATCTATGACTCGATGAGAAAACCACAACAAGACTACCAAGATATGATAGATATTATCCAGAGGTAATTTCGGTATCTGTAGCAACTATATATACACACAAACATGATGATTAACTATATCTGATGACGCTGGCAAATTTTTTATTGGGCAGTGTTTGGAAAACCTTTATTGAGAAGCAACACATGGGAAAATGCAAAGCGCCACTGAATGTAATCCCTTTGAAAGTAAGTCCCCTAAATCGCATCATCTTTATTAATTAAAACATATAGCTTTCACCGGATCACCAGATTGGATGACAAATCTTTTTCTCGTAAAGTGGTGTCTAAGGCAGGAACAGGGGAACAACTACTGTGGTTACTATGTTTGCAAGTTTATCAAGGTGGTCTCCCAAAGAACTCCTACAGAGAGACTCAAAGTACATTAAAAATACACTATATATTCATTTAATTATTATTATTGATTGTGTTACTATGTCTTTATATATATATATATATATACATATATTAATTTATTTTCCTTTAATTCAAACCTGTAGACTCGATGGTTGGTGGAAAAGGTCATACGACAAGACCAAATCAAAGCAATTGAAGAGTCTATAGCCGGATTTTTTAATGAGCAGGTCATCAATTCCAAGGGCGAGTTCTACTTTGACCCAACACTGCCATTGAAGCCAAGCTAAAGGATGAGAGGAAACTTGTTATATCACAACAACTGTAATGCAATCTTTTTGTAATATATGCACATGAAATAATATAATGTAAAATACACATATGCATGCATGCATGTAAATATATATATGATGCATGCATGCATATATATATATATATATTTCTATGCTTGAATTGTGTGATTTAATACGTTCATTGTGCTTGAACCGAAACATACTATACGCACGTATAAATGTATAATTAGCAGCGTACAATACGACTTCGAAAACCTATTTTGAAAAGAAAACAAAAAAATGAAAAGAAAAGAAAAAAAAGGAAAAAAACCTTTAGTCCCGGTTCGTATTACCAACCGGGACTAAAGGTGCCGGCCAACGTGGCATATCAGGAAGCACCTTTAGTCCCGGTTGATAATACGAACCGAGACTAAAGGTACTCCTTTAGTCCCGGTTGGTAATACGAACCGGGACTAAAGGTACTCCTTTAGTCCCGGTTCCTGACCCGGGACTAAATGACCCCCCTTTAGTCCCGAATGCTTGCTCCCGGGTGGGGAACCGGGACTAGAGGGGGTTCCCCACCGGGAGTAAAGCTCTATTCTCTACTAGTGAAAGTAAAATGCGAATGACCCAACAATCCATGTGTGGTGGTGTCACACCCAATTTTAAGGATAAAATGGGATGCATAAGGTTTAGTAATCCTCCAAACTCCACAGGGACGTCGACGGGTGAACCACAAGTCTAGTAATCCTCGGGGTAGTCATCACACAACCATTGTCATCTATTACCCTTCCGGGATTTTTATCCAAATAAAATGTAAAGGCAAGCATAAGTACATCTCGTACTCAACAAGAATAACATGGGTTTATGAAGCTCAGAAGGCTGACACTGGTTTACTGCAGTTAGCATTTTAATCAGTCAAAGTTTTAACACTATATTAGCATTTAGTTGTGCTTAAACCCCAATTAAACCACATGATTATAAATATGAATAATATCCATCAGTAGAATTAACATCATTAATAACATCATCATCAAGTGAGCAACTATTCCGTTAGTTTTCCGGGCCGCTCGTGTCCGTGAGCATGGATGATATACTAGTTTTACGCTCTGTAGAGGTTGTATACTTTCACCATGAGTCATGTTGCCCATATGCCTGGGTTTATAACTCCCAAAACACTACCAAGGTGAGCAAAAATGGTACACTATGAAGCCTTTCAAAGGTTCGTCTAACAAGTTAGGGCCGCTATGTTTCCAATCGGCAAGTAGGTGTAGGGCTCCCCTTCCAGATGGCACATTCCACGCAGGCTATATACATAAGGACAGAGGCTGCACTATACTCGACTCGGCAAGCCCCTTTTGCGCCATTTCGGGTAACCTCTAACAAGCTAGAAAAGCTCCTTCTACTGAACTAAAACCACAGCCATATAGCCCTCACGGTTGTACTATCAGTCCCAACTTTTGCCAATAGATAAGTCCTTAGGGAGGACCAAGCGCATCATATATAAAAGCCATTTGCTCTCTCGCCCTATAGTCCAGTTGCTAAAAGCAAGTTTTACCATTCATTCCATAGAATCATTAGTCATCATTCAGATCATGTATAGTTAAATTGAGCGCTAGCAAACTACCCATATGCAGGTATATCCCATCGGTAATCAAGGTAGAAGGTAACAATAACTAGGAGGTCCTTACGGGTATCAAATTAGACACATGCACATGACTAGATAATTAAATGGTGAATAGGACAAGGAGATCCCATGCTATACTTACCTTACTCAAAGGGTTCCTACTGATCCGGGTCGTCAAAGAAGTACTGCTGGTCACCCTCAAATTGCTCACCATCTATACTCAATCAACATAGCAACAACACACATCCAGAGACAATCATGCAAAGCAAACAAGCCTATAATTAGAACAGTACACCAATAGTATGAAAATAAGATGAAAGGTTTATAAAACGAATCTATGTCTCGCTATAAACACACAGACGAGAAGCTCACGAAAATCGGGTCTAAAACGTGAAAGTTATGAATTAAACAAGATTTCCTATAGTAGTTTAATAGATTAAATCTATCCACGAATTTTGAAAGTTGAAAACATGATTAATAGTGTCATAAACATGTAGATTACTTAATTACAAACCTAAAGCAATTTGAACGGATCGAATCGGATCTCAAACAAAGTTTTTATGAGCAAAACAAGTCTAGTGGCAATTTTGTAAATAAATAGATCTAGAAATATGCTTTTTAAACCGAGAAGGCGTGTTCCGGATCTAAACAGAGGCAGATTACATTTTTGAAAAGGGAAAACGCGTTCTGAGATTACGCAAAGGACGACGGGTTTAGATCTAAAAGAACAGATCGGTTCTTTTGCAAGAACGCCATGGCGAAGGGGTACGGGCCAATCTGGTCCGTTAGATCTAAGATGGATGAACCAGATTAGAAAGGAGAGGGAGAGCGAGAGATTGTTGGCCGGAGAAGACGGCAACGCGGCGCCGCAGCCATGGCTGGCAGCGAGAAGGTCGCCAGTGAGAACGAATAGGGCCCTGCAGGCCACGGTTTGACGAACCGAGGGCATAGGGATGACGCGGGGGCGATGGTGATCTCGCCTAAGCCCTTTCATGGCCGAAGAGTAGGGCCAGCGCGGTGGTCGACATGGCCAACAGCGAGAAGAACTTGTCGGTACGCGTGGAAACAGCCCTAGAGGCCAAGATTCGAGACGGGAAAGACACTGGATGAAAGAGGAGGGAATGGAGATCTCACTGCAGATGAAAAATGAAGACAAAGAGGAGTCGGAGACAGCTCGAGGCTAGGAATGGCGGACGACGGCTTCTACATAGTTCGGCGATGATTAGCGATCAACAGAGAGCGATAAAAAGATAGGGAAAAGGCCCGGCGACTTCGCAAACTCGATGCGAAGCACGGCAGCGGACTTACGGAGGCAGTGGAACGACAGAATGGTGAAGGTCGAGCTCAGCACGATGCTTAGGGTTCGCAACGGCGCAACAAGCTCTGTGCGAGGCGGTGGCAGCTGATAGATGGAAACAGGAGAGCGAGAGGGGGCGGCGGCTCAAATAGATCGCCCAGGCACACGAGCAGGATGCCAATGACACCGAGAAGCTCGGGCGCGGTGTGGCGGGATATTTATGATGTCAATGACGTCCGCCCGATTTTAGCGTGGGAGGTTGGGAACGGCGCTGACGCGTGGGACCCGGCGGTCAACGAGCTTAGTGGGAGAGGGGAGGCGCACCTGCGGTTGATGTGCTTTGGGCCGCGGCGTGGAAACTAGGCCGGCCCAAGAGAAAGGAGGCGCGCGGGGAAAAAGGTCAATGGGTCGGAATGGAAGGAAGAGAGGGAGGCCCTGTTCGCTTGGCTGAATTTGGCTGAAAACACTGTTCTGGCTGAATTGTTGTGAGAGAAAAACACTGTTCCGGCTGAAAAAACAAGCTTTATATTGCCGATTATAAGGTCAGCCGAACGAGGCCGGAGAGGGAAAAGAAATTCCTTTTCTTTTTCCAAAGCGATTTTCCGAATCCATTTATTTCAAAAGATTCTGAATTCCTTTTCAGTTTTGGTCAAAACCAATCATCACAAAAAGAAAAGTGCAGCAGCATGAATGCATCAACATGTATCTATCCTTATATTTGATTTTAATTTTATAAAAATTAATATTTCCCTAAGTTTGAATGCTCATAAAATGCGTAAATAAATCAATTTCACCTATTTTGAAATGATGCAAATTTTAGGGTGTTACAGATGGGCCTTGAATCTGCTGAGTACAACGGTACCCGAGTTGCTCCACAGCTTGACTTAGAATGGTTGGAAGCTACACACAACAATAAGTCAAATCATGACACGGAACATATAAGTAAAGATGAGCTTGGAGCCCATAGCCCGGTGGCCTAGCCCGAAGCACGACTTTTTGCCCCGGCACGAGCACAGCACGACCTGGTTATGTGCGGGCCCGGGCTGGCACGGCCCGATGGAGCAGGTCGTGCTTGGGCTGCTCCGTGGGCACGCCAGGCGGCACGGCACGGCCCGTAAATTAGGGGAGGCACGGTGCAGGCTAGGTACTGAGCATGGCCTGTTAAAGGCCTATACTCCCTGTCCCCGAAAACCATATCCTACTAGCTGCTCTCCTTGACTCCGTCCACGCGCCGCGCGAAAGGAAAGGAAGCACCGTGCGGCCTCCTCCGTGCTCCGGCCTCGAGTGCGACACCCTCCACGCACAGCGACGTCGAGCGCACCGGCGTCAAGTAGCGGCCGCCACCTCCTCCTGGCTCCAGCACCGCTGGCTTACACGAGCTCGTCCGCGGATCCCGTCGCTTCCACAAGTGCGGTGGCCAGCCTCCTCCACTCCTCCACATCGCTGCGTGGCTCCCAGTCTTTGCTGTCCCCGCTCCAGGCTTCCGCGCAACGGCGCGACCCTTCTCCTACCGCGCACGACGCGACCACCGCGGATCCAGCCTTAGCCGCGCCGGCCCTACTCCATCCCGCCGCCTTCCCCGCTCGGCCCTGGCCAGTCGAGTGCGCGGCCGCCGCCTGCGGTGGTGCAGGCAGATCCAGCATGTCCATCCCCTCCCCTTCCCTCTCTCTCTATTGGCTGCTGATGGGCCATGGACCGTCTTGGCATGGTGAATGCGACGGGCTTTTTGGGCCGGCCCGGCACAGAAAACAGCCCATAGGGCTGTGCCTGGGCCATCGGTCAGGCACGAAGCCCAACTCGGCATGGACCAGTGGCATGCCGTGCCCTCCATGGCCCGAATGTTCATCTATACATATAAGTAGTGTCAACAAATAGAATATGAGACCCATATATGGAAACATAATATATCTACATTATGATCACCACTTTGACTGAACCAGATTATTTTGGTTGTGCTCAACAATCCATTCAATAAAAGCTGATACACACTACCACACAAACATTTTGTATAAACGGTCAAAAATGAGTTTGAGAGACAACTATCAAAGCCATTGTTGCGCCATGGATTGTAAAACTAAATCATTTTAGTGGTGGTTTTAAAACTGAACCTTAAAACTAATTTTCAGGAGTGGTTCTCTTAAGTCAACCACCTCAAAAAGTTGACATTTAGGGGCAGTTTAGTTAAGTCCACCATCCCTAAAAAAGTTTTTTTTTAAGGATGGTTGACTGATTTTTTAGAATGAAGGTGTGTTGGACCCCGGGTATATATCCTCACCATGATGAGATAATGATGGACACGGGGTTCCGATCTTCCGCCAGGATCAAGATAACTATCGATTTGGACGAAAAGCGACACACCGATCCAGCTTTAGATCACAAAGACCCGAACCCTGCAATCTTAGCACCATGTCTCCTCTGGTTATCAACCGTGTCACAATCCGGTTGACCTCACCAAGAAGGCTAATCACTGCTACGAATCGAATAACACAAGCAAGAACAATATAAAATGCAACTCAAGCAAAGTGATAATTTGCAGATGTATGATTAAGATGTCAATGTGGGGATTCATAAACCGATAACGGCGACTGTTCAAAGACAGATTAATCTAAAGCTAAATCTGAAACCTAACGATGGTGGTGGCAACTGATTATAAGGTCTAAGGGTCGAAGACGATACACGGCCCAAAGGACCAAAGACGGTAACTCAGCACCCCGACAGATTTTGGATACTGACTTGTTTCGATGATTCCCCTTGACTCCGCTGGAATTTGGACACCAAACCAAAGCCATTGGTTAGCTTATGAAATTATCTTTTCATCCATATGTATATCGTCGAAAACGGAGTCTGGATGCGTCTTGAGCGTCCATTTTACTGTTGACATATCCTGAAGGCTGAGGCAGACTTGAACTCGAGTTGGACTGGGCTTTCATCTTGTGTTGGATGTCCTTGCTGGCCTCCTATGGAGGTGGAGTACTCCAAGGTCTTTATTGATGTGGTCTCCGTCTCCTTGGGGCGTGCTCCAACTTTGGCCAGGGTCTCTAAGACGATACAAGCCCATGATGACGACGTAGCTCCCGGCAGAAACATCGACAACATGTCTTGATGATTTGGAGGCCTTGCTGATGTAATATTGAGGTGGGACTAGATCTATTGGAAAGCTTATCAAACAAGATTTCTATCAAGTGCCCATTATCCTCAATAGCACTCTGGATGGATGAGTTATGGCCTTCCAAATGAAGCACTCTCGGGCTGCCGATGAACTGAAAGTTCAACTTTGATGGACTTGTACTTTGAGTTTGATCTTATTCATGGCATATCCATTCTCTATCATCATCACCATTGTTCCTAAGCACATTTGAAATACCAATAATAGGTAGCAACCAATTCTTAGTTTTATCATTATACAAATGTATAGGAATGAGCTCACCTTATAATCAATGGTTGTATCTGAAAGGATTATGTGCTCATCAGATAAGCCCAACCAAAATTGGATGAGGTAAGCATAAGGAAGGGGCCACAACTAGATAGGGTACATCGACTAATTGGAAGGCAAAACATCGACCGGATGTGCTTAGAATCCAAGCAAATCATGTTGATCCACTCAGATCTGATAATATTATCTTTTAACAAACTAGAAAACCATAGATCTAGGTCATTCGGTGTCCCATGTGTAATCCTACCCCCGAACTATAAGATCTAAGTCATTCGGCGTCCTATCTGTAATACATGCATACAGGACAACAAATGGAGGACCAACAAAATCTAGGGTTTGGTGGCCTCGAGAAAAAGCACGGACCGGACAGTCCGGTAGATTAAAAAAGAGAGCACTGGATAATTGATTATATTTAGATCCGAGCAGTTGGAGCTGATTCTGCACACGAGTCGAGTTGTTCAGCGGTGGGCAAAATGCACGCACTGGACAGTGAAATCAGCTAGCCATTGAGAGGTGTCAGACGATATAGCCATTAGAGGCGCACTATTCATTTGCACACACGGGATAGTCCGGTTGTTGTCAGCTAGCAATTGTTGAGAGGTGTCAGATATAACCATTAGAGATGCACTGTTTATCTGCACACACTGGATAGTCCGGCGGACTGACCACCATGTGTGTCTTGTTATTATTAGATGCAAACAAATAAGGAAACCAATCTTGCAAATATGTTGGTTGTCTGTGTATATCTATATCTCACTAGTGGAAACTCAAATTTTGAAACCTACAGGGAAACAGCCAAAACCGACAGAAAATTGAAAAAATAATTTTCCTGTTGATTTACCGACAGAAATAAAAGCGACAGAGAAATAGAATTTTCTGTCGGTGGATGAATTTTCCTGTCGGTACACCCACTTTTTTTTCGGTGCGGCGACGACAGTATAATTATTAGATGTCGACAGGAAAATTGCATGCCACCAGGTCTGGAATTCTATCCCTATCATAACTCACCGACAGGGAAATTAGTGTCTACCATCAGAAAGAAAAATGTAGCTCTGTTGGTTCATTTACCGTCTAAACAATACACAAGCCAATAGAAAATTTTAAATCCATAAAACAGTCTCAAATTTAATATGAATCATTTATACACCTGGAGAACTCACTTAATAGATCATATTATACAGTTCACAAATGGCTAAACTCAAATAAAACAAGTGTAAAACAATCGATCCATGTCGATAAATGCCAGGAAAACTCAATAGATCATATTACACACGCCACTGCTGTTTTATTACATCATTAATGCTATGTATATAGAAAGATTTATCCTATTTTACACTACCAGCCTTTCAATACTTGCATTAGTAGGGTTCTTCCACTTGAAGAAAACCTGCAGTGGAATATTATGCTGTTAGAGAGCTTGCAAATGCCATGTGGGACTTTAAAAGCAAAACTGATTTGCTTCTACCAAGCAGGAACAAAAAAATTATTCAGAACATAAAAGTACTAAACTGTTCACAACAAAAAACATTCTACCATCTCTAACAAAAAATTCATTGCAGAGTGTAAGTTTCTATTCTCAAGCTAGGCAAATTAGCTAACTAGATAGACAATTATCAGATCACCGGATGAAAATAAGAAATGGTTGACAAAGCAACCAGTAGTAGTGTCCCAATGATCACTTTAGCGAGAATGAACAAATGGGGAAGATGAGAGGAGCCAAGAGGAGTACGAGTTACCTGGATCAGAGGGTGAAGAACTGGATCTGCTCCTCCTCCCCTGCTCCACTAGATCTGCAGCATGGAGACCGAAATCTAGCCAAATCGATTGGATTACGGTTAGGGAGGGAGGGTAACCTTCACTGGATCTGCAGCTTCCAGGCCGGGGCACGTACAGCAGCCTGGGGTGCACGCTGCCGCCCGTGGTGTGAGACGCAGCCTTGGAGCCAAGCCACCGCTGTCTTGGGGCCGCGCCGTCGCCAGGGGGACCGCTTCGTTGCCTCGGGCCCTGTGCCGCCGCTTGGGGCCGGGGATAAGGAGCGGGAAGGCGCTGCAGCTCAGGTCTGCGCCATGCTAGATGGGTGCACCGCTGCTTGGGTCCGCATCCTGCCGGAGGGGTGTGCCGCCGCCGCTAAGCGATACGAGTAGGAGAGGGCGTGAGGTTCTGGTTCGGGGGAGACTGGTGGCGTTAGGGTTGGGCGTGGGCACAATCAGCCTGCCATTGGGCTGGCTGAAAGGCCAGCGCAGCCCAGGTCCACGTTGGATACACGAACGAAGTCCCGCGCCTCGCTGAGATTATTTTTCTGTTGCTACAATATAAACACACAGAATTATCTTGAATTGTTCTGTCGGTTGTAGAAAAACCGACATGAAAATCGATTTATTCTGTCGGTTTTCACATTTTTCTGTTGGTTCTTTTGACCCGACAGGAAAAAAACGTAATTTTTCTGTCGGTTGAAGGTAAACCGACAGGAACATTTTCATCTCCAGTAGTGTCTATATCTATATCTATATTTCTATCTATATATTTACATCTATATCTATATTAAAAAATACAGTTATCTAGTATTAAGACTACTCCTATATGGGACCAAGTTACAGTGGTCCAAATTTATAACTGCATATATAACGTCTCACTAACTACTCCAGATCTATGTATCAATGTCGGGGTGGTCTAAGCCTAGCATCACTGCTAGAATCAGAGACGGTAGATGACAATCGTGAGTGATAGGGCTTGCACAGTAGGGCCCAAATCCGACATAACTACCGGAATTAGAACCGGCAGACGACAATCAGTAGTGATAGAGCTTGCCCTGCCACTGCCGTCTCTAACCCCTTATTCTTAAGTGATAGTACCACTACATCAAACGTTCACTGTAAAGGCCAGGGCCATTTTACTGTAGGGCAGCTGGTGATTGAGCCGCGCCTACAGTGGGCTGGCCGTGCCCCAGCAAACCAGCCGCCCTTACAGATGGGCTGATTAGTAAGGGCGGCTGGTGATCCAGCCGTCCTTACCGAGGCATCTGTAAGGGCGGCTGTATAAGTGGCTGCACCCACCTTCTTTCTCCTCGAGCCACTCACTCCATCTCGCAAAAAAAGGTTGGGAGGCCTTGGGCTCCTCCCAAAAAATTGCTCTACTAAGGGGGGAGGTTTTGATCTCAATTTCTTTGGTGGAGAGCTTGTTGAAGGTAAGAAAATGCTATTCCAAGCCCCAAATTCAAGTTTCAATGGTTGGTTAGTGAGTAAATTAGAGCTTTGTTTTCTCTCTCTTCCATGGTGCTTGATCTTTGTATGGAGCTAATTAGACCCTAGTTTTGAAGCTATTAGTGTGGATTAGCTAGAGAAATGAGCTCACGACCTTTATTTAGTGGCTCTTGCTTGATTTTAGTGGAGATTAAACCCTAGTTTCATGTATGTTTCATGAAGATCTATTTCTAGATCTAGGATTTTTTTTGTAATTCTTGTTTCATGAAATTGGAATGGGGTTGGCATGAAAGGTAGTGGGTAAAATAATAATTGGTGGTAATTGTTCTCTTTGAAATCATATATTTTTACCATTAGATATATATATTGTCTTTATAAATATTTATATATGTATTAATAGGCAATTAATTAATTATCCTATACCATGGATTTTTACAATTGATCTCAAGTTATTAATTATTAATTTGATTCCTTTGGTGGAGAGCTTGTAGAAGGTAATAAAATGCTATTCCAAGCCTTTAATTCAAGTGTTAATGGTTTGTTAGTGAGTAAATTAGAGCTTTGCTTTCTCTCTCTTCCATGGTGCTTGCTTGAGCTTTGTATAGAGCTAATTAAATGTTAGTTTTGAAGCTATTAGTGTAGATTAGTTAGGGAAATGAGCCCAGACCCTTTATATTTAGTCGCTCTTGCTTGATTATAGTGGAGATTACACCCTAGTTTTTCATGTGTGTTTCATGTAGACTAATTTCTACATCTAGGATTTTTTTGTTAATTTTGTAATTAATTCTCAAGTAATTATTTATCAATTTGATTCCTTTCATGTATTTTCTTTTGTTGTTTTCTTTTTAAAAGATGGAGTACAGGAAGTCTTGGATGTATGGTTGGTCAAGGATCGATGAAGGTTTCCGTGAAGAGGTGGACAAATTTATTGAAGCCACAAAGAAGCATGCACCAATGTTGAGATATAATAAGGATACAATTATTTGTCCCTGCAAAGATTGCAAGAACCGTATTGCATTTGCAGATGTGGATACCATCAAATCACACCTGGTTATGTGAGGATTTGTTCCGGACTACACAGTGTGGATTCATCATGGTGAGACAATGGTTGTTGATGATGACAACAATGATCAAGAAGAAGACGCGCTTCTGTACCAATACACAAATGAGGTTGATGAAGACATGGGCTATGACCCAGGCAATGAACAAGGTGGTGACTTTGGCAATCAATAATGTGCTGATGATGCTGGTGGTGCCGGTGCTGATGGCGGAGCACGTGAGGGGGATAAAGATGACGGTGACCATTTGGAGGACATGCTTCGGGCCATTGGACCAGAAATATTTCTACAAAAGAGAGGTCTACAAAATCTAGAGAGGGTGAAAACAGCGTCGAAGGAGACTGTGTAGGGTGTTGAGAAGGGTTGTCCGACACACTGGACACTACTCCGCTTTGTGCTTGAGCTACTCATGCTGAAGGCTCAGTACGGTTGGTCCAACTGCAGTTTCGATGATCTGTTGAGTCTCCTATCACGGGTGCTGCCACTGCCTAACAAAGTTCCCGCCAACACATACCATGCGAAGAAGGTTATAAATCCATTGACAATGGGTGTTGAAAAAATCCATGCATGCCCCAACCATTGTATCCTTTTTCGTGGTGATACGTTCAAAGATCTAGACAAATGTCCTTGCTGTGGGGCCAGCCGGTACAAGGACAATGACCTTTACAGTGGAGGAGAAGCCTCCACGGGGAACAAGAGGACTAAGAAGGGTGCGAAAAAGGTGTTACAAGAATCTCAACCCCCATAGGACACTCCATTAGGCAACGATGTAAGGAAGAGAGGAGTTCCTGCCTTGGTAATATGGTACCTGCCAGTGATCGACTGCTTGAGGCATATCTTCCTGAACCCTAAGGAAGCCGCGCTCATGACATGGTGGGACGACGAGCACAAGGTAGATGACGATGTGATTGCACACTCGGCCGATGGTAGTCAGTGCAAAGACTTCGATGACAACAACAAAGACTTCAGCCAAGACCCAAGGAATGTATGGTTCGCCTTGAGCACCGATGGAATGAATCCCTTCAATGAGAGGATGAGCGACCACAGCACTTGGCCAGTGATCCTGACAATGTACAACATCCCGACGTACTTGTGTCAGAAGAGAAAGTACCTTTTCTCACTATTCTTATATCTGGCCCTCAACAACCAGGCATTGATATAGACGTGTTCCTCGAGCCTGTGATGCAAGAATTCGAGAGACTATGGAAGTTTGGGGAGCCGATGTACTGATGCGTTTCGACAGGAGGACTTCACATTAAGAGCAATACTTTTTGTGACTATCAACGATCACCCCGCGCTATTTGCCTTGTCTGGACAGATCAAAGGCAAGACGGGATGCTTAGTATGTTTGGATGATACTAAATGGGTGTGGCTAGATGGATCCAATAATTGGCGATCCAAGAATCATCGCTTCTTAAAGAAGGGTCACAAGTACCGCGGCAAATTGTACTTGAGATTCTATGGCGACATCCCGGAGGATGACCCCCCTCCGAAGATACGTCATAATGGACAACATGTGTTCAAAATGGTGAAAACCATACAGATCGTCTATGGAAAGAAGAATCTGGATGGAACGATCAGAGATAGAAGCACACCTCCTATCGAAGGCATACCTTTTAAGAAATAATCGATCTTCTTTTGATATCTGCCTTACTGGCCAGAATTGGCGGTCCCCCATGCCATTGATGCTATGCACGTGCAGAAGAATGTCTTTGAGAGTCTCATCGGTACCTTGATGGACACAACCAAGTCAAAGGATGGTCTAAAAGCGTGGAGGGACATGGAGCAGCTAAACATGATGCTAGAGCTTCACCCAGTACTTCAGGATAATGGAAAATACAATCTGCCTGCGGCTTGCTACAACCTAGACATAGAAGAGAGGAGAGCTTTACTCACATCCGTGAAGAACCTCAAAGTCCCCACTGAGTTTTCGGCGAACCCGAAGAAGCTAGTGTCGATGAAGGACCTGTCATTTCACTACTGCAAGGCTCACGATTGTCAGTATGATGCTGACAGTGTACCTACCAATTGCAATCCAGGGCTATCAAGCCAGAGTTCCTGAAGATGGCCATCACCCGCATGTGCTACTTCTTTTCAAAGCTCTCACAGAAGTCGTTTCGTAGGCAAGAGCTAAGTGACCTACATGATTTCATGGTGGAGACCCAGAACCAACTTGAGATGTGTTTACCTCCTACTTTTTTCGATATAATGGTACATCTCATGATTCACCTGATTCATCAGATAGAGGTGCTAGACCCAAGCTACTTGCATGAAATGTGGGCCTACGAGTGGTTCATGTCGGTCCTAAGCCGATACGTGCATAATCGAGCATACCTAGAGGGCTCCATGATAGAGGGTTACACTACTGAAGAAGTCATCGAGTGCTGTCAAGAATACCTGAAAGTACAGAGAGGGATTGGCAATCCTAATTCTCATCACAAGGGTAGGCTGGCTGGGAAGGGCACCAGTGGTAGGAAAACATTCATCAACTATGAATATAAAGAAGCCAGTCAGGCGCATTATTGTGTCTTGCAGAGCACAAAACTGATGCAACCGTACGTTGACGAACACATGGCTCTCATTATGGAGGAGAGGAACGGTCGTTCAGATGATTGGGTCATGAAACAGCACAGGCATCGCCTAACTTCCTGGTTGAAGGACCAGGACATACCGCCTGGAGAAAGTGAAGATTCTATTACCATCAGTAAATTAGCGAGGGGACCATCGAAACAAGTGACGTCTTGGAATGCTTATGATATCAATGGGTACACATACTATACCCACACAAAGGATAGTAAAAGTGTGAACCAAAACAGCAGGCGTTCGAGTAGATGCAGGCGACGGACTGGGGCAAAAGGTCCCATTCTTTGGCATAATTGAAGATATATGAGAGCTTGACTATGGAAGGAATCTAAAGATGGCCGTGTTTCGATGCCGCTAGATGAAGCAACATCAAGTCAATGAGATCGGGTTGAGAGTCGTGGACCTCCAGAATATAGGCTACGAAGATGACCCTTGGGTGCTCGCTTCACGTGTTGCACAAGTTTTCTATATGCCCGACCCGCTAAGTAACCTCCCCCCGAAGAAGAAGACTAAGCATGTGGTTGCCTCCGGGATACAACACATTATTGGAGTTGATGGCGTGGACAATGTTGGAGCTTACAATGACTACGCTGAGATGTCGCTATTCACAGACTTTAGTAACAAGATCAGTGCAGTGGAAAGGAACCTACCTAAAGACATACTACCATGGGAACGAAAAGGTGGCAAGGGAAAAGTTGTTTCAACGGGGCCTAGCTAGTTTGTGTAAGTGTGTGTGTGAGATTTGATTTCACATTTTCAAAAAAAACCATCAGTAAGGGCGGCTGATAAGCTCAACGCCCTTACAGATGGGCCGCCTAGATAAAAGGGTGATGCGACCCCAGCGGCTAAGTCACGGGCGAAATTTTCAATTTGGGCGACGTTAGGCTACCCGATTTCCGCCGCGCTTGGAGTTTGGTGCCGCCGCGCGCTGTCGGTGCCCGTGCGCTCCTCCTCCCACCGGTGCCCCTCCTACCGCCGGCGCTCTACTCCCTCTGGCAACTCCCGCTGGCGCTCTCCGCCCTAATCTGCCGCCATCGGGCCCCCACGTGCCGCCACGCCCCCACGCCCGTAGCGGTTAGGGTTTGGCGCCACCGCGCGCTGCCGGTGCCCATGCGCCCCTCCTCCAGCCGGCACTCTCCTCCCTCTGGCAACTCCCGCCGGCGCTCTCTGCCCTAATCTGCCGCCATCGGGCCCCCGTCCTTGGCGTCCGCGCGTGCTTCCTCCTCCTGCGAGCGAGCCCGGTGCCCGAGCTCCCCCGACGAGCGAGCGCCTCGGCCGGTGCCTGAGCTCACTGGCGCCTGCGCGTGCTCTGGCCCTCCTCCAATGAGTCGCTCCGGCTGTGCGCTTCTTCCCCGGCTACGACCACCGCCGTCCCCAACCTCCATTCAGCGAGCCCGGGCGCTCGGTCCACCGCCACCCACCGGTTGTACTCTCCTTCCTCCTCCAAGGTACCGCCCCCACCTTCCTCTCCCTTTCTCTGATTCAGAGCGCTCTGATTCAGAGCTGTCGATTACTGTCGATTGCTTTGTTCAGAACTGTCGATTGCTCGATTCAGAGCACATGATTCAGAGCACATGATTCCTTTGTCGAATACTGCTGCTTTCATCTCTGAATGTGTCAATTACTGTCGATTGCTGCTGCTTTCATCTCTGAATGTGTAGAGGTAGTAGAGTTAGCTCAGATGCTTGCCATTTCTCATGAATATGGTGGACAGTAACTTGTGATCCCATTGATTTACTACTCTATGTTTGTTAGTCAACAACACCTATCCCTATCAAAAAATTCTAATGGACATTTTTCTACTTGCCTATTGCAACTGTCTACTGAAACTACTGATAACTACTCTGAATGTCTATTGTCCTAAATGTCTACTGTCTACTGAAACTACCTACTGAAACTACTCTCCTCTACTCCTATTTTGAATTGATCACATTTTTTAAACTATGCTCCTTCTCTCTACTACTACTGTACCCTCTTCTCTCTACTGCATCTCTCTTCTCTCTACTCTCTCTACTCTACTACTCTCTCTACTCTCTCTACTCTACTACTACACAAGGCTAGTCATATACTGACTCACTATTACTTGCTGGTCATATACTGACTCACTACTTGCTGGCTTACTCCTACTACTCTAACTACTACTACTCTACTACTCTCCACTTGATTTCTCGGCTGCTCCAACTATTTTGAATAGAACACATTTTTGATCCTTCTCTCTCTACTACTACTGTAACAACCCAAAAATCCACACACCAAAAATCCCAACTACAAAATTTTTCTTCAAAACCCTATGTGATGATGAGTGACATTTGTAGGAGCTAACCCTAAGTGTTGCATTAGTTGTAATCTAACTAAACCTACATGACTTGCACAAGTATCTCACCTCATCACCTTGAATTTGTTTTACCACATAACATACATCAAGTTGCATTATATTCAACATGGTGATTTGGATTTTATTTGGGTTTATGTGTTGATCAATAAAAGCCAACAAATATTTGTTTATAAATAAATGCACTAACATGGGATTAATATCCCAACATATACTATGACCAATGATTATCACCATGGGACATTATACCAAAGGAGAAATATGCCACTTTGATTTATATACATGAAAGAAGTGTAACAAAATAGAAAAAGAATAAGAAAAAGAGAAAGGAAAGAAGAGGGAGCAGTGGCAGCTCAGGCCTGCTCGGCCTTGTGAACCAGCCCGCCTGCCCCCCCACTTGCGCACGCGGCCCACGAAGCCGGCCCAGCATCACCCTACCGTCCACGCGCGCACAAGCCACTGACGAGCCGGACCCGCCCGTCAGCCGTCACGCACCGCACGCCGCCGCATCAGGACAAGCTGACAAACGGGCCCCTCTATCAGCCGCCCAGCTACAGCATCATCGTCTTCCCCATGCTCCCTCCACCACGCGACCGGGAGCCGACCATGGAGCAGGCGTGGGCCCAGGGTCACGCAAATCGCATGACCCTGTTTCCCCCCTTGCGCCCTGCTTATGCTACCGCATGTGGGCCGTCAGATGCGCCGCACGCATCACCACCGCCTGATCGTCGTCCGCCATTGGAGCCCTTGGAGCTCGGCTATAAAAGCCAACGTTCGTGAGCCCTAACCCTCAGCCTGTTCACCGCCGCCGCTGGTGGCACAGCACCACACAGCGTCAAGCCGAGAGAGAGGGAGGAGGGAGAAGCAAGGAGGAGAAGGAAGCCGCTGCGGGGAGGAGCTCGCCAGAGCCAGGAGCACCGCCCCAATCAGCTACAACAACATAGCTGCTCGGCACGGCACTGCATCGCCTCATCATGGCCTCGCCTCGCCACCGCACCACCATCCTACCGCCATGAACCCTATAGTGAGCCATCTTGCTGAGACCACCTCCCTAGCCAAATGGAACGTGCACCGCCATGATTGAAACCTTGCTGAAGCTTCAAGCTCCGGCCTAGCCCAACTGGTTAGCTAGGGAGACCGCCATGGCCATGCTTGCCGAGACCCAGGATGCACCGTGCGCGCTGCCATCAGCTAAAAGGAGGACCCCAGCCATGACGTTGTACATCGGAGCAGGAGTGCACATGCACGGGCACGCTCATCATGGCCGAGAGCACAACCATGGCGAGACCACCGCATCTTCTATGTTGCGGTAAAGGCGACGTTGACACCCCGACTGGCTCTGCCATGACGAGAGACACACCGCGCTCACCTTGGCCGAGGAAGAAGCCCACCGGAGCCCTGCGTTGTCGCACCGCACCTCGTCGGAGCACCACCACCTCTGTTTTACCCCCACCACCATGGCTAGAGCCACTAGGAGCACCAGGAGCTCCTTCAACACGCCCACCATGGCCGTAGAAGCACCGTGGAGCTCACACGCTTCTCCAACTGGGCTCTCGCTACCACTGTAGCCCTGTCCATGCACGCCGATGAACCCACGCCCCGTTCACCGTGGCCAGAGCCCTAGGCAGCCCTAGCCGTCGCCCTGACCCCACTATCGTAGTCGCCATGCCATGGGGAAGCTATTGCCTACCCGAATCGGACGCTAGCGCCGCTGCGGGGGCTCGCCGATGACCTCACCGCCGGCGGGAGCCTCATCGGGGAAGAGTAGGGGATTTTTCCCTCGTCGACCACGTCCCGAGCAGCTCCGCCGAGCTCCAACCACGACCACGTCGACCACGTCCCGAGCAGCTCCGCCAAGCTTTGACCACGACCACGTCGACCATGTCCCGAGCAGCTCCGCCGAGCTCCGACCACGACCACGTTGACCACGTCCCGAGCAGCTCCGCCGAGCTCCGACCATGATCACGTCGTGCACGTGAACCAAACCCTGGGAAGGAGTAAGTGGACCAAGTCCTTCATAGACTGGCTCTGCGGTCTATGGACCAACGCAGGCGGGTTCACCATGAACCGCGCTTCACCTACGCCCGTGAACCACGGCCCGTTAGTGGCCCAGTATGACGACGTGGCCGCACCAGCACGCGTCACGTGGCGGGCCAAGCCTGGCTGAAATCTAGGCCCAACCAGCCCAGTCGGGGCCCGGTCTATATTGACCATTGACCGGTCAACATTGACCGTGACCGGGGCCACCTGTCAGTGACTGTGATCCGTTGACCATTGACTCGCCCGTTGACTTGACGTTGACTTAGACCGGACCCCCATGTCAGTGACCCAAGAGCCCCTGGTCCCACCTGTTAGTAGCTGATGACGTAAATGACATCAAGCTGACATCAAGATGATGTCATGCGGGTCCCACCTGTCAGTGGCAAACACAGCCGAGGTGACGTCATGATGATGTCACGATGATGTCAGTTGCTGACGTCAGCAGCTCTGGACCCACCTGTCAGTACCAGAGCTGAGCCGATGACATCATGCTGACATCATACTAATGTCAGCGTGCCACGTGAACCAATAGGAGCGTGACACGTGTCAGCACGATATTAATTCAGCCTTTTCCCATTTTCAGAAATGATTTAAACTTCGGAAATTCATAACTAATTCATATGAACTCAGAAAAATACAAGACAGGGACCAAAATTCATCTAAAATCGAGCTCTACGCAACGAACCCATGTTTGAGTGCATTTGGCTCTTTTGAATTTTCATTGCTTTTTGTGCTATTCTATAGACGTCGCTAACGCGACTATAATGCGATCATTTGCAGACTCGAAGGAGAACCAGATGGACGAGGACCGAGAGTACCGTGAGGAGTACGAAGATGACTTCACTGAAGGTGCCACCTCCCACCCAACCTCGTAGCACCTATTACGCATGGCTAATATAGAACTGCTATTGCTTTACTTTATTGTTATAATCACACTAAGATAGGACTTGCATGGTATTATGCTTTCTTGATGGCCTTTACCTTGACGCAACCTTACCCCTGCTCACCCTGCTGATAGGCTAGTCACACGCTCGCTGCTATATCTTCATTGCTTATTACTTCTACTACGCTTGTACTACGTTGATGCGTGGTGGAAACTGGTGTTATCTGGACTATTGGGAGACTGCTGCGTGTGTGACTTGGTGCGTGGAGGGTGAGGGTTGTGTCGACCAAGTTGGAATATACGACGAGCCTGAGGCAAGTCTTGCCATGGGGTGCTACCTGGGCACCCCTGGAAAATGGATACATGTGGTGGGTAAATGGTATATGAGGTGGCCCTGGGTGTGAACCTGTGATGGGAGGAGCCCGGGGTGAAGGTGCTGTGGTGGCACGGTAAATGGAAACCCTGATGAAGACATTCTGGCTTGGTCATACCTAAGGACTTAGTAGTACTCAGATTCACCTGGAAGCCTTACATACCACTCGCCCTATATGGTGCGGGACGGCCGGACTACTTGGTAGGATATTGCCACTACTGCTAGGTTGATAGCAGACAGTGTAAGGAGGTATAGGGCGCGGAGGATTTCCCCCCACACCCTTCCGAGACTTCATGGAGACCTTGTGGACCCGGCTCATGACTCACAGTTTCAGCCACCCCAGACTAGACTTGGGGTGAACCAGGGCTGAATGGTAGGGTGGCATTATCCTAGGCTAGCAAGCGGCCGGAATCAGCCCAGTTGACGACGGTCAGCGAAGAAGGCAGATCTTATGGTTATGTAAAACCTCTGCAGAGTGTATGGTTGATCGATCGATACATATGCCGACTAGTCGGCTATGGACCTTTCCTGGGTTTTGCTTAAACTAGATAGTGAGATGAGTCCTTCTCTTCTCCCCCCGTGAGAGAGTGTCGGTGGTAGCCAGGGGCTACAGGCCATGAGACAGTGCCAAGAGGGAGTTGGCCTGTCGACTGAGCGATGGTATGGTGGTGATGTGATGATGTGGTATATCGATCCCAGGATCAAAACCTGGCTCTGGACGGAAATGGGGTGGAATGTGTGTGGGAATGGTGTTAAAACTGGACTATACTATTATATACTTGATATGCTATTACATAGGAAACCCTAGCCTTATAGGTTCCTTGTGATTATATCCAACTTGCATCCAATTTCCACAAAGCATTGCTCATAGGGTGGGAGTGGCCAGTACAAATCGTACTGATAAACTTTGGCACACAGGTTCTGCTGAGGAGTATAGCTCTGAGGAGTTTGACGGTTGAGGGGTTCGTTCCTACGCTCGAGTTTTGGCAATCTTATCTTCAAGCTGTTCTGAATGAATGCTACTTTTGATTCCGCCAATGCGGCGATGTAATAATTTATGTAATTCCGCACTTTATGTACTCTGATATTATCGTTGTATGGATGTGGTATTCGACTGGAATTTGGGTAATATGATCTACAACGGTCATATTACACTTCGACTCTGTGGATTTCCCTTCGCGGAGATTAGGTCGTTTCAACTACTCTACTCTCTTTTCTCTACTTACTGCACCTCTCTTTCCTTGGTGGCTGATGGCCCCAAATTTGAGATGGCCGAAGGACTTAGCCCTTCGGGGTTGATTTTTTAAACTACTAACACTAGTACTTGTCTTACTACTACTACTAATCTGATGAAGATTAATTTTTTGTAAGATACTACTGTGAACCTGAGGCATATGTTTTATTTGATGCTACTATGAATCTGAGGCATAAGGCATGGGCAATGATGTTTATTTTGATGGCAACTCTGAACCTGAGGCATAAGGCATGTGCAATGATGTTTCATTTTGATGCTACTCTGAACCTGAGGCATAAGGCATGTGCAATGATGTTTTTATACCTGCCTGTGATGATGTTTTTTACATACTGTGCAGTGATGGTTGCTGGCTGATGCCTGAATTGTTCTGATCAGTTTATCTGAATTGAGCACATTTTCCAAATTAAGCGCATTAACTGATGAATTGAGCACATTTTTTAATTAGCTTAACTGATGATTCTGAAATGGCACTTGATTCTGAATGCACATCACTGTCCAGTTTACTACTCTTACTACTCTACTACTCTGCACTACTCTACTACTCTTCGGTACTACTCCTTTACTACTACTACTACTCTACTCTCATATCCTCTAGTCCACTACTACTGTCCTCTACTGTTTTATTTTGATGCTACTCTGAACCTGAGGGTTGCTGGGAATCTTGGGATGCCTGCTGTGGGGTTGCTGGGAATGTTGCCTGCTGTGGGTTTGCTGGGAATGTTGCCTGTGATGATGTTTTTTACATACTGAGCACCTGCCTGTTGCCTATGATGATGTTTTTAACATACTGAGCACCTACCTTATGCCAATGATGAGGGTTTTTATATACTGAGCACCCGCCTTATGCTAATGATGAGGGTTTTTATATGCTGAGCAGTTGCCTTATGCCAATGATGAGGGTTTTTATGTACTGCTCCTGTCTGCTCCTGTCCTATCCCACCTCTACTACTACTACTACTACCTACTACTACTCCTCCTCTACTGTACTCTACTACTACTATACTACTACTACTACTACTCTACTGTACTCTACTACTACTACTACTACTACTACTACTATACTACTACTACTACGTACTACTACTACTACTCTACTGTGGCTTTGGATGTGGCCAAGTGGATGAGGCTGCTGTGTTACCTTGATGTTTAGTAGGTGCTGTTACCTTCATGTTGTATTATGTCTTGAACTACCGATGATGAAATTGTCTAAGTCCTACTACTTCTACTACACTTCTCCTCTCCTATCCTCTACTACTACTTCTATGTTTTTTTTGCCAATCCTCTCCTCTCCTTTGTTTTGTCGATGATGAAATTGTCTAAGTCCATTCATTATATGGAATATGAGCTGATGATCATGAACTTGTGAGGAACTTGGCATCATTACCAGCCGCCCTTACATTACCTTCTCCTTTCTTCTCTGTTATGATGCCTTTATGCTCCAAGTTCATGATCAAATGATGATTGACATGTTTCCGAGGCCTCTACTACTCTACTACTACTACTACTACTACTTCTACTTCTACTGCTACTACTACTTTTTCCCGTATCTAATTCACACTTTATTCCTTGCATCTATTAGAACAAAGCACGAAATGATGCGGACAACAGATAATGCAACCAAGTCCCACGAAAATAATGAGCAGCCTAGCCATGGAGGTCAAGAACTACCAGAACAGCTTACGCAGGAGCAGTTCGATGATGAGGTAGAAATTGATCTAGCAGTGTTGCATTCTCAATGGGAAGGTGGAGCAGAAGGGGGAGCAGAGGGAAGAGGAGGAGAGGCTGATGAAGGTGAAGAAGAAGAGGAGGATGACGAGGGCTCATCCTCAGGATATGAAAGTCCCGAGGATCCTCACCCACAACCACCCAGACGGAGGCCAACGGAGGATGAGTTGGACCTGGATTTCAACCCGAACGAGGAGGTAGGGATGGAGCCTTTGTAGCCTATGAAATTGTCTAAGGCTTTGGCTGTATTACCTCTACTAATGCTTTTGACCTGTCGTATATGCAGGTCCCTGCTAGACCTCCGAAAAGACGACGTTGGCGTCCGGCAGGTTATGCCGAACAAGACAGAGTTGGGGAAAGGAGGGCAGAGGCAACCGCCACAGAGACTGACATTGAGGCCTCTGCTCCACAGCCTCAAGGCACAACCACGACGGACTCCGCTACCGTACCAAAGAGGAATCGAGGGATAAGAAAGCCAAACCAATATCCAAAGAAGGGGGTAACTTTCATGATATCACGCGTCGGAGAAGAAGGGCAGATCCTTCAGCCACCTGAGTACATTAGCAAATTCCGTAATGCGATCGGGCAGTAGTAAGAGATCAGCTGAACCCAGCAATCCGTTTCTAGAGTGGCAAACATGGCGTACCTGAGGCGAAAAAGCAAGAGCTATGGGATGAGTGGCTAATGGGCACTTTCAGGCTGCCGGCGGGGACCCATGAACTGGTAAAGTGACATGCTTGCAAGATAATGGGAAATGCCTTCCAACGTTAGAGGGCGGATCTAAACAAGAGGTTTATCCAGAGGGGGCTAACTCCCTTCCATGAGTTTGGCAACATAACTCATAATCAATGGGCGTAGCTCGTGGCTGAGAAGACTTCACCCGAAGCATTGGCCCTCAGTGCCCGTAATAGGGAGCAGGCGAAGAAGAACAAACACCCCCCTCGCCTAGGCCCCGGTGGCTACCATGCCAAGCAAGGCGTGTTTAGGAAGCTGGACGAAGCGGCCGAAGCTTCTGGGGATCCAAAGAAAAAGAAAGTGACGGATTTGAGGAAACGTTTGAAGCAATGGATATATGCGAGGAGTGTGGATTCCTCCGACCTCAAGTTTGCTGAGCCAGAGATAGAAGAGGCAGTATCAAAGATATTGAAATATGCTAAAGACGCAGAGAATGGCACATTCACTCCTTCCAGAGAGAGGGACGAGCTGAGCCTTGCCTTGGGCAACCCTGAGCACACAGGCCACACCAGGGGGCTAGGGAAGCTGGTAACCTAGAAGAAAGGATTTGCAGAGGATAGCAACATGTACAAGAAACATGGTAGAGACCAAGAGGCCAATCTCGAGCTCACTGTGAAGGCTCCAGTTGCAAAGGCGCTTTCGGAGCAAGGTGTGAATACGGAGGCACGGACGCTCATGGAGCCGATGGGAGAACTGGCTATAGTTGGCAGCCCTCTGGGTGTTCCCAGCAGCCAAGGTTCCACTGCAACCATAACTAATGTCGATCGCATACGGGTGCCAACTAGTTGCACCCTATTGGTTCCCATGGGCAGGGGAAACAAGATGGTGATGGTTGAGGTGGCAACGGGTGTGGCACATCCTCTGGGAGGCGAATGGCACAGTCGCCCAATCCCGTGGGACTACACTAGGGTCGAGGTGCATACCGTGAAGCCTGACTTCATGACGTGGGAGATAGAACACCCAACTCCTGAGGGGCTTGTTCATCTTGGAGAAGTCATGAAATAGTTCATCCTCTGGCACAAAAAGGACATTGTTGTTGAGGAGCAAGTTATTGAGGACGGGGAGGCATATTCACCGGCTCGTGATGACCACACGCCTAACTTGCCACATTCTTCCCTGACTCCTAGCAAGCACGTGACTGACAAGCCACAGACTTCTCCAGCTCGTCTTATCGAGCAAGGGCATGATGAGATGCCACAACGTTCTCTAGCTCGTCATATCGAGCAAGTGCATGATGAGATACTGCATCCTTGTCCAACCGAGCAAGGGCCCGATGTCCCGCCAGTGCCTTCTCAATAGGCGTGGCCGATACCCAAAAAGGACTACCTTCTGAAAAAGAAGATGAGGCCGTGCATGAATCGGAGGCCCGAAAGAAGATTCCCTACCATACAAGACCAATGTTTGCTCCAATGAAAGACGTCTCGTTGATTGACAAGTGGTTTGCTCATGACCAGTTCAAGGCTGAGAACCAGGTTAAAAACGTCTACGCACGTGCTTCTGAGCCACCCGACACTAGCAAACTCCACCAAGAGGTAAAGAAGTATCCAAATGTTGACGAGATCAAGTGGACAAAGGATGTCCCGAAAGAATATGAAAGAGGCAAGCACTTCTTACCAAACCGAATCATGCAGCGCATGCCAATTGGAATGAGAAAGTTCCATGATTGGTACTTGCGTGCTCACTTGACGAGACTGAACGAGATAAAAGCCGTCTTCCTTGAAGGCACATTTGGAGGCGCAGCTGGGGATCTAATGTTTGACTTTGAGGACATGCAGGCATGCTTTCACCTCGGAATGATGGAAATGAATCTAGTTCGCGTGTGGTGCCTGTAAGTCCTTGACCTCTCGATATGATATGAATGAAATATTTGGATTTTGTTGTAACTAACCACATCGTGTTTTGTAGAATGCAAATACATATTGTGAAGAAGGCGCCAACTCTAAGAGCCGCCTATGTAGACCCTTGGTTGATATGTGCATCAAATTTCCAGTACCATAAGGACTGGGCAATGGATTGCGAAGAACTAGCTGCCGGAAAGACCTTTGAGGAGAAAGAGGCCATCCGGGCAGATAAGATGTACAGAGAGGGCCTTAAGGTTGCGTGCCGGATTGCCAAATGTCTTAAGAATCTCCAGCATAATGAAATGATATGGTTACCATACCACTTCGGGTAAGTTCGACTCTATACTGAAAGAAAGCATTGTTCAATATATTTAGTTCGATGCAAAAGAGCTTATTTGTTTCTTCAATGATTAAATTCATGCAGGAACCACTGGATTCTTGTAGGAGTCGATGTTGGGCTGAGCATGGCACATGTCTACGACTCAACAGATTATGCGTCGGCGACGTACATGGACTTCATAGCAATTTGCAAGACGTATACATATCGACAATAATCCTCATTAGCTTATATATGTTTGTATATATACTTGTAAACTTCACTTTTGGATACTAACAAGTTGCATTTGCTAAAACCATTCAAACAGGGCATTCAGGCACTATGTCCAACATCATAAAGGAAGACATCATCCAGAAAGGAAAGAGAGATTGGCTATCAAAACTCTATGTCCGGTACGTGTAACTTACATCGGTACACTCCATTATGTGGTTTGTCAATAGCATTACTTAACATTTCCATATGCGAAACACACAGTGTCTAAAGCAGAGGCCTAGGAGTCTACATTGTGGATATTACGTATGTTGTATGATGAGTAACACTAGTGCCTACAGGAGACACCCCAATCTGGTTAGTTTGACACTTTTTTCGCTCGTAGTATGAAAGCTTAGCTTATGTTATGAAATCCTAGACCTAAACTTGTTCTCTTGTAGTGGAAGGAAGAGATGGACAGGACAAGGGACGTATACAAGGATGATGAACTCTTGGCGCTCGTCGGCGACCTTTGCGGCTTCATCATTGACGAGGTTATTTCTTCCAGAGGCGATTACCATGATCGAAACTCCGACTTAGGTAGTAATCCGAGGTACCAACACCTTCGTGAGACTCATAGGCTCGCTCTAGGCCGTTGATAACAATCTAGAATGGTTTGGCCTTGTGGAACTATTTGAACTTGTGAATTATGGCTATGTAATGATGGACTTTGTGAATTGAACTTTTGAAACTTTTGAAATATGGCTTGTAATGATGGTTTAAACTGTGCTCGTGTGTTTGTGGATGTATATATTTATATATGTGGTGGTCAGATTTGAATTTGAATTTGAATTGTATATTACATGCTGTGGTTAGATTTGAATTCGAATTTGAATTTTTTTTTTCTGGAAAATCAACTGTAGGGGCGGTTCTAGATTGAACCGCCCCTACAGATACAGACTGTAGGGGCGGCTGGTGCTGCAGCCATCCTTACAGTGGGTCTCTGTAAGGGCGGCTGAAAACACCAGCCGCCCTTACAGAGACCCACTGTAAGGGCGGCTGAAAACACCAGCCGCCCTTATAGAGACCCACTGTAAGGGCGGCTGAAAACACCAGCCGCCCTTACAGAGACCCACTATAAGGGCGGTTTGGCCAGCCGCCCCTACAGTGCTCTGGACAGTAAGAACCACCTGGGAGGGGCGGCTGGGCCAGCCGCCCTTACAGAGACCCACTGTAAGGGCAGTTTGGCCAGCCGCCCCTACAGTGCTCTGGACAGTAAGAACCACCTGGGAGGGGCGGCTGGGCCTGGGAGCCGCCCCTGCTCTGCTAGGCTGTCACTACTACAGAAAAACACTTCCGCGGCGGACGTTTTTGGTTTACCACGGCGGGCAAAGCCGTCCGCCACCGCGAAGAGGTCACGGTAAATCGTGGCCTTCCCACGGCGGACCACTTTGCCCGCCGCGGTTAATGATTTAATGCGGCGGACGCCTTAGATGTGCCCGCCGCGGTTAATAATTTCAAAAAAAAACAAAAAAAAAGAAAAGAAAACCCTGGACAGGCCCGCTGAGCCCATCCATGGGCTCGCCGAGCCCATCCAGGGCTGCAGCGCTGTCGCCGTCGCCGGATCTAGGCGTACCTGACCTCTTCCTCGCCAGATCTGGCCATGGCCGACCTCCTCCATGCCAGATCGACATGCACCTCCACGCCGCCGGATCTTCAGCCCTAGGAGAAAGAGAGAGAAGATGAAGAAGGAAGAGAGGAAAGAGTGAGGGCGATGGAGAGGGAGAGAGGGATTTGTACCTACAGCACGGGCATGCGCCGCTCACCACCACGGCCACCGTCGTGCGCAGGGAGGAGGGGGCCGTCGCCGCCGTGGGGAGATCCACCACCGAGATCCACGCCGCCGCCGCCGCCATGGGGAGATTGGGCGCCTCCACCAAAGGTAGGAAGGAGGAGATGGGGCGTTGCCGCCGGAGGTAGGAGATGGCGACGGAGAGAGGCCGCCGGATCTGGTGAGGGAGAGGGAGAGAGGTGAGGGAGAGGGAGCGGCGTCGGGGGTGAGGGAGAGGGCGCGCCGAGAGGCGGTGGGCTGTGAGTGAACGAAACCCTAGCGATGTATATATATACGAGGAGCGTGTACGGGCTGAGATGGGCCAGGAGCTGGGCCTATTTTTTAAGGAGGCGGGCCTTTTTCCGTGCCCGCCTTGGAAAATCGATTTTCCGATGCGGGCACCTTAAAATATCCGCCACGGTTAACTATGGCGGGCATTTTATGGTGTCCGCCTCGAAAAATTAATTTTCCGAGGCGGGCAAAAGTGCCCGTCTCGACAAATAAGAAAATGCCCGCCTCCGTTAATCGATCGATTTACCGTGACGGGCTAAAAATGGAGTCCGCCACGGAAGCCTCTGGCCGTTGTCGCGGTTAATCAATCATGTAGTAGTGTGTAGTAGTGGACGAATGTTACTGTCGGGTTAGTACCATGCCAAGAAGTGATTGTATGGGTATCACTTCTGGGTTAGGCCTCTGATCCGAATAGTAGATTTGAGGGAGATATTGGGATTCTCATAACCTAGGTGGTTGGATTCTTCTAGTCCGTGCTAGAATTTGGTCTATTCAGATTTCATAGAGAATTTTTAATTTATTTCGATATCCTAAAGACATAAATAAAAATACTATCTCAAAGTCTTGTATTATCTTGATGTAATCCTCTTGATATTTTAATAGAAGGCTTTTTTATCTGAAAAAAAGCTTTGTGCAATGGACTTCCTTTTTGGCCACAAGTAGGAAGGAAACACTCTGGCAGACACTATGTAATAGAAAGACACGTGTATTGAGTTTGCATAAATAGATGGATGCATGGATGCATTACACTTCTTCATGCATGTGGGCAGCAGCACTGCATCTCAACATGGCCGTCGCTATAACGCGTCCTGAAGCAGAAGGCTTTATCAGCCTTCAATCCTTTGGACTCGCAGATACCACGGCAATACGCGTACCAACAGTCACTTTTCTTGACGCACGTCACCTGTGGCGCCGGTGTTTGCGGCGCTGGCAAGTGATCTGGGTGGGTCGGGCCTGCACACACGGAAACGAAGTATGAATCAGAGACAAGATTTTATGGTTCATTAATAAAAAAATGCAGATTAAGTAGAGGTAAGGGCATCAACTGTTGAGGTTCTCAGCTTGGCAGGTTGGGTACGTTGCAGAAATGATCAGAAGAAACAGGGGAAACGAGGCTATCAGATACGTGGTACTGCTCTTTACTGCCATGACAAAGAGAATGCTATTGTTCCTTTTTTTTTCTTTTGCGAGGAGAAGAGAGTCTGTTTTCTGTTATATATATCGCGGTGCAAGTGTTTACATAGAAGCACATCCTGTTTCTAGTGTCTAGTCTCAGAATTCATGTCTCTCATCGGCACTAGTAGTATGTCCGTATCTGTGGGCTTTAAGGTCTAGTATATATTTTCGTATTAGATGCAAATAAATACGCTTGACAAGCACATTCAATATATATTGATTACAAATATCTTCTCTCTGAATTCATATATATATATATATATATATATATATATATAGAACTACTATCCTGTAGCTAGCTACAGAATAACTTATTCTGTAGCCACTTTGAGTTATGATAATTACTATGTTAATTTACGAGATTATAGTAACTCCTTACTAAGTGGTTTAATATAACGTTATGGTAAATATCCCCATGTGTTATAGTAACCCAACTATCGTAAATATGTATTGACATTATGGTAAATTAGTATATAAAATTATAGTAAATGGAGGTGGCTACAGAATAACTTATTTTGTAGCCGGCTACTAAATAGCCTCTCCCTATATATATATATATATATATATATATATATATATATATATATATATATATATATATATATATATATATATATATATCCCTGTTTGGACATTCATGTTTAGTATCCAAGGGCTAAGATATATGTTTTAATTTTAGATGAAACTCAATAGTATGAGATTATTTATTGTTTGGGCTGGCAAAAAATATCGATATGTACGTAGGCTGGGAATGTTGTTTGAAAATTGCTTCGACCATACACATCCCGTCTTCCTAAACAAAATCAATCCAATAATAGTCGAATGATCGATGATCACTACCATATAAACCATTTATACCCACGGTCAATCATAGGTAGAAGCGGTTTTCATAACTACTTCTACCCAAGGATTATTAGAATCGAGCATTTTTAAGGGTGCTTGGTAAGTTGCCTCACCCCTAAAAGTCGATTCCTAGAAGTAGATTTCTAGGCGGCGGTATGTGGTCTCTCTAAAATGATTTCTTGGTGCGGTTGGTAAGACGGTACCGTAAACCCCTAAAAATGTTTTTCATAAATTCACTAGAAAGAAACAAAACAAAATCTGAAAAGCTAGAAATTTCTTTTCACAATTCACACACCTTTCCTTACCACTACACCGTATAGTCGTTAGTTTTGTACTCCCTACATTCTAAATTGTAAATAGCTTTGAATTTTCTACGTACATTACTTTTAGAGCTAAATGCACCAACGGCCCTCGAACTTGTAAGGGTGTGTCACTTAGGTATATGAACTTTTGAAAATGTATTTCTGGGTCTCTAAACTTGTTAAGTGGTGCACCGTAGATCCATACCACACGTGTAGACATTTTGAGCTGACGTGGAATAACACATGATATGTTTTTTTACAATGAACCCTCTAATTCCCTTTTCTTCTCACACCGGCCTCAGTCGATGGATGCGGCGGCTCCCCTCGCCTCACTATTGCTCATCTTCATGCCATCGTTCTGCCCCACCACTGGGTAATAGCACCTCGTCATGCATTCGGTGAAGAATTGATGTAGTAGTACTATGGCACTTGGTGTGCCATGGCGATGTGCTACTCATGACAGAGAAGATGCCCACCGTGGTGGTTGTGGAGGCGGTGGCATGGGGAGCTTCTTCTGCGCAGGCACAACCACGACTGCATAAGTGTTGGCTTGGCTAGGCATCGGTAGGGTGTTGCAGCTTGCCGTCATCCTTCATGCGATCACTAGATGCATGCCTGGACATCAGTTTGGCATCTTTAGGGTTTCCGAATATAGAACATAGGTGAACGTCCATGGGTACATATCACATCACTTGAGCAAGAATTCTCTTATGTGTGTAACTTTGTTCGTCCTCCTTATGAGACGAGATATGCTTCGCACTACTCTTCTTGTTCACCTTATTTTTTCAACTCACTCGAGGCTCCCTCATCATTCGCATCCACGCGACACCTGGCGTTCCTCTTGTATTGACTCACGTCGCAGTGCAGGCAGCTCTCCAAGCTCACATACTAGGTGCCCCGGTACAAGATACAGTGGTTAGGGCAAGCATGGATCTTTTGAAGACCCAACGCCACTGATCGGATCAGCTTCTTCGCCTGATAGGTATTGGCAGTCACTTTGTAATCCTTTGGAAGCAGGGAACCAAGAAAATGTAACAACTCATTGAAGCTAGTGTCAGACCATCCAAAATGAGCCTTCGACATCAGCATCCAGAGATCATAAGGCAGCAGCATCCATTGCTTCAGACAATCCTTATAGACCAGATTCTTTGCCGCCTGGTAAATCTCTTTGAAGTTGTCTAGCCACCTTGGGCTCCCATATATAAGGTCATCATTGTCGAGGTCGTTTGATGAAATCCTGAAAGAACTCTGTGTCCTCAGGGTCCTCCAAGGCCACCTCAGCAATATCCTCAGCATTGTCATCCTCGCCTTCTATCACGTCTTGGACAAAATCATCCGTCGTGATAAAATCATCCTCGCCATCAACATTGTGCCCGGTGACAAGATCCTAACATAACGGTATGTTAAGCCTCGGGATCTATGGTTCCTGACTGAAGAGCCCCCTGACTGATCGCTCTAGGATCGCTTAGGGGTTCGGGGGCTATACCCATTGGGTACGCTCGCGAGCACCCTTAAACTAAGGAACTTGCCCGAGCCTGAGCATGCCAAGGCCTTTGCTCAGGGCTTGAGGGCTTATGAGCCCTCGCGTCAGCCCCATGAGCCGACCTCCCTCTCCACCAAGAAGACTCCAGAAGGTGCAGCTAGGGGAGGCCGGTCTAAGCCGACACAGCCTAACACTCAGTGTGTCGGAATTGGCCAGCCGGATGATGCCATAGGCTTCTTCATCTCCACAACATCGCCACGGTCCATAGGCCGCTGTAAGACCCTTCTGGACTCCAGCACAAGGGCTCAATGTAACGCCCCAGAGTCCAAAAGGCATAGATCCACTCTGCACGCTGAGCGAACCACACCTACCACTATCCCACTTATGCTTTTATGCTCGCTTCATGTAAAAGGATCAACCCGGCGATGTGGGATGGACCCTAGAAGCCTTATATGTTGGTTTATCCCACCTTTAATAACCAAGGTGGGACTAAACTCTCCACAATATCATATTAAGATGCACATGGGCCACTACGGGCCAAATTCCAAACTAGGTCGGATGTCACATACACCCCCCTCAAAGGAACTGATGTCCTCGTCGGCCCAACACACCCACAACTAGGCAAACGATGACTAGGAACGTTGCCTCTTAGAACACGTGACCGTACGTCCAGTGCCAGCACATGTGCCATGCAGTGCACCCCGTAGGGCCTACACACGTAATGAACCCCATGTCCGCGCACCTGACCCGTATGCGCCCGTGGCTGCGAAGGTCAGCTCTGATACCATTTGTTACTCCCCAGTGTCCAAACAACATAGATCCACTCTGCACGCTGAGCGAATCACACCTACCACCATTCCACTTACTCTCCACAATATCTTATTAAGATGCACATGGGCCATTATAGGCCAAATTCCAAACTAGGTCGGATGTCACACTCAACCCCCCAAACCACCATGTACCCGACCTATCTCGATATATAAGCGGTAAGGTCGGATCCTATAGGGGAAGGATGATCCCAGACAGATCATTCATTCATCATCTGTAACACCCAAAATTTCAGTCTTTTGAAATAAGAAAATTTCTATTTAATTATGTTATTATGTGAACATTGAAATATGGAAAGAAATAATTTTTCTGAAAATAAAATCAAATATAAGGTTAGTAACATGTTGATGCACTCATGCTGGAGCATTGTATTTAATATGTTGAGTGGTTTTTGATTTAAACTCAAAAGGATTCAAAACTCATTTGAAAATACATTTGGAAAAAGAAAAAAAGGAAATTACTTTTCCCTTCCCTCCCTTACTCAGTTTCGGCCCGCAGGCCATTTCTCCCTCCCGCTGGCCCAACCGACCTGCTGGTCCGTTTTCTCCCCGCAGCCCGCTCGCTCTTCCTTCTTCCGTTCTTGGGCCGGCCCAGCTTTGGCCAGCAACCGCTGCCGTGCCTCCGCCCGCGCTCAGCCACTGTCTAGCCGGGCCCGCTTGTCAGCTCCTCCCCCCACCTCCTCCGCGTGTCCCGCAACTGCATGCGCCCAGAGCAACTGCCGCCCCACGCCCGCTCTTCTCGTGACATGGGCGCGTCCTCTCCGCGCCCGGCCTCTTTAAAATGGCGCCGAGTCCTTCCCCATGCTCCCTGCTGCTCCTTTCTCCGTCTCGCGTCGCCCGTGCCCGATGTAACTGCCGCACCGTGGAATCACTGGTTCCACCGTCCACCCTCCGCGCGAACCACCGTCCCCGAGCCGCCTCCGCTCCGATTTTCGCCATGGTGAGAATCGCCATACTCCCCTCTCTCCTCCCATGCCGTTATTTTCTTGTTTCATGGCCGTTTGAGCCCTATTCGCGTGTGCCGAAGACCTCCATGCCGTCGGCCATGGCGACCACCCCGCCGGCCGTGTCCTCCAGCCACTCTTTCGGCCTTGGCGAGTCCCCCTTCACCCCCTCTCTCCCCCGGTGCCTTCGGTTCTTCGAATCATGGGCCATAGGCCCCTATCCATGCGCTCCGGCGACCTCCACGCCGCCGGCCATGGAGCCTTGCCGCCGGATGCACTGTGCCCGGCAGGACCTCCCTCTCTCTCTCTTCCCCTGTCCAATCCTAGCCGTCCATCTCCTGATCTACGGCCAGGATTAGAAGTTACCCTTTCGCGTGAAATTTTGCTAAAGAGTCCCTCGCTTTCGGATAAATTGAACCCGCCGTCCCTAGCATAGTTTACAGAGTACGCTTTCTTGTTTTGAAAGCATAAAGCTCACTATTTTAGTTCAAAATACGCTTTGCATGAATGCCTGTGGAATGTTGTATGTTGCCGGGTTGGTCGCGTTCAGACGGTGAGCGGAACGTTGGAGATCAAGAGTTCTTCGACGACCAACAGGACCAGCAAGAGTTTGTGAACCAAGGCAAGTATAGCATGGGCCTACCTTGATGTCCTATTCACTTTAATCATTTACTCATGTGCATGTGTCTAACTTTGATAACCATAAGGACATTCTAGTCATTTGATGACTTGTTCCCTTGACTCCTATGGGTTAATTGCATATGGGTAGATTGCTAGTGCTCTAACTAAACATGATCTATATGATGGTTAATGGTTCTATGGAACTAAAAGTATAACGTGATTTGTAACAACTGATCCATAGGGCGAAGGTGCAAATGACTTTTGATCATGTTGCTCCTGGCCCTCCATAAGGACTTATCTGTCGGTAAAAGCTGGGACTGATAGTGCAACCGTGAGAGTCATATGGCTCTGACTTTAGCTTAGTAATAGGATCTTTTATAGCTTGTTAGAGGTTACCTTTATGGCGCAAAAGGGGCTTGCCACATTGGGTATAGGGCTGCCTCTGTTCCTATGTGTATAGCCGCGATGGATATGTGCCATAGGAAAGGGGGGTTCCTACATCTGCCTGCCGAGGAAACCTAGCGGCCCTAACTTGTTAGAGAAACCTATGAAATGGCTTCGTAGTGTACCCTGCCCGCTCACCTTGGCAGTGACATGGGAGTAATTAACCCGGGCATATGGGAATTACAACTCGTGGTGAATGTGCACCACCTTTGTAGAGGGTTACAAACTGTTATAACAGCCGTGCTCACGGTCACGAGCAGCCCGAAAAACTCACAGAATAATTGTATACTCATTGTTGTTCATTTATGATAGTTTACGATGATAATATGATGCAAATGATTCTGATATCTGATTATGTGGGTATAAATGGGAGCTTATGCATAACTTGATAATAATTGATAATAAAATCCTGACTTACTAAAAGTGCTAACTGCAGTAAACCAGTGTCGTCCTTTTTGAGCTACATAACCCCATGTTATCTTGTTAAGTACGGGAAGTACTTACGCTTGTTTATTTTCTTTATTTGGATAAAAATCCCGGATGGGTAATAGATGACAACGGGTATGAGGAATTTCCTGAGGATTATTAGGCTTATGGTCAACCAGTTGACCTTCCCTGTGATGGTGTTCCACAAGAGAGAGTTATCTTTTATTTTCTGCTGTGATGTATAAGACTAAGTTATGTTAATATCGTGATGTAAGATACACTGTGATGATATTCTTTTATAATTTGTCAGCTTGTGTGTGTGATTGATCCCTGGGCACACACGAGTTAGTGCATTCAATTTTATCCTTAAAATTGGGTGTGATAAATTGGTATCAGAGCCGTGTTGACTGTAGGACGCAAGCCTAGTTAGAAACGGTCGTTTTAGCATCTTTGCTCCTCTAGTTTCTTGCTTACTGTCTTATTCTTGTTATTTTATTAAAACATTTATGCTTTTCATACCTTAATCTATTATATAAAATTGTTGATTCTAATTCTATCTCACTTTAAATCTATAGATGTCTCATAACCCGAAGACTGTCCGCCTCAGCACTGCTGGCTACCGTGCTTTGTTCACCCCACGTGCTCCACAGGCGGAGAAGGAGATTGTGATCATCTCCGATGATGAGGAGATGGCTACCTCGACACCTGCACCTGCTCCTACTCCAGCTGTTGCACCGGTCTATCCTGTGGTAGCTACATCCAAGGAGTCATTAGCTACTTCACCTACACCTGTGCCATCCCCAGCTATCCCTGTGGTGGCGGAGGAGATAGGCTAGAAATGCAAGTACTACTTCAAGCCAGCCCCTGAGATGGCCTACTACCACACCCTCCTCACCCATGTGCTGGATGACTACTACCCCGATCTGCACGCCTCCATCAGCTATCATTGTGCAGAGTACCAGCATCCTTTGGAGGCAACCTTTTGGAAGGTGGAGCTGGTTGTCACTGCTTGGAATGACGTTAAGAATGGACATGAGGTGGAGACTATCCACCGTGCCACTGCCAGGAGGGCCCATGCCTTGGATGGCATGGAAGATGCAGCGCAGGACGCCTACATCTACTACCATGGTCGTCGCTTTGAGGCCATGAGGGAGGATCGTTTTAGGTTCCTTCCTCGCAATGACCATGAGGGTGTTTGGCAGGTCTTGGCACCACCAGAGAGTGACCCAACTCTAGAAGCAACAGTGCAGCATGTCCATGCCATGCAGGGGGTGGATGAACAAGTCAAAGGAGAGCTGCGTGCATCACAGAGGGCCGAGAGACGCCTCCAGAAGCAAGTTGATGAACTACGTGCTCAACTTGGGTAGCCACCGATCTACAAGAAGAAGCGCCGGTCGTTCACCATGATTGACACCGCCCCATAGGTGTTAGGTTCCTTGTTAAAAGTTATGACGTCGTTAGTTCGTATTTCATGTTTAGTCTTGTTTGGTCTTGTGAACTTTGATGATTAAATGTTTTAATTTGTGAACTTGGTTGATTTGGAGTTTGGTTGTTTGCTGGAAGTTTGTGGGCATGTCCACAACTTCCTTAGGTTGGAACCTTAAGTTTAGATGAAATCTTAATGTAGATGATTTGCTTTATCTTATCTCTGCTGTGCTGTTTTCTGGAGCAGCTTGTGATCTTTATCTTGTATCTCAAAATCTGGGCTGTCAAAAATTCTGAAATTTTTGTGGAGATAACTAGACTTCTGTATCTTTCAAATGTCTCTGGAATCATGTCAATAGCTGTTCAGGTTTGTGAGATCTAGCTGTCACAAGTTGATGTTCCTGCGCAGTCTGGAACCCAGAACAGATTCGGTTTAGCTCTATTTTTTACCATGTGTATGTCAGAATCTGTAAACGTGATCTAAATAAAAGTTGTAGCTCATCTCCTAAGCTTTCCAACCGTTCTTGGTACACCTCTGTTGGATCTCTGAAACTCAAGTTATGATAGATTTACTGAACTGCTGTTTTTGGAATCTTGTCCAGAAAATTCTCAGCATTGTTTCTTATCTTTTGTAAGTTCTCTATAATTTGGAAATCTCTAAATTTTGTGCATTTGTTGGAAAACAGATGGCCGCAAGAGGAGGAAGAGGTAGAGGCCGTGGTCGTGGACGTGATGCTCTCATAAATCCACCAGCACCGCCACTATGACCATAGAACAATTAATGGGAATGCAAGCGCAGTTGATGCAAGCTATGATGCAGCGCTTGGACAATGAACCTGCAAGAGGACCACCGCCTATTCAGGTCAGAGATAAGCGTGGAGAGTTTATGAAGGGTCGTCCACCGGTGTTCACTCATGCCTCAGATCCTATGGAGGCAGATGATTGGTTGCGTGCTATAGAGAAGCAATTTAACATAGCACAATACAACGATCTTGAGAAGGTGTTGTATGCTTCTGGTCAACTCCAGGGAGCAGCTCAGGATTGGTGGGATTCTTTTCAGTATGGACGTCCCAACAATGCTCCTGCTATCACCTGGTAGGAATTCAAGGACAATTTCCGGTCTTATCATATCCCCGATGGATTCGTGGAATTGAAGCAGGAGGAATTCAGATCCCTCAAGCAAGGATCCATGACCGTGGCGGAGTATCGTGACAAGTTTGCTCAACTGTCACGCTATGCTCCAAATGATGTAGCTGAGGATAAGGAGAAACAACGTCGTTTCCTCAAGGGACTCTATGATGGACTGCAGCTACAGCTGATGTCCAACACCTACCCTAACTTTCAGTCTTTGGTGAACCGCGCTATTGTGATTGAGGATAAGTGCAAAGAGATGGAAGCCAAGAAGGGGAGGCTTCAAGGGCAAGCTTCAGGAAGCAACACACACCCGCGTGCATATCCCTAGGAGGGTTTTCAACAAAGGATTCAAAGACCATCTAACCAGGGAAACCATGGTCAGTATCCTCAACGTAATCAGTTCCAGCAACGCCCTCAGTACCAGCAACAGTATGGTAATCAGCGTCCCCCACAACAAACTGGCAATCCAGCAACACGCCAGGGACCATCCAACAATGCTCCTGTGAAGAGTGGTGCACCCAATAACCCCAATGCATGCTATCGCTGCGGAGAAGTAGGTCACTATGCTCATCAATGTCCAAAGAAGCAGAACCAGCAAGCACCTCAGAACCAGACGGGCAATCAAAAGTTCAACGCCCGACCACCTCACACTGCGAAGGTGAACTATGTGTCATCTGATGCAACTCAGGAGACGCCCGAGGTCATGTTGGATACGTTCAGCGTCAACTCTATCTCTGCTACAGTATTTTTTGATTCCGGTGCTTCGCATTCATTTATTTCCCAAGCATTTGTTAGAATGCATAGCATACCTTTGTGTGCCATGAAAAACCCCATACTAGTAAATTCACCGGGAGGTAGTATGCCCGCTTCATATTGGAGTCCCTCAACTAGCATTTCCTTAAGGGGGTAGACTTCAAAGTGAAACCTATTGTGTTGAGAATAGCGGGAATTGATCTTATTCAAGGAATGGATTGGATGAAATAACACCGGGCAGTGATTCAGTGTCAGGAGAAATCTGTGGTTGTGACATCACTCAATGGAGATAGAATCTGTGTAGAAGTGGTAGTGCAAGCTCAACCTACAGCCACAGTGAACCAGCTGGATGGTGATGCCCATAAACAAGATCATGTTGTGGAGGAGTTCCCGGATGTCTTCCCCGATGACTTGCCAGGTATGCCACCTGACCGAGACATTGAATTCATTATTGAATTATTACCTGGAACTGCACCAATAGCTAAACGTCCATATAGAATGGGGGTTAATGAATTAGAAGAGCTTAAGAAACAACTAAAAGAGTTGCAAGAAAAATGTTTCATACGCCCCAGTTCTTCCCCATGGGGGGCACCTGTGATCTTTGTGGATAAGAAGGATGGTAGTCAACGGATGTGTGTGGATTACCATTCACTTAATGAGGTTACAATCAAGAATAAATACCCTCTACCTAGGATTGATGATTTGTTTGATCAGTTGAGAGGGGCCTATGTGTTCTCTAAGATTGATCTCCGCTCAGGATACCATCAGCTTAAGATTCGAAACTCAGACATACCCAAGACAACATTCACTACACAGTATGGCTTGTATGAGTATACAGTTATGTCTTTTGGATTGACCAATGCACCTGGATACTTTATGTATCTGATGAATAAGGTGTTCATGGAGTTTCTGGATAAATTTGTGGTGGTATTCATAGATGACATACTGATATTCTCCAAGACTGAAGAAGAACATGCTGAACATATAAGGTTGGTCGTGCAAAAGCTTAGAGAACATAAGTTGTACGCTAAGCGGAGCAAGTGTGAGTTTTGGTTGAAGGAGGTCTCTTTTCTGGGTCATGTTGTCTCCAATGGTGGAATAGCAGTGGATCCAGGCAAGGTACAAGATGTGATGAATTGGAAGCCACTAATCAATGTAAGTGAGATTCATAGCTTTTTGGGATTGGCTGGATACTACAGGAGGTTCATAGAAGGTTTTTCCAAGCTAGCTAAGCCTATGACGGCTCTGTTGGAAAAGAATGCTAAGTATGTATGGTCGGATAAATGCCAGGCAAACTTTGATGAGCTAAAGAAGAGATTGACTACAGCTCCAGTATTGATTTTGCCCGACTTAAGCAAGAACTTCTCTATATATTGTGATGCATCCCGTTTGGACCTTGGATGTGTGCTTATGCAAGAAGGAAGAGTGGTGGCATATGCATCTAGACAGTTGAGGAAGCATGAGTTGAATTACCCTACTCATGACTTGGAATTAGCAGCTGTGGTACATGCTTTGAAAATCTGGAGACATTATCTAATTGGGCATAAGAGTGATATCTATACGGATCACAAGAGTTTGAAGTATATCTTTACCCAGTCAGATCTGAATCTGAGACAACGTCGTTGGTTAGAATGGATCAAAGACTATGACTTGGAAGTGCATTATCATCTAGGAAAAGCAAATGTCGTAGCTGATGCACTTAGCAGGAAGAGTTATGCTAATGAACTTGGGATGACATTTATGTCAGTAGAGTTGTGTGCTGAAATGGAGCATCTCAACTTGAGTTTTGTCACTAATGCAATGGAATTGGTGATAGAGCCTACATTGGAGCAAGAGATACACAAAGGTCAATTGGAGGATGAAAAACTAAAAGAGATAGCGGAGAATGTAGTGCTTGGAAAAGCACCAGGATTCAGGATGGATGAGAATGGTACTCTTTGGTTTGGAAAAAGGATATGTGTACCTAAAGTGAAGGTTATCCATGATGCAATTCTGCAAGAGGCCCATGAGTCTGCTTATTCTATACATCCCGGAAGTACCAAGATGTATTTGGATCTCAAGGAGAAGTATTGGTGGTATGGTTTGAAGAGAGATGTGGCAGAGTATGTGGCTTTGTGTGACACTTGTCAGAGAGTGAAAGCTGAGCATCAAAGACATGCAGGGTTGTTACAACCAATGAAGATTCTTGAATGGAAATGGGAAGAAGTTGGTATGGATTTTATCGTAGGTTTGCCCCGCACTCAGAGAGGTTATGATTCAATATGGGTAATAGTGGATCGACTCACCAAGGTTGCTCACTTTTTACCAGTCAAGACCACCTATACGGGTGCAAGGTTAGCAGAGTTGTACATGGAAATAATAGTGTGCTTACATGGTGTTCCCAAGAAAATTATGTCGAATAGAGGCACTCAGTTTACATTGCAATTCTGGCATAAAGTACATAGATCTTTGGGGACAAAGTTGAATTTCAGTTATGCTTACCACCCGCAAACTGATGGACAGACTGAAAGGATCAACCAAATTTTGGAAGATATGTTGAGAGCTTGTGCACTACAGTACGGTGATAGTTGGGATAAGAGTCTGCCATACGCAGAGTTCTCGTACAACAACAGTTACCAGAAGAGTCTCCAGATGGCACCTTTCAAGGAGCTGTATGGACGTAAATGTAGAACGCCATTGTTCTGGAATCAGACTGGTGAAACTCAAGTGTTTGGACCCGATGTCCTTAGAGACACGGAAGAACAAGTGAGAATGATTAGAGACAACTTAAGAGTGGCTCAGTCCCGACAGAAGAGTTACGCTGATACTCGCAGAGGAGAGCTAACTTTCGAAGTTGGTGATTATGTGTACTTGAAGGTGTCACCAATGAGAAGTGTGAAAAGATTCAACATGAAGGGAAAGTTGGCACCAAGGTATATAGGACCTTTTAAGATCCTAGAGAGACGTGGAGAAGTAGCCTATCAATTGGAACTGCCTAAAAGTTTGTTAGGTGTGCATGATGTGTTCCATGTTTCTCAATTGAAAAAGTGTTTGAGGGTACCAGAAGAGCAGATTCCTTTGGAAGAGCTTGCTATTAAGGAAGATCTTACATATGAAGAGTATCCGATAAAGATCTTGGAAACAGCCGAAAGAGTTACAATAAGCCGAACTATAAAGATGTGCAAGGTACTGTGGAATCGGTATACAGAGGATGAGGCTACTTGGGAAAGAGAAGAGGATCTGAGAAAGTCTTATCCCCAACTGTTTGAGTAAGCAATCACCCGAATCTCGAGGACGAGATTCATCTTAAGGGGGTAGAATTGTAACACCCAAAATTTCAGTCTTTTGAAATAAGAAAAATTCGATTTAATTATGTTATTATGTGAACATTGAAATATAGGAAATAAATATTTTTTTGTGAAAATAAAATCAAATATAAGGTTAGTAACATGTTGATGCACTCATGCTGGAGCATTGTATTTAATATGTTGAGTGGTTTTTGATTTAAACTCAAAAGGATTCAAAACTCATTTGAAAATACATTTGGAAATTTGATTTGGAAAAAGAAAAAAGGAAATTATTTTCCCTTCCCTCCCTTCCTTAGTTTGGGCCCGCAGGCCATTTCTCCCTCCCGATGGCCCAACCGGACTGCTGGTCCGTTTTCTCCCCATGGCTCGCTCGCTCTTCCTTCTTCCATTCTTGGGCCGGCCCAGCTTCAGCCAGCAACTGCTGCCGCGCCTCCGCCCGTGCTCAGCCACTGCCTAGCCAGGACCGCTTGTTAGCTCCTCCCCCCACCTCCTCCCGCGCATCCCGCAACCGCGTGCGCCTGGAGCAACCGCCGCCCGCGCCCGCTCTTCTCGCAACGTGGGCGCGTCCTCTCCGCGCCCGGCCTCTTTAAAACGGCACCGAGCCCTTCCCCGCGCTCCCTGCTGCTCCTTTCTCCCTCTCGCGTCGCCCATGCCCAAGGTAACCGCCGCGCCGTGGAATCGCCGGTTCCGCCGTCCGCCCTCTGCGCGAACCACCGTCCCCGAGCCGCCTCCGCTCCGATTTTCACCGTGGTGAGAATCGCCGTACTCCCCTCTCTCCTCCCATGCCGTTATTTTCTTGTTTCATGGCTGTTTGAGCCCTATTCGCGTGTGCCGAAGACATCCACAGCGCCGGCCATGGCGATCACCCCGCCGTCCGTGTCCTCCAGCCACTCTTTCGGCCTTGGCGAGTCCCCCTTCACCCCCTCTCTGCCCCGATGCCTTCGGTTCTTCGAACCGTGGCCCGTAGGCCCCTATCCGTGCGCTCCGGCAACCTCCACGTCGCCGGCCATGGAGCCTTGCCGGCGGCTGCACTGTGCCCAGCCAGACCTCCCTCTCTCTCTCTCTTCCCCTCTCCAATCCTAGCCGTCCATCTCCTGATCTGCGGCCAGGATTAGAAGTTAACCTTTCGCGCAAAATTTTGCTAAAGAGTCCCTCGCTTTCGGATAAATTGAACCCGCCGTCCCTTGCATAGTTTCCAGAGTACGCTTTCTTGTTTTGAAAGCGTAAAGTTCACTGTTTTAGTTCAAAATACATTTTCAGTATTTACAGAAATGCCATTAGATTTGTTTTTCACATAAAAACTTCATTTTAGCTCCGAATTGATCCATTCAAATTGTGTTAGCTTCATAATTTCATAATCTACGTGTTAGTACCACTGTTAATCAAGTTTGAAACTTTTAAATTTCATGATTAGTTTTAATTAAATAAAGTGCTATAGGAAACCCCGTTTAATTCATAACTTTCGCGTTTTAGCTCCGATTTTCGTGAACTTCGCGTTGACGTGATCGTAGCGAGACGTAGATTATTTTCATAAACATTTTATCTTGTTTTCTATACTATTGGTGTACTGTTCTAATAGTAGGATTGTTTGCTTTGCATGAATGCCTGTGGAATGTTGTATGTTGCCGTGTTGGTCGCGTTCAGACGGTGAGCGGAACGTTGGAGATCAAGAGTTCTTCGACAACCAACAGGACCAGCAAGAGTTTGTGAACCAAGGCAAGTATAGCATGGGCCTACCTTGATGTCCTATTCACTTTAATCATTTACTCATGTGCATGTGTCTAACTTTGATAACCATAAGGACATTCTAGTCATTTGATGACTTGTTCCCTTGACCCCTATGGGTTAATTGCACATGGGTAGATTGCTAGTGCTCTAACTAAACATGATCTATACGATGGTTAATGGTTCTATGGAACTAAAAGTATAACGTGATTTGTAACAACTGATCCATAGGGCGAAGGTGCAAATGACTTTTGATCATGTTGCTCCTGGCCCTCCATAAGGACTTATCTGTCAGCAAAAGCTGGGACTGATAGTGCAACCATGAGAGTCATATGGCTCTGACTTTAGCTCAGTAATAGGACCTTTTCTAGCTTGTTAGAGGTTACCTTTATGGCACAAAAGGGGCTTGCCACGTTGGGTATAGGGCTGCCTCTGTTCCTATGTGTATAGCCGCGATGGATATGTGCCATAGGAAAGGGGGGTTCCTACATCTGCCTGCCGAGGAAACCTAGCGGCCCTAACTTGTTAGAGAAACCTATGAAATGGCTTCATAGTGTACCCTGCCCGCTCACCTTGGCAGTGACATGGGAGTAATTAACCCGGGCATATGGGAATCACGACTCGCGGTGAATGTGCACCACCTCTGTAGAGGGTTACAAACTGTTATAACAGTCGTGCTCACGGTCACGAGCGGCCTGAAAAACTCACAGAATAATTGGATACTCATTGTGGTTCATTTATGACGGTTTATGATGATAATATGATGCAAATGATTCTGATATCTGATTATGTGGGTATAAATGGGAGCTTATGCATTACTTGATAATAATTGGTAATAAAATCCTGACTTACTAAAACTGCTAACTGCAGTAAACCAGTGTCGTCCTTTTTGAGCTACATAACCCCATGTTATCTTGTTAAGTACGGGAAGTACTTACGCTTGTTTATTTTCTTTATTTGGATAAAAATCCCGGATGGGTAACAGGTGACAACAGGTATGAGGAATTTCCTGAGGATTATTAGGCTTGTGGTCAACCAGTTGACCTTCCCTGTGATGGTGTTGCACGAGAGAGAGTTGTCTTTTATTTTCTGCTGTGATGTATAAGACTAAGTTATGTTAATATCGTGATGTAAGATACACTATGATGATACTCTTTTATAATTTGTCAGCTTGTGTGTGTGATTGATCCCTGGGCACACACGAGTTCGTGCATTCAATTTTATCCTTAAAATTGGGTGTGACATCATCAATCCGCTCCTGCTCAGCACCGAGAGCAGAGCAACCCAGAGAAGGGCACCGAGAGCTCCTCCACCGCACCCATCGTCTTTCTCCTCTCTGACGGGGGGAAGGTTCCACCGGTGGCAAGGCAACCTCAGGATTAGCACCGAGCTAACCCCCTACCAAACCTCTCTTCCTCCTGTGCACTCTATTGTAACACCCCGATTTTGGGTGCTCTTGAGTATAAGGATCATCAGCTGCTGGACGTAGGGCACCGATCGGCCTAAACTAGGATAAACCGGTGCGTTCTCTCTGTGATTCTTGTGTTCTTGAGTCCACCCGAGCCACCGGAGACATGTACTCAAACATCGACTCAAACAACAATGCTTGCCGCAGTTCTAACCCCGCGACACCTGGGTAGTGAGGCTCCTCTTCAATGTTCTGCATGCACCGACGACAATGTTCCTCTAGATGCACCACTCACATCTTCTTCACCGTGAAATTTCCAAACCATGTATCCCTCGACGAAACCCCATCAGATCAAGTGGGATTTGGCATTACCGCCTCTAACAACCAGACATGCTCATTCTTGCTGTGAGAAAACTGATATATGATTCCTTGTCGATTCACACACAAAGCATGCTTTCAAGCAGTGTTAACAAAGTTTGTCACTTGTTCTATGAAAGTGTGTGATATCCTTGATATCTAGTACGTCCATTCCGACCTTTCCATTCCAATTAACCTTGTACATAGCGGAAGAAATATTAACATCCTTCAAAATGAGATGGTGCATAGATGTGTATATTTCTCTCTCGGAAAATAAACTACATCATCTAAATGTATAGAGCTCCATTCATCACAATCTTCGAATGCTCTATGAAAACCAACTCATATCTAAAACCCATCAAAAACTAGTTTAGATAGACTTCAGCAACCAAAACTAATTCAAATATATAATTAACACAAAGAAAAAATACCACGTGAAGACATAATAACTAACTTGCATCATGTATGTATTGAGCTTCTCTATGGCACACACAAACATAAATATATAAGCATTACAAAGAAAACCCACAGAAAATGAAGAACAAGTTCTGGTTTCTTTCTCGTCTACCATAGATCCATATCTAGATCTGCCAAAACATGAAAAGGAGTGTAAAAAAAAGGATGTGAGAGCGCATACCAACCTCCTACGGTGGCTTTCTTCAAAGAATCCGAGAGCAACCCCCCCCCCTTCCAAAAATGGAGTTTTCTCAGAGTTCTAGAGGTCGAACCCCGTCAAAATTAATGGGGAGGCTCATGGAGGAAGAAGGTGGGGGTGATTGAAGCCTGGTTTTATAGCCACCGAATAACGGAATTGGACATGCAAGGTGCCACCTCGGTTAATCGACTAACGGAGTTGGGCATTATAAGGAGACCTGTTAATTGCCTAGCATATCTGAGCTAGTTGGGTTCGATTAAGGGAGGCAGACCTCTTAAAGTGTTCGCCTCGGTTAATTATCTATTTACGAAGTCTGAAAGCTAACGATGACCGTCTCGGTAAAGTTATTAATGGAGGCAGTAGGCATAAAGCGTCGGCCTCCATTAATGGACTATTAATGGAGGTGATTGCCTTATGTCGGCCACCTCCATTAACCTTTAACGGAGGCGGCCACTTATCCCCAGGGCAGCCAGCCATTAACTGAGGTGGCACCCAATTGTGTCTGTGTCGACTAATGGCTGGGCAGCAAAATCATTTGTACAGTAGTGTAAATACCTGGCACATGTGGAAATTTTGATTTGCAGTAGTAAGACACAAATCAGCGACATGTTATGACTGACTGTAGTCAACAAGCAAAGTTTGACTACCAACAGAAATTTCCTGTGAATTATACATAAAAGCTCTGCTGTGATCGAATAAATATTCGTGAAAACATGATGGAAAAAATAATCGGCAAGAAATCTTCATGACCGAGCTTCGTGAGGACTACGTCCCTCCGCACGAGCAGCTGGTTGAGCTCGCGCCGCAGCTGCTGGATCTTGAAGTCAAAGCTCAAGAGATCTATGCCTCTATGGCGCCCTACGCCGCCTTCTTCACCTTCCCTATGTTCTTGATCTTGTGGCCTTGCGCACGATGGCCTTGGGCATGCTTGTGTTGTAGAACAGCTTCGGCGGGTGGCAGATCAGGATACCCTCCCTGTACACATGGAAGCGCAGGCACTCGTCGAAGTGGTGGCGGCGCGTGGTCATCTGGTCGTCGCCGAGCATGAATCCAGCGTGTCCTCGTGCGCTGGGTCATCGTCGCGGATCATGCTCTGCCAGCTATCGTCGATGATGCATGAGGAATGGCGGCGTCTCCGCATAATGGATCAGCTGTGCCTCAAGTATCTCCTCGTCTGCATCGATGTCGACGGCATCGCTGCCGCCGTCATCACCGGCTATGGCCATGGGGGGTGGCTGGCTATTGGTTCAGATCGGGACTCAGTGTAACACCCCAGAAGAAAACACAACAATCCTCTGGAGAATTACCACACTACACTACAACTACGGAGTACGTGGAAGCAAAAACACATCATCTAGATTAAGCATAAAATTAAGTCTTCTATGGTGATATAAACAAAGGCATCTTCAAAGACCACTAGCAAACCTAAGGTGTGTATTACAATGCACAAAAAAACTCCGATAACCATCTAATATGTTGTAATAAATCTGTTTATTTGAATTATATGCCAACAAATGTGCACTCGTGCTGCTATTGACACACTTGCACTTATAGGATGGGAGCTGGGTTTTCTTGAATGCTAGGTTTACTCGCTTGTTTCACTTGTACATATATGTGGTTTTGTTTATCTGCGGTATAATCATTTTGTGGCTGTGTTCCAAGTTGTTGTATCTATCTTCTGATTATCAGTAGAAGAGAATTTTGTTGTAGTTTTGGTTTGTAGGACCCAAGAATAAGTTTGGAATGCTATAAAGTATTCTTTGGCTTTGCAGATAGGTAGAGTGGAGGGCCCCCACAATGCCGTCTCTGCTTTGCTAAGTGAGGTTGACCAAGTGTTAGGTTGACCCAACTACTTATATTCAAAGGAAATGGTTCAATGATGGATGGATTGGCCACCATGCCGTGCATTGTAACTATTTTCTCTTGATATATCAAATGGGTGGGTCATTGTGTGCCTTGTCCTATAGATTGGAGTGGCCATGTTTTAGCCTAACCTTAGTCTAGTGTAGGGTTTTTTTTCACTCTACTCAAAGGCCATCTTAGTGGTCATCGTCAAGATGCGGTGAGAACAGACTCTAGTGGAGCTTCATGAGGTTCCAAGAGATGCTTATAACCATGTTCCTAAAGAGTATGCGATAGTTTTTCCTAACCTTAGTGCTGAGCTTAGTGTTGAGCTTGGTGGTAGTTTGGATGACAAAATGTGACTTTGAAATTGAAGAGGCTTTGGAGTCTTGTTTAGCTAGTCTATATGTTTTAGTGGACTTAATGGTTGTGATAAGGATCTAAGTGGCTTTGAGTTAGCCTAGCCGAGTAGTCCAGATGGTCTAATAATAGGAGTGTACTATATGTTCTTCTAAGCCGCACAAGTTGAATGTCATATTCTCTAATATGGTGCAAGTGACCAATTTGTGAGGATCATTAATGACAGTTGTTGTTCTAGGCTTGTGCATGCATGGACAAGTTAATTTTGGAGGTTGGTTCTTGGCGGTTTTGTCATGCTTCCTTGCCTATCATGATTGACATAGTGTCTTTAGAATATGATGTCAAGATGAATAACCTTTAGTCGTTGGTGTGGCATGGACTTCCTTGAAGGCATATACCAATGGAATGAAGATGTGATGGTATGTTGGTTTGAGTCTACAGACATAGTTGAGGATGACCTAGTGGTTCTTGTTTTCTGAATGATGCTCCAGTCAAGGGAAGGTATAAGAATTCTAGCTCTAAAGTTTGAGGAAACATTGCGGTATCTCTTTGGTGTTTTTTCATCATGACATTTAATATAGGTGCTTTCTTTTCTCTCCTATTTATTCTCATGGATCTAGTGGAGCTAATAAAGTGAAGTTAGTTTTTAGCTTGAAGTTTGAAGATGTAGATGAATGAGTAGTTCTTCTAGGATCTATTGCTGAGGAGAAGGTCAAACCAAGGATTATGAGTAAGTAGGTTGTTTGGATCAAGGTTGGATATGCAATCGGCTACACCTACTAAGTGAAGTCCTTTGGCATGATTGCTACACCATCGAAGTTTGCTTCCATGAAGATGTGAGTTATTTGGTTGGAACCCGCAAGTGAAGAAGTTGTATTGTTAGCTAGTGCTATCCCAATAGATCCATATGTGATTCCTTAGTAAGTTTTGTTTTGCTATTTGTGAAGGGGATCTAATGTTTTTACCTTTATTCAAGAAGTTAAAAGGCAAGTTTTGGAGAAGAGATGCTCTAAGATTAGTTTTAGCAAGTGTTGTGCTATTTTGGGCCATGTTAGCAAGAATGTGTGGTAATTGTGAATTTTTTTCCTATAGTGTAGGTTGACCTTGTCGCCATGGTTTGAAGACAGTCCAACCTTCCAGAACAAGATGATATAGAAAGAGAGAATATATATTATGACAAACTTAAGAAGTGTTCTTTCCAAATTATCAAGGTAGTTTTTTGGATAGATCATATTACTATTGATCCCAAGGATGTTGCTTTTATGGTGGAGTGGCAGAGACAGACTGCTATCACTAAGGTCTAGAGTTTTCTTGGACTTGCTGGATACTAAAGTCGGTTTGTTCAGGACTAATCTACTATTTGAAAGCCTATCACAAAGTTAACTATGAAAGGTGTCCCCTTTTGTTTGGACTGAGTGCGATGCAAGATTTCAAACTCTGGAGGAGAAATTCATGAATACTCCTATTTTGGTTTTGCCCGAGAGTGCCAAGCATTTCATATTATATATGGATGCCTCGCGTTTTGGTCCACTGATGTGGGGAGGTAGGGTGATTGCTTATGCTTCTAGAGAGTTGAGGAGGCATGAGACCATCAGAGGATCAAGTATATGTTTCCTAAAAACGAGCTAAACTTGAGACAGAGGAGGTGGCTAGAGCTCATTAAGGATTATGATTTGACTATTCAGTATCATCCTTGAAAGACAAATGTTGTTGCACATGCTCTTATTTAGGGATGAAACCAGATCGAATTCAGACTGATAGCAGTGATCCTATGTTATATCCCATATCTAATATTCTATCCCATATTTTCTCTCTAATCTTAGAACCAAACATGGATCATTCGGATACTGATATCTATCACATATACGTATCAGAAATCCAATTTTTAGTATTTGGATTCGGATACGGCTAGATATTAAATGTTCAAATTTAGATGCGGAATATACATACAGGGTGACCTTTTCTAGATGAACAGATATCAGGAAATATCCATCTTGTTTTCATTCCTACTCTTTGTAGGACAGGTGTTCCTAAAGCATGCATAACATTGATTTGTGTCTTGGACTACATGGATATTTCTCTTTGCTATGCTAGTGTTGCATGTGAGGAGACCCAAATTTTGATTTAGTCATCATTGCATGAGAAGGTGAGGGTAGCTTAGTGGTAAGATCACTTACTCCGGGCTGTTTGCTAGCACATTGAGAGGTAGGTAAACCCCGTGAGTTCAGTATGGAGCTCAATGGCACTACTTATTTTAGAGGTTGTCTTCGTGTGCCACAGAAAGCTGAGGTGAAAATAGATATTTTTAAGGGATGCTCATAGCTACTATATTCATGGTACATCGAAGTGAGACTAAGATGTATCAAATTCAAACAGAGTTATTATGTGGAAGTGAGTCAAAGTTGATATTGCTCAGTATGTGGCTTTGTGTGGTATTTGTCAGAAGGTGAAGGCTGAGCATCAAAGGCCTCCTGGGTTGTTAAATCCATTGAGGATCCTTGAGTGGAAATGGGAGAATACTATGATGGACTTTGTAGTTGGATTGCCTCACTCGCCTAGAGGCAAATATGCTATTTGGGTTGTCATTGATAAGCATACCCAAGTGTCGCACTTCATTCCAATGAAAATGACTAATTCAGCTATAGATTTTGTTCCGTTGTATGTCAAGGAGACTGTGAGGTTGCATGGTGTGCCCAAGTCTATTGTGTCAAATCAGAACTCTATGTTTGTGTCTAACTTTTTGAGAAGTCTACATAGTGCTTTGGGCACGAAACTTGATATGAGTAATATTTTTCATCCTCAAACAAATGGTCAGTCTGAGCATACTATTTAGACCTTGGAGGATACGTTGCAGGCCTATGTGCTTTCATGGAAGGGAAGTTTAGAAGATCACCTGGTTTTGTTGGAGTTTACTTACAATAATAGTTGTCAGGCTAGATTAGATGGCTCTGTCACAGAACCGTCCAATTTATAAGAGCACAAGTACAATAGCAATCACCGAAGCGATCAAACCGTCATACTTGAGCCCATATAAACCCGGTAGTCCAATGAAATCGCGAAGGATCTCAAACAACCAACATACAAACCAAGATCGTAGAGATTCAACACAACCAGTCACATGTTACATCACAGTTCACAAATATGTCTCATACATCAGAGTTCGAATAATTATTACAAACCAAGTTTGAAAGTAGCGGAAGCAAAGTAGTTTAACATAAACATCACACGTAGTTTAATACAAAGCCAGTGTCATAGTCATCTCCAACCAAAAGCACAAAGGTGAGATGAAAAACAGAATGACCATTGCCCATGGTCCTAGTCCTCATCCACAGCAGGAGCAAGACAGTTCTTGCAGTAGCCATGAAACATAACGTTATCTGCAACAAAGGGAAATAAAACCCTGAGTACGAGAAGGTACTCAGCGAGACTTACCCGTCCAACTAATATACTAAGACACCAAGGAGTATGCAAGGCTTTATAAGTAGAGCTGGTAGACATTATTTGCAGAAAAGCATAAGTTATCCAACATCTCTTTAATTGGAAATCACCAGTTATTAATCCTGTCTCATACTAGATTAGCAACTATCCTATGCCAAACATGTTGATACCATTAATTCATCACAATAATAACCATATCCAGTTGAGTTCTTGCATAATCTCATAACCATCATTTCCATAATTTACTACGATGAAAGGAACTCAAGTCAAGTTCTCACTATCCGGGAGAGACGGCGATTCGAATCGATTCCTACCCAGCTAGGGAAATATTCCTAACACACACCCAGGCATACCTCGTGAAGGTAGCCTTAGGTCACCTTTGGTACAAATCAGGAACCAAATTCGCGGGTACGACCAGCGCCGCACAATCAGAGAACCACTCTGCCAAGGGTGATCGGGACTCTAACCCGCCCTTGGGCTTACGCCAATGGCTCTCCGCACATCCTTACTACCATCCAGAGTGCGCACTTGAACTGCTCATGGTCCCGGCCGGAGATGAGCTACTCGGCTTCGCGGTCGGAATGACTTATCCAACCAACTATGTGAGAGGCTGCGTTCAACATGACAAGATGACCTCCAACGTCCGGTCCTTAAACGACACAGGTGGAGTCACTATAGTACCACATATAAGACTCCACCCGGTCTCCATTTGTTCAACAATACCAGGTTATGTTCCACGATAGCACAATATAGCCAACCGTGATTAAGTTATCACCTATAGCTCGCAAGTGACAGGGAATCACCCGACTTCTACCGGTCTAAGCAGAGCTAAGCATGATAAACGTTCCTGGACTTAAATAGGATCTGTGGTAGATATATCTGGTCAAGGAATGGTAGTATGCAGCAAGTGTTTACAAACAACTCCTGTCACGTAATGCAGCAATACGAATAACTTTAAGTGACATTAATAAAATAGGGAGACTTATAATGCTCCGGGGCTTGCCTTTCACAAACGTCGAAGGCTGGAGATCGGGGCACTCGGGAAGGTGATCGGCTTCAGGCTCTCCTTCTCCGGGAACCTCCAAGTGCTGAACTTCCTGATGCTCCTCCTGCTGCTCGGCGTCGAGCTCCACTAGGGTGATTCCCTCGGTTGCACCTATTGCATGCATATGCATAAATAAGTACCATGAATGCATAAGATGGATCACGGAGGATGTGATAACATAATGTACATGCTGTGACAATGATGCTATGTAGCAAAATGATAACAATGCTAACTCCCTACTAAATGAGTAGGTGCATATCTCTTCTCAATCTACTTACCAATTTCACACCATGCCATGTCTAAACTACATACGGCAGTTACATGTTTACATCATAACTGAAGTTATACTTATCCAAATGCTTTGATGTTAGACTTTCTGGAAAGCTTATAAAATTGCCTACAACTCTTATTTAATCACCAAAAGCCGAATCACAATCTATCATAGCCAAAATAGTAAATCTATGCTTTGCTGTCCAGGATTACATAACGTGAGAAAATAATTATTAACTTATGTTTCAAACATATAATTGGACAAGACCAACTTTACTAACTCATCACACATATCAAAATAATACCAGAAAGTAGGGTGTTCACCACCAAATCATTTCTTTTAATGCTTTTCTTAATTTATTTAATTAATCAGGGGAAATGGTAAACATATATGAAAACTCTACCATTAAATCTACAAAAATTACAGTAGGTACTACATGCTCTAAGTATACTACCATAAAAATTTCACACCATTTGAGTAAGTATAACAGCCTACATAAAAATGATAAGGCATAATGGCTTAAAATGAAATAATTAGGAAACCTTAGTGAAAAGTGTCAAGCAACAGATTTCATATTTTTCCTAGCATCCTTAAGGTACTAGGATACTCCCCACAAAATTTCATGGTCACTGGATTCCTTGATAATTTATAAAAATTCACACAAGTATCAATCAGTGATAAAAGAAAAATCTATAACTCAAAAACCATACATGCAATGACTCTCAAATTTTAACCAGAGGCTCTACTAAGCAAGACTAGCTTACCCACAAAATTTCATAATTTTTGGATCAAAGAAACTCAAGATACAATTCAAACAAGTTTGCATGCATTTGAAAACACATTTCAAGTTCCTATTTAATTCATCCAAAATTTCTACAACATATGCTCATATCATATTTTTCTTAAATACTAGACTTCCCTGTGAGTCTAACAAAATTTAAATCACCAAATTTGGATCTACACATTTGCAGTTACAAAATTCACAAAATAGCAACAAATCTGCACTTTTGAACTATCTTATAGCTCAACGGTCACTGGCAAGCGGGGCCCTCGGGTCAGACGACCCCACCGGTCAGTGACAGGAAACAGGGGAGGTGGCTTGCGACGGTGCGGCAGACGGCGTAGCTCGCCGGCGGTGACTCCTCCGGCGAAAAGGAGGACGCCTACGTGATCTACGTGACGAACCGCATCGATCAATGCTACTAGTGGAACCTAGGGTTACCCGGAGGTAGCTTGTCGCCGGTGATGGCGGCACGGCAGAGCCCCGGCGTGAGGTGCCGACGGCGGCGAGCTCTTGCTGTCACATCCAAGCTCGGTATGAGCTCCACGAGGTCACTATGGTGCTACAAAGGCAGAGAAAGGGAGACGAGGGAGTCTCGATGGTGGTTGGCCGCGGTGAGCTTCGCTCCGGCGAGATGCGGCCATGGAGACGGCGGCAGAAAAACGGTTACTGGCTCTCACCTAGGGCATGGATGGCACGGCTAGACGGTCGACGATGTAGGTGAGGTCACGGTGGAGCTGTGGTCGAGCTGACAGTCGCGTTTTTGCGGTGGCTACGGAGCTAGGCGACGGCGGAGCTCCCTGGCAGCAATGGCGGAGCGGCTGCGCTGGCTGCTGCGCGCGGTGGAGGCGAACGAGAGAACGAAATGGAGTGCGAGCTGGTCGGGCAGGCACGTGGGGTGGTTCAAGTCATGGCCGGCCGTGCCAGGACGTCCATGGCGCGTGGCCAACGCGGTCAGACGGCCGGCGACGTGTGGCGCCACGTGGCGGCGGTCTTCTGAACCCCGATGGCACTGTAGCACGCCATTCAGAGTTCCAAAGCAAGCCTGACAGTGCATCATCCATGCGTTAAAACGACTAATCTGTTGATCATAAGCGAAAACCGTGAACATGAAAGTTGTAGCCCTACCTTCCATCTACAACTTCTATTCAAGGATCAAAGTCTAATTCACAAAGGATTACAAGTTATATCAAGCCAAAGTCGAGTTCATGAAACTGAAATCTAGTATAACACTTAGAAAAATTTTCAATTGTTGAAACAGCTTTCAATCCTGACTTGTGGGCCATTTTTTGAACATGTTGTGCACATTTTCATGACTTGGCTTCTAAACAAAATTTGTTCCTTATAAAATTTGCTACAACTTTGTTTTAGGTTTCACAGACATGCAAACATCCTAAGCTACACTTTTTAAACAGTCAAACCAAAGTGTTAGGGGGTCAAAATGGGTCAAACCATGACTTGGGAACCTAATTAGTCAAAGTGATCAACATGAACAATGTCCCAAATGATATTCTAAGTGTAACTAAGTTACTTAAAAGGATTTTTAGCCACACCATACATTGGTCACACAAGAATCAAGCAAGGTATGTACTGAAATAATGAAAAACACATGAAATGTTACAATTGTTTCATAGTCCTGTTTCACATGTTTCATGATCTTGTTGCATAGCTAACTAACCATGTTTCACTAAAGTGAGTAGCACCTGTTGCACACTAGTCATTTCATAGAACAACACACATGAAATATACAATATGTTGCAATGTTTCAAAAACATGTTTCATGCGATATAAGCTTGTGAATGAATGAATGATGCTCATGTTCATGAATGCTCAATGATGATTGTGATCATGAAATGTCAAGGTTAAGTGCATGCTTAACACCGAGGGTGTTACAGCCCTTCCCTCCTTAAAGAAATCTCGTCCCGAGATTGCACGACCTACCATTCTTCGTAGAAACTAGGATAAACCTCTCGAAGATAATCCTCACGTTCCCAAGTAGCGTCTTGTTCACTATGATTATTCCAAACCACCTTGTAGAACTTGGTGACTTTGCTATGGGTCACTCTTTGCATTTCTTCAAGCACTTTAATAGGTCTCTCTTCATAAGTCAAATCTGACTGAATCTTGATACTAGTAGGTTCAATAGCTTCTTCGGGCACACGAAGACATTTCTTGAGTTGGGAGACATGAAAAACACTGAATATTGCTTTCATTTCCGGAGGTAACTGGAGTTGGTAGGCTACCGGCCCTTTTTGTGCAGTGATCTTATATGGTCCAACATACCTAGGAGCTAGTTTTCGTTTCACTCCAAATCTTTGCACTCTCCTCATTGGGGATACCTTCAGATACACATAATCTCCGACTTGGAATATAATAGGACTTCTCCTCTTATCTGCATAACTCTTTTGTCTTGATTGAGCGGCTTCTATATGTTGCTGAATGATTTGAACTCGTTCTTCAGCTTCTTTTACAAAGTCAATTCCATAATATCTTCTTTCACCAGGCTCAATCCAATTTAGAGGGGTCCTACATTTGCGACCATATAAAGCTTCAAATGGAGCCATCTTAATACTCTCTTGATAACTATTATTGTAGGAGAATTCCACTAAAGATAACCAGTCCTCCCATGAACCCTTGGAAGAAATCACACATGCTCTCAACATATCTTCCAGTATCTAATTCACACGTTCAGTTTGACCTGCGGTCTGGGGGTGATAAGCAGAGCTGTGAATCAATGTGGTACCCAAGTACTTATGCAGATGTTCCCAAAAATGATTAACAAATTGGGACCCTCGATTTGATACAATACTCTTAGGTACACCATGCAATCTGACAATTTGTTCCATGTACAGCTTTGCATATTGATGAGGTCGATACTGGACATTAACAGGAATAAAATGTGCAGACTTGGTGAGACGGTCAACAATTACCCATATTGAATCATGACCTTTTTGGGTCTTTGGAAGTCCAACAATGAAATCCATACTAATGTCATCCCATTTCCAACTTGGAATAGACAGTGGCTGAAGTAAACCTGCTGGTTTCATATGAATGGCCTTCACTCGGCAACAGTTATCACATCTTGCCACATATGCCGCAATTTCTTTCTTCATTTTTGTCCACCAAAATCTAGTCTTCAAATCTTGATACATCTTACTGCTACCCGGGTGAATGGATAGCTTGGACGAATGAGCTTCCTCTAGGATTTGGTTTCTCAACTCCCTATCTTTAGGCACTACAAGCCGATCTTTAAACCATAGAACATCATTCTCATCTAACCGAAAATATTTACTTTCTTCTTCTTTCATTTTTCTCTTGATGTGGAATATACCAACATCGGTCTTTTGCAGCTCAATGATCCTTGACTCTATAGAACAGCTAACTGTGATATTGTGTAGGACCGCCGGATGCAATAAGTTGAAACCATCTTCCAACAAAGAATTACCATGATACTTCCGACTTAAGGCATCGGCAACTACATTGGCTTTACCCGGATGATAATGCACTTCTAGGTTGTAGTCCTTGATCAATTCTAGCCATCTTCGTTGCCTCATGTTCAACTCAGGTTGAGTGAAAATGTACTTCAGGCTCTTGTGATCAGTATAGATATGACAAACATTACCAAGCAGATAATGTCTCCAAATCTTCAAAGCATGGACAACTGCAGCAAGCTCTAAATCATGCGTTGGATAGTTGACCTCATGCTTTCTCAACTGGCGCGAGGCATAAGCAATAACTCGGCCTTCCTGCATCAAAACACACCCCAAACCGGTTCCTGAGGCATCACAAAATACATCAAACGGCTTCTCAATATCAGGCTATGCCAACATAGGAGTAGTAGTTAACAAAGTCCGTAAAGTGTGAAAAGCTGCTTCACACTCTAGTGTCCATACAAATTTCTCATCCTTCTGAAGTAACCTCGTCATAGGCTTGGATATCTTGGAGAAATCCGGGATAAACCGACGGTAATATCCAGCTAGACCAAGAAAACTTCGGACTTCATGAACTGAGGTTGGGGCTTTCCAATCCATCACTTCTTGCACTTTGGATGGGTCTACAGAGATTCCATTTTCTGATAAAACGTGACCTAGGAAAGGTACCTTCTTCAACCAAAACTCACATTTACCAAACTTTGCATACAACTTATGCTCTCTTAGTCTCGACAATACCACTCTCAAGTGCTCTTCATGTTCTTCTGCCGTCTCAGAATAAATCAAGATATCATCGATGAACACAACCACGAACTTGTCAAGTTCAGGCATGAACACCAAGTTCATCAAATACATAAAGTAGGCAGGCGCATTGGTCAATCCAAAGGACATGACTAAATACTCATAAAGGCCATACCTAGTGGAAAAACAGTCTTAGGTACGTCTTCGGGCCTAATCTTGATTTGGTGATAACCTGACCTCAAATCAATCTTAGAGAACACTTTTGCTTTCGATAACTGATCAAACAAGATATCAATGCGAGGCAAAGGATACTTGTTCTTGATAGTAACAGCATTGAGTGGTCGATAGTCCACACACATTCGCAAAGACTTGTCCTTCTTTTTCACGAATATGGCGGGACAACCCCAAGGTGACGAACTGGGGCGAATGAGACCCTTCTCTAAAAGTTCATGCAATTGAATCTTCAATTCTGCTAACTCATTGGGAGGCATTCTATAAGGTCTTCGGGAAATAGGTGCGGTACCAGGCAACAATTCTATCTTGAACTCTATTTCTCTGTCCGGTGGTAACCCTGGCAATTCCTCAGGAAAGACATCCGGAAATTCACATACTACCGGAATATCAGCAAGGGCCATAGGCTGGATAGCATTGGCCACATTATGGAGATCAAACTCCCGGGGAAGGGGTACTAGAAAAGCCTCATTATTCTTGGGATCCCTCAACATAACAGTTCTAGTCGAGGTATCAATAAGAACACCATGGTTCTTCATCCAATTCATCCCCAAAATCACATCAATACCTAATCCCGGTAATATCACTAGGTTTGCAGTATACTCTCGTTCACTTATTTGGATGCGTACACCTCTAACTATCTGGTTGGTAGAAATGTTGCTCCCAGCAGCACTTATGCAATAACCACCCTTTTCTACTACAACTATTTTCTGGTCATACTTGGATGCAAATATTGGAGTCATGAAAGAATGCGAAGCTCCAGAATCAAATAAAACAACTACAGGATGATGATTCACGAGAAACATACCAGCCGTGACCACTTCACCAGAGGGAATCTCTTCCATGGTGGTATAGTGTACATGTCCCTGACGTCCACTAGAATTGCCTTGCTTCTGGTTGTTGTTTTTCCTAGGATATGGACAATTTCTTGACCAATGGCCAGTCTTGTTGCAGTTCCAACATGGCATACCATTAGGTGGAACATTGGAGCTACTCTGTCCAGTGCTACCCTTAGGTAGAGCAACAGAATAAGCCTTGCGGTATACTTGCTGGTTCTGACTTGGCTGTGCCTTCTTCTGGGGTGGTCTAAAATTTGGAGCTGGGGGGCGGAACTGGGGTCTTGCATTGGTAGGAGCTTGGGACTAAGATACTCCTGCTTCAAAAGCTCGCTTGCGATTCTTGGACGCTGTATAGATGTTGTTCTGGTTCTCTTGGGTTAGTGCATCACTAACAAACTCATTGAAGGTAGCACATTTGTTGTTAGCGAGCGTCTTCATCAGCTTTGGGCTAAGGCCCCGCTTGAAACTAGCAATTTTCTTTGCATCTGTATCCACAAACTCTATAGCATACCTTGACAAATTGTTAAAGGCATGCAGATACTCTGTCAAACCCTTAGTTCCCTGTGTCAGCCTCATGAATTCCGTATGCTTCATGCTCATCAGACCTGGGGGAATATAATGCCCCCTAAATGCAACCTTGAACTGATTCCATGTAATTTGAGCATCTCCAGGCAAAGTGGATCGATGATGACTCCACCATATGCCTGCCGGCCCATGCAACTGGTGCGATGCATACTCGGTCTTCAAGTGTTCAGTGAGCCTTAAGAGATGGAACTTCTGTTCAATAGTATTCAGCCACTCATCTGACTGTAGTGGTTCTTCTGCTTCCTTAAAGACAGGAGGCTTGGTGTCAAGAAAGTCCTTAAAAGTACTGAACTGGTTAGGTTTAGGTCTCTGATGCTGATCTCTCCCATGTCCTTGTCCCGCATTCTGTGCGAGACCACGCAGCACTTCACCCATAGCACGTTGAGTCTCCATTAGCTACGCCATCATCTCAGCTGGGGTAGGATGCGGTGGTGGGGGAAGATCCTCATGGCCATTGCCACGGCCATCGTTACCACCCGCATCATCACCAAAAATTCCCCTACGAGTGCGCGTCATCTGCGAAGTTGCAACAACCAGTGATTATTGGAGGATGCCCAAAGATTGCAGACGAATTGCAAAAATTATGCCATACTATAATTACTGGAGAGAATCATAAATTCATACAATAACACAGAGGCACAACAATCCAATTCCACAGCATAACATCACCAAATGATCGCTTATCATGCTCGCACTACTATAGCTAAACTACTCCTCGGGGTGGTCGCTATCGATGTCGGGCACACCATCACCATGGTCATCTTCACAAGGCTTCACCTCTTCATCTTTAGTTACCACTTAAGGGAGACACGTGCAAAAGAAATGGTTTACTTAACGATAGATCATTTAAGGGGGAACAATGCAGGAACATGAATGAATAATGCACCATGATGTATGCTCGTTTCGTACGTCCTCACAAACTTAGAAAGAATAATTCCTAATGACATACGCGATGGCATACATACGTTCTCTCAAATAGCGGTAACTAGTCGATCTACACGGTGCGTTGTTAGTGTTCCTGCAGAAAATTCATTTCAGCCCAACCCAACAGATATAAGTACAGAAATGTAAATGCAGGATCTAAATTGCAACTAAATACTTCCATATATGTATACCCATACATATACTTCTGTATCAAAGCTACCCGATGACAATTTATACCCACAATTAAATACGCACCATACACACATGCAAGCATGCATATACAGTCGTATCAAAACTAGCTCTCCCCGACCGCACGCTCACGTCTTGGGTCATGCCACTCATCAACTTACCTTCTTACCTTAGCGTAGAGGCATTTGATCCATACATTACCATTCAAGTGAATGGCATCCATACAATAGCACGCCGTATGGACGATGAAAGTAAAACCCCCCATGTTAGTACTTAAATAGCCACCTAAAAGTCCTTAACTGGGCATAAAGGAGATGACCACTGGCACACTTTAGATTTTTATAACACAAAACCTTTGTTTTTAAATACACATATGACAAGTTTTAATGTTGAATCCTTGCTCTGATGCCAGCTGTCACAGAACCGTCCAATTTATAAGAGCACAAGTACAATAGCAATCACCGAAGCGATCAAACCGTCATACTTGAGCCCATATAAACCCGGTAGTCTAACGAAATCACGAAGGATCTCAAACAACCAACATACAAACTAAGATCATAGAGATTCAACACAACCAGTCACATGTTACATCACAGTTCACAAATATGTCTCATACATCAGAGTTCGAATAATTATTACAAACCAAGTTTGAAAGTAGCGGAAGCAAAGTAGTTTAACATAAACATCACACGTAGTTTAATACAAAGCCAGTGTCATAGTCATCTCCAACCAAAAGCACAAAGGTGAGATGAAAAACAGAATGACCATTGCCCATGGTCCTAGTCCTCATCCACAGCAGGAGCAAGACAGTTCTTGCAGTAGCCATGAAACATAACGTTATCTACAACAAAGGGAAATAAAACCCTGAGTACGAGAAGGTACTCAGCGAGACTTACCCGTCCAACTAATATACTAAGACACCAAGGAGTATGCAAGGCTTTATAAGTAGAGCTGGTAGACATTATTTGCAGAAAAGCATAAGTTATCCAACATCTCTTTAATTGGAAATCACTAGTTATCAATCCTGTCTCATACTAGATTAGCAACTATCCTATGCCAAACATGTTGATACCATTAATTCATCACAATAATAACCATATCCAGTTGAGTTCTTGCATAATCTCATAACCATCATTTCCATAATTTACTACGATGAAAGGAACTCAAGTCAAGTTCTCACTATCCGGGAGAGACGGCGATTCGAATCGATTCCTACCCAGCTGGGGAAATATTCCTAACACACACCCAGGCATACCTCGTGAAGGTAGCCTTAGGTCACCTTTGGTACAAATCAGGAACCAAATTCGCGGGTACGACCAGCGCCGCACAATCAGAGAACCACTCTGCCAAGGGTGATCGGGACTCTAACCCGCCCTTGGGCTTACGCCAATGGCTCTCCGCACATCCTTACTACCATCTAGAGTGCGCACTTGAACTGCTCATGGTCCCGGCCTGAGATGAGCTACTCGGCTTCGCGGTCGGAACGACTTATCCAACCAACTATGTGAGAGGCTGCGTTCAACATGACAAGATGACCTCCAACGTCCGGTCCTTAAACGACACAGGTGGAGTCACTATAGTACCACATATAAGACTCCACCCAGTCTCCATTTGTTCAACAATACCAGGTTATGTTCCACGATAGCACAATATAGCCAACCGTGATTAAGTTATCACCTATAGCTCGCAAGTGACAGGGAATCACCCGACTTCTACCGGTCTAAGCAGAGCTAAGCATGATAAACGTTCCTGGACTTAAATAGGATCCGTGGTAGATATATCTGGTCAAGGAATGGTAGTATGCAGCAAGTGTTTACAAACAACTCCTGTCACGTAATGCAGCAATACGAATAACTTTAAGTGACATTAATAAAATAGGGAGACTTATAATGCTCCGGGGCTTGCCTTTCACAAACGTCGAAGGCTGGAGATCGGGGCACTCGGGAAGGTGATCGGCTTTAGGCTCTCCTTCTCCGGGAACCTCCAAGTGCTGAACTTCCTGATGCTCCTCCTGCTGCTCGGCGTCGAGCTCCACTAGGGTGATTCCCTCGGTTGCACCTATTGCATGCATATGCATAAATAAGTACCATGAATGCATAAGATGGATCACGGAGGATGTGATAACATAATGTACATGCTGTGACAATGATGCTATGTAGCAAAATGATAACAATGCTAACTCCCTACTAAATGAGTAGGTGCATATCTCTTCTCAATCTACTTACCAATTTCACACCATGCCATGTCTAAACTACATACGGCAGTTACATGTTTACATCATAACTGAAGTTATACTTATCCAAATGCTTTGATGTTAGACTTTCTGGAAAGCTTATAAAATTGCCTACAACTCTTATTTAATCACCAAAAGCCGAATCACAATCTATCATAGCCAAAATAGTAAATCTATGCTTTGCTGTCCAGGATTACATAACGTGAGAAAATAATTATTAACTTATGTTTCAAACATATAATTGGACAAGACCAACTTTACTAACTCATCACACATATCAAAATAATACCAGAAAGTAGGGTGTTCACCACCAAATCATTTCTTTTAATGCTTTTCTTAATTTATTTAATTAATCAGGGGAAATGGTAAACATATATGAAAACTCTACCATTAAATCTACAAAAATTACAGTAGGTACTACATGCTCTAAGTATACTACCATAAAAATTTCACACCATTTGAGTAAGTATAACAGCCTACATAAAAATGATAAGGCATAATGGCTTAAAATGAAATAATTAGGAAACCTTAGTGAAAAGTGTCAAGCAACAGATTTCATATTTTTCCTAGCATCCTTAAGGTACTAGGATACTCCCCACAAAATTTCATGGTCACTGGATTCCTTGATAATTTATAAAAATTCACACAAGTATCAATTAGTGATAAAAGAAAAATCTATAACTCAAAAACCATACATGCAATGACTCTCAAATTTTAACCAGAGGCTCTACTAAGCAAGACTAGCTTACCCACAAAATTTCATAATTTTTGGATCAAAGAAACTCAAGATACAATTCAAACAAGTTTGCATGCATTTGAAAACACATTTCAAGTTCCTATTTAATTCATCCAAAATTTCTACAACATATGCTCATATCATATTTTTCTTAAATACTAGACTTCCCTGTGAGTCTAACAAAATTTAAATCACCAAATTTGGATCTACACATTTGCAGTTACAAAATTCACAAAATAGCAACAAATCTGCACTTTTGAACTATCTTATAGCTCAACGGTCACTGGCAAGCGGGGCCCTCGGGTCAGACGACCCCACCGGTCAGTGACAGGAAACAGGGGAGGTGGCTTGCGACGGCGCGGCAGACGGCGTAGCTCGCCGGCGGTGACTCCTCCGGCGAAAAGGAGGACGCCTACGTGATCTACGTGACGAACCGCATCAATCAATGCTACTAGTGGAACCTAGGGTTACCCGGAGGTAGCTTGTCGCCGGTGATGGCGGCACGGCAGAGCCCCCGCGTGAGGTGCCGACGGCGGCGAGCTCTTGCTGTCACATCCAAGCTCGGTATGAGCTCCACGAGGTCACTATGGTGCTACAAAGGCAGAGAAAGGGAGACGAGGGAGTCTCGATGGTGGTTGGCCGCAGTGAGCTTCGCTCCGGCGAGATGCGGCCATGGAGACGGCGGCGGAAAAACGGTTACTGGCTCTCACCTAGGGCATGGATGGCACGGCTAGACGGTCGACGATGTAGGTGAGGTCACGGTGGAGCTGTGGTCGAGCTGACAGTCGCGTTTTTGCGGTGGCTACGGAGCTAGGCGACGGCGGAGCTCCCTGGCAGCAATGGCGGAGCGGCTGCGCTGGCTGCTGCGCGCGGTGGAGGCGAACGAGAGAACGAAATGGAGTGCGAGCTGGTCGGGCAGGCACGTGGGGTGGTTCAAGTCATGGCCGGCCGTGCCAGGACGTCTGCGGCGCGTGGCCAACGCGGTCTTCTGAACCCCGATGGCACTGTAGCACGCCATTCAGAGTTCCAAAGCAAGCCTGACAGTGCATCATCCATGCGTTAAAACGACTAATCTGTTGATCATAAGCAAAAACCGTGAACATGAAAGTTGTAGCCCTACCTTCCATCTACAACTTCTATTCAAGGATCAAAGTCTAATTCACAAAGGATTACAAGTTATATCAAGCCAAAGTCGAGTTCATGAAACTGAAATCCAGTATAACACTTAGAAAAATTTTCAATTGTTGAAACAGCTTTCAATCCTGACTTGTGGGCCATTTTTTGAACATGTTGTGCACATTTTCATGACTTGGCTTCTAAACAAAATTTGTTCCTTATAAAATTTGCTACAACTTTGTTTTAGGTTTCACGGACATGCAAACATCCTAAGCTACACTTTTTAAACAGTCAAACCAAAGTGTTAGGGGGTCAAAATGGGTCAAACCATGACTTGGGAACCTAATTAGTCAAAGTGATCAACATGAACAATGTCCCAAATGATATTCTAAGTGTAACTAAGTTACTTAAAAGGATTTTTAGCCACACCATACATTGGTCACACAAGAATCAAGCAAGGTATGTACTGAAACAATGAAAAACACATGAAATGTTACAATTGTTTCATAGTCCTGTTTCACATGTTTCATGATCTTGTTGCATAGCTAACTAACCATGTTTCACTAAAGTGAGTAGCACCTGTTGCACACTAGTCATTTCATAGAACAACACACATGAAATATACAATATGTTGCAATGTTTCGAAAACATGTTTCATGCGATATAAGCTTGTGAATGAATGAATGATGCTCATGTTCATGAATGCTCAATGATGATTGTGATCATGAAATGTCAAGGTTAAGTGCATGCTTAACACCGAGGGTGTTACAGGCTCCATACAAAGCGTTGTATGGGCATAGATGTATTTCTCCACTTTGTGAGGATTTGGTTAGTGAGCGCTCCATAGTTGGTCCTGATTGGGTACAACAGACTCATGATAAAGTAGGGTTGTTAAATCCATTGAGGATCCTTGAGTGGAAATGGGAGAATATTATGATGGACTTTGTAGTTGGATTGCCTCACTCGCCTAGAGGCAAATATGCTATTTGGGTTGTCATTGATAAGCATACCCAAGTGTTGCACTTCATTCCAATGAAAATGACTAATTCAGCTATAGATTTTGTTCCGTTGTATGTCAAGGAGACTGTGAGGTTGCATGGTGTGCTCAAGTCTATTGTATCAAATTAGAACTCTGTGTTTGTGTCTAACTTTTTGAGAAGTCTACATAGTGCTTTGGGCACAAAACTTGATATGAGTAATATTTTTCATCCTCAAATAGATGGTCAATCTGAGCATACTATTTAGACCTTGGAGGATATGTTGCGTGCCTATGTGCTTTCATGGAAAGGAAGTTTAGAAGATCACCTGGTTTTGTTGGAGTTTACTTACAATAATAGTTGTCAGGCTAGATTGGATGGCTCCATACAAAGCGTTGTATGGGCATAGATGTATTTCTCCACTTTGTGAGGATTTGGTTAGTGAGCGCTCCATAGTTGGTCCTGTTGGGTACAACAGACTCATGATAAAGTATGTGAAATTCGACAAAACTTGTTGACTGCTCATAGTTGACAGAAGAGCTAACCAGATGAGATATAGAGCTTTGGAGTTTGCAGTGGGAAATGAGGTGTTCTTGAAAGTTTCACCGATGAAAGGCATTATTTGCCTTGGTACCGAAAAGGGAAGCTTAGCCAAGGTACATTGGACCATATGTGATTATCGCTCGTGTTGGCACATTGGCATATCGGTGGCAGCACCAAAGTCTATGGTAGGAGTACACCCGGTGTTCATGTCTCTATGTTGAGGAAATACTTGAAAGAACCATAGTTGATGATGGAAGATGAACCAGTGGTCATAGAGCAAGATATGACTATGGAATGTCGTCTAGTGCAAATATTAGAGTTTTGAGACTAGGTGATGCGCAATTGGACTATCAAATATATAGGGTCTTATGAACAAGTCAGATAGAGCGAGAAGCCACTTGGGAGTTCCAAGAACGCATACGCGAGAAGTATTTAGAGCTCTTTGAGTCTGGTGAGGGTTTTTTAAGCATGGTTCAATTCTTGTTTTGTCGTTAGTTCCGCTTAGATGAATTCGGGGACAAATTCCCTAAAGGTGGGGAGAATGTAATACCCCGAGAATGCATGCCATAAATATGGATTTTTAATATGGATCAAGTGTTTTTTTATTGAAGGTTGACCTGAATTAAGGAGAGACCAAAAATTTGACCTTTTGATCTGTTGCTCAGATAGATGAATGCAGACCACCAATGCGTAGAGCTCGTCGAACACTTGCCGATTGACTGTGCATTCGCTTTAATCGAAGTGTGAATGGTGGAGTTATGTTAATTCTTGGTTCTAAGAAGAAAAAAAAGAAATTGAAAAAAACTCACGTACCTGATAGGGAGGAGTCGGTCCTGTACTCTCCTGTGTTTCTTCTCTCCCTACTCGATGTTCTCTGCCGCACAGAAAAAAGAGAAGAGGGAGAAGGGAGAGGAAGGGAGGTTCTAGGGTTTGCAGCCGTCATGGTCCGCCGCCGCTGCCGTCGTAGGCCACGGTGCCATTCTTCCTTCGACTATTAGTTAGGCATCATCTTCCCTCCTCGTTTTTGCCCTCAAATTCCTTGTTCCCTCACTGTTCATGATGAATATACCATGTTTGCCGTAGATCGGAACGGTGAGATGGTCATAGTGGCGTAGATCGACGTGAGGTGGAGAAAGGAGGGAAGGAGTGGATGGCCCAAAACTTGCCGTCATGTTCGCTGTGGTTGACCTAGGTCAGATGCCAAACCCTAATCCCCTTCTTTGGAGCATGTTTCATGGATTGAATCATCTAATTGCAAAGGGTTTAGTTGGAGTAATTCTCGAAATTGATCTCATTCACGTTCTGAATTTCCGTCAGTCTGAGCAGTTTCAGTTCATCACCATTTTAGGGTACCTTAATTGACTTAAAAAAATTATCACTGTGGACAAAGTTAATTATCACTGTGGACAAAGTTAATTGACTTCAGTCCCTTTCGTTTGACACTAGAATCACCCTCATAGCCTTTGTATTTCTGGAGATATGGTTTCTCTAAGAAGGCTGCTCTGCAGTGGCGAGAATCTAGACAGTTTTAGATATATTCTATTTTTGGACATAGTGATGGACGAATTGGAACTTGTGATCTAAACAAAAGATGTAGGAGTTTTCTTAGGATTTCTAGATTGTTAAAGAACACATTTGTTGGATAAGTATAGCTCCAGTTGTGGATTTTATAAATTGACTGTTTTGTTTTGATCGTCAGAAAAGTTCAGTTAAGTTCAGAGGTTATTTATGTCATCTTAGAGATCTCCTATGCTGAATCATATTATAGAAAAGATGTATATAATGAAGATTTCTATCATATGGTAGATTTTGGGAATTTTTGAATGTATGGTTAAAAGTCTATGAAAATGAGAAGGGGCAGGGCTGCTGTCATGAACGGCAGCGCAATGGTAGAAGTTCGAACGGTGGGTTTCAGGCGTTCTCGTGCGTTTTTTTTTTTTTTTTGTGTTTATACTTGGTGGTATGATGATATTGATACTGAAAATTGCTTGTAATCAGGTGGTTTGCCTTCAAAGAGTGCCTAGCTCTTTCGCTTGATCGTCGGTAAAGACAAGTAAACATGGTGTCGTGGTCCACATGCTTTAGCTTTGTTGTTTGAATTGCCTCCACAAAGTTTTAGTTTCTCACACCAGCCATATTATCTGAAAATTGAAGTTATTTACTTACTTTGAAGTATGCTATTTTTCATATATTGTGGTATTACTTTTGAATTATGAAGTATATGAAGTGAGTACATTGCAACATTTGCATTTGCACTTTTTTCTTTGATATGCATTTGAAGAAACCATAGCCTAATTGGTGCGGTAAGTACCGGCACAACAACGCACATTGACGAGCAATGTGGTTGCAGCAACGCACATTGATGAGTACTGTGGTTGCAGCCCTCACTCCCTCTCCTTGGGACGTGTGGGTAGAAGTGAAGTCATGCATGGTGTTGCATCATTTGCATTGCACTTGGAAGTATATTTATATTTCTACGAAGCACTTGACGTCTCTATTATTATGCAATTTAATTTTGATGTTTAATCGAACTGTGATTTAAATAACTTAGTTGAAGCAGTTTGCTTGCTGAGGTTTTTCATAAACCTCATACGCTTGTTTCCCCCATCTCAGGTACTTGAGCTTCAAGGATGCTTGGCAGGATGGGAGTAGCATGTACACATGTTGTACACTTCAAACAATCACATATTTTTTGTAACATGCTAGTTCGTTATAGAGTCATTTGTACGTTGTAATAAACATATGAGGTTCGTGGGTTAGGTTTGAGGATGCCTTTTCTTATGTTATCGTAGAAGACTTAATTTAATGTTCAAACTAGATGATTGTTGATGCTTCTGCATACTCTATTGCTGTAGTGTAGTGTGGTAATACTCCAGCCGAAGAATGTTTTTGTTGATGTTTTCTTCTGAGGTGCTACACTCAGGCTTTGGGAAGAAGGGAGAGACCGGGTGGAGATTGGAGTCTCGGGCCGGTTCCGGACCATATCAAAATCAAAGAAGTAGGAACCAATCCAAACTAAACCAATCCATCCGAGGTGCTAACCTAAACCAAACCAGACCATTAGATTTAGAACCATTTCTCACCAAACTAGATCAGCCCAAAATAAAAATCAAACCATATAAACCGGTTTCAGCCCAAACTGTTAACAGCTTTTATTCTGCATGTTCGGTACTGATCACTGCAGCAGTACTGCGGCTGCTAGTGCAGAATCCACTTCTCATCAGCTACAGTTCACAGTTCACAGGCAGTAATGCAAACACCAGCAGCGGCATTCAGTGCACACCTCTGTTGTTAAGACCAGCATCCCCTATGCCAAGCGCAGGCCCAATAGTGGCTAAGGGGCCGGCTCTGTTAAGGGGCTTAGAGGCCCGCTTATTTGGTATTTTTTTAGAGATAGATATAGTTCCTTAATTATAGCATCTATAGGGAAGGATAAATACTTGTAATCTAGGATGATTGGAATTAAGCAGAAAGCAACAATTAAGTTGCTGGCTCCACTTGGGAGCCAGCCGTCCCTGCCCTCTCTCCCTCACGTGAGCTCTAGGGCTGCAGCAGCAGCCGCCGCACTCTCGTCGCCACGGCCCCTCGCTGACGTCGATACTACAGACCACGTCCTCCCTTCTTCCACCCCAATAACCTGCGCAGCAACTCCGGTAGGGCATCAAGTCCTATCATCTGTTCTGCGACGAGTATGAATTCTAATGAAAAGCCACATCTTCTTCTGTTTATTTGCATCTAAACCATATCAATCGATGCATACATGCGTACATTGCACTACGTATTTATCATGGGCACACAGCAGCAGAGCCAGAGATTAAGACCAGTAGTCAGTTTATAGCAGGAACCATTTGTAGTGTTGATATCAGATGGGCATTCATTCTGCCACTGCTTAAACGAACAATCCCCAGCGGTCTTGTAGTAGCACGGCGTGCACGACAGTGGCTGCCCAAGCGCCGGGGATCCCTGTTCACGGCTATCGTCGCCCTTACCATGCACTGTAATTAATTCTCAAATTAAATCAGACAACCATAAAAATTGGCTCTAATATGTCAGGAAAAAAATACAGTGCAAGTAGATAGCAGTAGTTCCACCTTGGAAGGACGGGGACGTTGAAGCCATGATCAAAAGAACCGGAACGGCTATCAGTTCATTGATGCTCGTGGAACTTTTCTTGAAGAGTGCCATGAGGAAACCAGTATTCTTAATTGCTCCTGTAATTCCTTTCTGCGAGGAGGGAGGTGGAGGACTACTATTGTTTAGTATCTGTTCTATTAGTGGGCAACTGTTATTATATATATAGACGCATGCACCTCCAAGCTCAGATATGTTCAATTAATTTCCTCTAACATTTCTGTGCTCTTCCAACTAAGAGCTTTTTGCTATGCAAAGAATAAGGTACAATTAATATCTTGCTACTATCAGATGAAAATAAATAAGAAAACCAAAAGTCTTGCAAATATGTTGGGTGTCTGTGTATATCTATATATCCATACCTATATCTATATTTTTATCTATATTTGTATCGATATCGGTATCTATATCTAAAAAATATAGTTGTCTACTCCGTCTGTTTCAAATTATCTGTCGCTTTAACTTTTTTGGTACATCTATTTTACTATGCATCTATATAATAATATGTCTAAATACATATCAAAATAGATAAACAAAAAAGTCAAAGCGACTTTTAATTTGGAATGGAGGGAGTATATCTATATCCGTGTATCTATATGTAAGGAATATAGTTATCTAGTATTAATACTTTTCCGTATATGGTACCAAGTTACAGTGGCCGCCCAGATTTTGTATAAGCAGTTGGTACAAGGTTGCCGCCAGTACAGACACGTTAACACCGGTGGCCGGTATAAGGCTACCACTGGTGAAGATATGTTTGTACAGGTGGTTTTCACTGCTACAGATTAGATTTTAGAGGCGGCTGGTATGCCTCTATAGAGACGGATAATCCAGCCGCCTTAAGTTTTTCACCTCTACAATTGTAGAGATGGGTGCGCAACCGCATCTAGAAATGCTATTTGTCGGGGACGGCTGGCAACTACAGCCGTCTCCATATAAATCTATATCAAGAGGTGGCTGAGTTCCTGAGCCGCCTCTACAAAATGAATTTCTTGAGGCCGCTGTCCACTACATCCACCTGTACACAACCATTTGCACTGCTGGAACTTTTCCCGTCCAATGTTTGGAAATTTCCCATCAATTGTTTGAAAATTTCCCATCAAAATTGATTGTGATTCCAGCGCAAACATAAACATATATATACACACAACAAACAATACTTATCATTGCATTAATCTGTTCAAACCATGGGATGTACGCCACATGGGTATTAACAATGTTACGGTGTATCTACAATGTCATCAATGACCTAATTTTAAACCGTGTCGCTGCTGAAGACGTCTGCGATTTTTTTTTTTTGACGTTCAGTTGACACCCCTGTTTTGCAACTAGTATGAATTCTAATGAAATTCACCACAGGCACTATATTCGAAAAGCCACATGTTCTTCTGTTTATTTGCATCTAAACTATATCAATCGATGCATACATGCGTACGTTGCACTACGTACTTATCATGGGATACAGCAGCACTCCCAGGGAGCATTTATAGAAGGCCGTTTATAGCAGAATGCATTTGCAGCGATGATGCCTTCGGATGCGCAGACACTCTGGCACTGCTTAAACGAACAATCCACAGTGGTCTGGTAGTAGCACGACGTGCCCGGTAGTGGCTGCCCAAGCGCCGGGGTCCCTGTTGACGGCCATCGTCGCCCTTATCATGCACTGTAATATAATTCTCAAATCAGACAACCATAAAAAATGGTTGGTGAATTTGTCGGACAAAAAAGGATTTGCTAAATTTCAGGTGTCTGAGAATTTTAGTTTTTTTTCAGACGACAGTTATTGCATATATTTTATACTAAAATTGTAGTTTTCGGTCGTTACAATTTTGATAGACACAATCTACAATTTTTGGTTCCGAGAATGAAAAACCCGTTAGATAAAATCACAAACCTGACAAAATCTGATATGTGTTGGCACAAAGACAATTTAACAATTTACAATTATTTCTATAGTCAGACGGGACAAAAAATTGATATGTTATGGCACAAAGACAAATAACAAATAACAAAAGTGACGATTTACTTGTACTAATCGGTAGTATAAGAGTATTGCCTGAAATCATCTTAAAATTCAGGCATGTGAAATATAGGAGAAATGGAAAAAAAATACACTGCAACTAGATAGCGGTAGTTCCACCTTGGAAGGACAGGGACATTGAAGCCATGATCAAAAGAACCAAGAGGGGAACGGCTATCAATTCATTGATGCTGGTGTAACTTTTCTTGAATAGTGCCATGAGAAAACGAGTATTCTTGCTCCTTTAATTCCTTTCTTCGAGGTGGGAGGGGCAGGACTACTATTGTTTAGTAATCTGTTTTAGTTGGAAACTGCTATTATATAGACCCATGCACCTCCAAACTTAGATATGTTATATTTTCTCTTCCAACTAAGATATTTTTCTATGCAAAGAATAAGGTATATTAATATCTTGCTGCTAACAGATCAAAATAAATGAGCAAACCACCAGTCTTGCAAATACGTTGTTGTCTGTGTATATCTGTATCTATATCTATATGTTTATCTATCTATATTTGTATTTGTATCTGTATTTGTATATGTATCTATATATCTATATCTAAAAAATATAGTTATCCATACATATATCTATATTTATATCTATATATCTATATATCTATATATCTATATGTAAACAATATAGTTATCTAGTACTAGTAGTAGTACTCCTATATGGTACCAAGATACAGTGGCCCGGATTTATAACTCCGTATATAACGTCTCACTCATTAACTACTTCAGATCCATGGATCAGTGTCGGGTCTAAACTCAGCATTGCTGCTAGAATCAGAGCCGACAGACAGCAAACGGCAGTCATAGTGCCTATCACTACCGGGTCTGAACCCGACATCATTTTCGGACTTAGATCCGGCAGATGGTGCAATCGGTAGTGATGTAGCTTGTCTATCACTGCTCAGTCTAACCCCTTATTCTGTAGTCATAGGATGAATGTCATTGTCCATGTCACTGCCGAGTCAAGCTTGTGATCTGAATAGTAGATTTGTGCCAGATACTGGGATTCGGTGGTTGGATTCTTCTAGTCCACGCTAGATTTTGGTCTACTTAAATGTCATTGAGATTTTTTTTAATTGATTTCGATAATCCTAAAGAAATAAGAAAAAGGTTCCTCATTTTCCTTTCGACGATCCCATGATTTTTTTTTTGCTTACGTCATTGTGCAATTTCTACTGCTCACGTAATCACGTACGTGAGGCTGGGGCAGAAGAATATACTCGCGACCGCATCGCCCTAGCGAGACTCGCAGGCGCTGCCGTCGCCGCCGCCCCAAACTCCACCACCGCTGCTCCCCCTCCCTTTCCCGTCCGGCATCTCACCGGAGGCTGGAGGGAGTGGAGATCCATCGTTTTAATAAGTTTTGTTAGTAGATCGAGTCCTTAGGGTTATAGTATCTTTATGCAAGTTTCTTTGTACTAGGGATTTATCTCCTCCCAGCGATACCGAGGGGTAGGGTGGATACGTTTTCTCTACGATGGCTCTATTGAAAATGAGGACGACAACGGCGTCAGCAACATCCTCGGCATGACGACACGGAGACTTGTTTTTCCGAACGGTTACATCAAGGAATAATTTTCTCTAGTCTCTTCTCCGTTTTGTTGTGGTTAGACTTGACCACGATAAAGGACTATGGCGAATAAGTTTTAGATTAGTCTTCCTTGAAGGGAGACACAAGAAAGAAGTTTCTCAACTCCGCCTAAAGGAATGTTGGCCATCATTCATTGGGCATCTGTTCTCAGGACTTTTGCCGAGTATTTCCCTGTGCGGTCTTCCATACGAATCGTCATATAGGTTTGGATTTGACATTTGAAGCTATACAAAGGGTGGGTACAACTTAGATGATCAGTTTCTGCCAGTGCTTGTAATGTGATGATGTACTCAGCTATAATCTAATACAATTCTTCTTTCGTCTAAAAAAAGAGATAAGAAAAGGACTATCTCAAAGTCTTGTACTACCTTAATGTAATGCTCCTGGTATTTTTAATAAAAGATTCTTTTATCAGAAAAACCTCCCTTTGTGTAATGGACTACCTTTTTTACCACAAGTATAGGAAGGGAACACTGGGCAGACACTATCGCTACCCCAATTCTTTACATCACTGTCGGTTCAAAATCCCCCTTCACGGCTGGATTTTGAACCGACAGTGGAATAACGGCAGAGATGAGGGGGGCTCATCACTATACCGGTTACAAAAACCGACTGTCGACAAAAGATGCTCGACAGTCCGCCGAGGGGTATCCCACGAAGGTAGATTGATCGGTGGAGGTGCGCGTGATAGGAACCGGATGGTGATACAAGGTGCAGAGACAACGATTTAGACAGGTCCGGGCCGCCTGATCGACGTAATATCCTACGTCCTGTGTCTTTGGTGTATTGTATTGATCTGTATGACCATGTAGATGTCCACTAGGGGACACATGCCTCTCCTTATATACTCTGGAGGGGTAGGGTTACAAGAAAAGTATCCTATTTGGTACTATACAATATCTTGCGGTGCATGTCGACCAGTGCCGTGCACGCCTTGATCTTGTGGGCTGGGCCACCTCTAAGGGTGCAGTCCATGTCTTGTCTTGTGGATACCGGGGGCCATACACCCATAGCTAGTCCCCGAGCCTTACAGTAGGTGACGTAGTCACGTGGTGCTAGGGTCAGAAAGTAGAAGAAAGGCAGAAGACCAGCCGAGCAGGCAACCAGTCCATGGGTAGAGCCCTGAATTGAAAAGCGCACATTCACCATAAGGTGAAGTGTGCCCACTTGGTCCCTGAGCCTGCTGGGGGATGAAGAAGGAATCTTATAGCAGGGTCAAAGAAAAAGAAGTCTGAAAGCTTGCCGATGGCGTCTGACATGTGCGTATCAAGGCCCTAGACGTGCTGCCCAAGATCAGCACCCTGACACGAACAACATGGAGTAGCTTGATAGCACACTGATGAGACGTAGCAAGATCCGACCATCACGGGAGTCCCCGGCATAGCTGGCGATGTACGAGCACCGAGGAGTCCCCGGCGTAGCTTGTGACATCCAACCAGCAAAGGAGTCTCTGGCGTAGCTGGCGATTTTCGAGCACCAAGGAGTCCCTGACGTAGCTGGCGATGTCCGAGCACCGAGGAGTCCCTGGCATAGCTGGCGATGTCTGAGCATCGAGGAGTCCTCGACGTGGCTAGCGATGTCCGAGCACCGAAGTAGTCCCTAGCGTAGTTGGTGATGTCCGAGCACCGAGGAGTCCCCGGCGTAGCTGGCGATGTCCGAGCACCGAGGAGTTCCTGTTGTAGCTGGCGATGACCGAGCACTGAGGAGTCCCTAGCGTAGCTGGCGACATCCAAGCACCGAGGACTTCCTGGCGTAGCTGGCGATGTCTGAGCACCGAGGAGTTCCCAGCGTAGCTGGCGATGTCCGACCACCGAGGAGTCCCCGACATAGCTGGTAACGTCCGAGCACCGAGGAGTTCCTGGCGTAGCTGGCGATGTCTGAGCACCGAGAAGTCCCCGGCATAGCTGGCGACGTCCGAGCACCGAGTCCTCGGCATAGCTGGCGACATCTGAGCACCGAGGAGTTCCGGGCATAGCTGGCGACGTCTGAGCACCGAGGAGTCCCCGACGTAGCTGGCGACGTTCGAGCACCGAGGAGTCCCCGACGCAGCTGGTGATGTCCGAGCACCGAAGTAGTCCCCGACGTAGCTAGCGATGTCCAAGCACCGAGGAGTCCCCGGCGTAGCTAGCGATGTCCGAGCACCGAGGAGTTCCCGACGTAGCTGGCGATGGCCGAGCACCGAGGAGTCCCCGGCGTAGCTGGCGACGTCCGAGCACCGAGGAGTCCCCGGCGTAGCTGGCGACGTCCGAGCACCGAGGAGTCCCCGATGTAGCTAGTGATGTTCGAGCACCAAGGAGTCTCTGCCGTAGCTAGCGATGTCCGAGCACTGAGGAGTCCCCGGCGTAGCTGGTGATGTCCGAGCACCAAAGTAGTCTCTGGCGTAGCTGGCGATGTCCGAGCACCGAGGAATCCCCAGCGTAGCAGATAATGTCCGAGCACCGAGGAGTCCCCAACGTAGCTGGCGATGTCCGCAAGGTGAAGTGGGGTGAAGTGTGCCCACTTAGTCCCCAAGCACAAAGAATCCGAGCACCGAGGAGTAACTGACAAAGCTGGTGATGTCCGAACACCGAGGAGTCCCCGGTGTATCTGGTGATGAAGTACGAGCGACGAACAGTCTGGTCAACTAGTCGGTGGTGAAGTGAGCATTGAGTAGAAGCGATCGGCGAACAGTCCGATCAACTGGTCGGCGACGAAGTCCATGAACCTAGTGGTCTGACCAGTTGATCGGTGGAGAAGTCCGAGCACCAGGTGGTCCAATCACCTGGATGATGATCCCGCAATACAAATATGTAGAACGGGTAGTACATGATGTAAAAATATATGAACTCCAGAGAAAAATCAGCAATGGCAATGAAATAGCGTATGCAGCTCGGCGATCAGTTGGTGTCAAGATGTATTTATATTTAATATAAACCGCCGACTAGTTAGTGTGTAGCTGAGTCTCCATCCCTAGCTAGCCCGTAAACCATAAAGCGGAGCGCGGAGCCCATGTGCGTGTAGGAAGAACAAAGCGTCGCTAAGGAGCCGCTGCCGACCACCCATAACGCAGAAGGCAGACACTCGTGCATGTGTAGGAAGCAGCTGGAGATAGGGCCGTCTCTGGGGACATCCGAGCATCAACTTGACTGTTCGGGGGTTCAGAAAATCGTTTGAAGAGCAAACACGGAGAAAATAGCTCGGAGAAACATTATGGTGATATACGAAGATTGGAGAATATTTAGAAGAATATTAAAGCGTGACTTAGTTTTAGATAGAATGTCTGGTCGGCGGTGTATGGCGTTATCTGGTCGGCAACGCGGGCAGCTCGCTTGATGGCAGGAATGAAGTTAATCTCATGTTGGAGTAGGACGGACATAGTCAGAACTTGGCGGTGTCAATCCGCGTATGAAGACATGTGCCCTCATTGTCGAAGGATGTCGACGCGATCCACCGAGTTGCCACGAAGGATGTTGATCTTGAGTTACGCCATCTGGTTTGCCAGGGATCAGCGCGCATGGGCCCCACGGTGGGCGCCAACTGTCGACAAAAGATGCTCGGCAGTCCTCCGAGGGGTATCCTACGAAGGTAGATTGATCGGTGGAGGTGCACGTGATAGGAACCGGATGGTGACACAAGGCGCAGAGACAACGATTTAGACAGGTCCGGGCCGCCTGATCAACATAATACCCTACGTCCTGTGCCTTTGGTGTATTGTATTGATTTGTATGACCATGTAGATGTCCACTAGGAGACCCCTGCCTCTCCTTATATACTCTAGAGGGGTAGGGTTACAAGGAAAGTATCCTATTTTGTACTATACAATATCTTGCGGTGCACGTCGACCAGTGCCGTGCACGCCTTGATCTTGTGGGCTGGGCCACCTCTGAGGGTGCGGCCCATGTCTTGTCTTGTGGATACCGGGGGCCATACGATCATAGCTAGTCCCCGAGCCTGACAGTAGGTGACGTAGTCACGTGGTTCCAAGGTCAGAAAGTAGAAGAAAGGCAGAAGACCGGCTGAGCAGGCAACCAGTCCACGGGCGGAGCCCTGAATTGAAAAGTGGACATTCACCGTAAGGTGAAGTGTGCCCACTTAGTCCCCAAGCCTGCTGGAAGATGAAGAATGAATCTTGTAGCAGGGTCAAAGAAAAAGAAGTCTAAAAGCTTGCCGATGTCGTCTGACATGCGCGTATCAAGGCCCTTGGCGTGCTGCCCAAGATCAGCACCCTGACCCAAACAACATGGAGTAGCTTGATAGCACACCAATGAGACGTAGCAAGATCCGACCATCACAGGAGTCCCCGACATAGCTGGCGATGTCCGAGCACCAAGGAGTCCCCGGCGTAGCTGGCGACATCCGAGCAGCGAAGGAGTCTCCAGTGTAGCTAATGATGTTCGAGCACCAAGGAGTCCCCGGTGTAGCTGGCGATGTCCGAGCACCGAGGAGTCCCTAGCGTAGTTGGCGACATCTGAGCATCGAGGAGTCCCCGGCGTAGCTGGCGATGTCTGAGCACCGAAGTAGTCCCTAGCGTAGCTGGTGATGTCCGAGCGCCGAGGAGTCCCCGGCGTAGCTGGCGATGTCCGAGCACCGAGGAGTTCCTGTCAAAGCTGGCGACGTCCGAGCACCGAGGAGTCCCCGGTGTAGCTAGCGACGTCCGAGCACCGAGGAGTTCCCGGCGTAGCTAGCGATGTCCGAGCACCGAGGAGTTCTCGGCGTAGCTGGCGATGTCCAAGCACTGAGGAGTCCCCGGCATAGCTGGCGATGTCCGAGCACCGAGGAGTTCCTGGCGTAGCTGGCGATGTCCGAGCATCGAGGAGTCCCCGACGTAGCTGGCGACGTCTGAGCACCGAGGTGTCCCCGATGTAGCTGGCGATGTCCGAGCACTAAGGAGTTTCGGGCGTAGCTGGCGACGTCCGAGCACCGAGGAGTCCCCGGCGTAGCTGGCAACGTTCGAGCATTGAGGAGTCCTCGGCGTAGCTGGTGATGTCCAAGCACCGAAGTAGTCCCCATCGTAGCTGGCAATGTCCGAGCAACGAGGAGTCCCCAGCGTAGCTGGCGACATCCGAGCACCGAGGAGTTCCCGGCGTAGCTGGCGATGTCCGAGCACCGAGGAGTTCTCAGTGTAGCTGGCGACGTCCGAGCTCCAAGGAGTCTCCGGCGTAGCTGGCGATGTCCGAGCACCGAGGAGTCCCCGACGTAGCTGACGATGTTCGAGCACTGAGGAGTCCCAGGCGTAGCTGGTGATGTCCACAAGGTGAAGTGGGGTGAAGTGTGCCCACTTAGTCCCCGAGCATGAAGAATTCGAGCGCCGAGGAGTAACCGATGTGGCTGGCGATGTCCAAGCACCGAGGAGTCCTCGGCGTATCTGGCGATGAAGTACGAGCGACGAACAGTCTGGTCAACTAGTCGGCGGTGAAGTGAGCATTGAGTAGAAGCGATCGGCGAACAGTTCGATCAACTGGTCGGCGACGAAGTCCATGAACCTAGCGGTCTGACCAGTTGATCAGTGGAGAAGTCCGAGCACCAGGTGGTCCAATCACCTGGACGATGATCCTGCAATACAAATATGTAGAACGGGTAGTACATGATGTAAAAATATATGAACTCCGGAGAAAAATCAGCAATGGCGATGAAATAGGGTATGCAACTCGACGATCAGTTGGTGTCAAGATGTATTTATATTTAATATAAACCGCCGACTAGTTAGTATGTAGCTGAGTCTCTAGCCCTAGCTAGCCCATAAACCATAACCCAGAGCGTGGAGCTTGTGTGCGTGTAGGAAGAACAAAGCGTTGCTAAGGAGCCACTGCCGACCACCCATAACACAGAGGGCAGCCGCTCGTGCACGTGTAGGGAGGAGCCGGAGACAGGGCCGTCTCTAGGGACATCCGAGCGTCAACTTGACTGTTCGGGGGTTCAGAAAATCGTTTGGAGAGCAAACACAGAGAAAACAGCTCAGAGAAATATTATGGTGATATACGAAGATTGGAAAATATTTAGAAGAATATTAAAGCGTGACTTAGCTTTAGACAGAATGTCTGGTCGGCGACGTATGGCGTTATCTGGTCGGCGACGCGGGCAGCTCGCTTAGCGGCTCACTTGATGGCTGGAACGAAGTTAATCTCGTATTGGAGTAGGACGGATGTAGTCAGAACTTGGCGGTGTCAATCCGCGTACGAAGACATGCACCCTGGTTGTCGAAGGATGTCGACGCGATCTACCGAGTTGCCGCGAAGGATGTTGATCTTGAGTTATGCCATCTGGTTCGCCAGGGATCAGCGCACATGAGCCCCACGGTGGGCGCCAACTATCGACAAAAGATGCTCGATAGTCCTCCAAGGGGTATCCCACGAAGGTAGATTGATCGGTGGAGATGCGCGTGATAGGAACCGGATGGTGACACAAGGCACAGAGACAACGATTTAGATAGGTTCGGGCCGCCTGATCGACGTAATACCCTGCGTCCTGTATCTTTGATGTATTGTATTGATCTGTATGACCATGTAGATGTCTACTAGGGGACCCCTGCCCCTCCTTATATACTCTGTAGGGATAGGGTTACGAGGAAAGTATCATATTTGGTACTATACAATATCTTGCACTGCACGTCGACTAGTGCTATGCACGCTTTGATCTTGTGGGCTGGGCCACCTCTGAGGGTGTGGGCCATGTTCTGTCTTGTGGATACCGGGGGCCATACCCCCACACCGACAGTGACGTGGTTTTTAGGAAATTCAAAAAACAGGCGGAAAAATAGGAAAAAAAAGCTTTCAATTCTGGGAGAGGCCCCACTTAACAGCCACACGGTTGCTTCGCAAGTCATAGGTCACACGATTTTTCACGCAAAAAACACGGGCTTTGCGGCCGCCAGCACTCGAACTTCTGACCTCCTGCTTTGTGTCTTCATGCCTTAACCACTTCACCTATAAGAAGCTTCCGTCCAAATGAGCTTTTCGTCCTAGCCTTTTTATGTTCGTCTAATTTTGAAATGTGTATTTGGGATCCTAAATGAATTCAAATGAAAAAGTTGTCAACCACAAAGTTTTATAACTTTTTGAGATCTACAACTTTGGTTTTGGTCATTTCTCCGTCCGAGGTCATTTGAAGAATTTGAATTTCAAATTTGAGAAAATTCAATCGTATTTTTCCTATATAAATGATTTTAAATGAAAAAGTTGTCAACTACAAAATTGCATAACTTTTTAAGGACTTCAACTTTTGTTTTGGGCGTTTCTCCATCCGAGGTCGTTTGAAAAATTCAAATTTTAAATTTTAGAAATCAAACGTAATTTTCGTTAGATAGATGATTTCAAATGAAAATATTATCATTTACAAAACTGCGTATCTTTTTTAGATCTACAACTTTTGTTTTGGTTGCTTCTTCATCCGAGATCCTTAAATATCACTACACACTCACTTATGACTATGGAATATATGGCCTTCGTTGGTGTTAACTTATATGAAATCTTGCGAATCAAATAGAGGGACATCATAATGACTTCAAATATAAAAGTTGTGAACTATAAAGTTGCATAACCTTTTGAGATCTATAACTTTTGTTTTGGGAGCTTCTGCATCCGAGATCCTTAACTACCACTCCACACTCAATTTTGACTATGGAGCAAATGTTACTCCTTTGGTACTAACTTTATAAAATCTTATGGTGTATATTTGGACATCCAAACAATCTCAAATCAAAAAGGTTTGAACTAGAAAGTTGTAGATCTCATCGAGTACTACAACTTTGATATAATGTTTGTCTTCATCGGACATCATATGAGAAAGTTATAAAATTTTCTTATAGCATATCACTGTCGGTTGAAGCCATGAACTGACAGTGATAGTATCAGTGTTGGTTATTGGATAAAACCGACAGTGATGACCCAAATATCACTGTCGGTTTTTGGCTAAAACTGACAGTGAAGACCTGAATATTAGTGTCGGTTGGTCCTATCACTGCCGATTTTAGCCAAAAACCAGCATTGATGTGCTATCACTGTCGGTTTCTTAAAATCGAACAGTGATGCAGCCGGCGGTGAAAGTCATATAGTGTATGAAATAGAAAGACAAATGCTGTGTTTGATGCATGCATTACACTGCTTCATGCATGTGGGCAGGCAGGCAGCAGCACTGCACCTCAACATGACCGTCGCTATAATGCGTAGTGAAGCAGAAGGCTTTATCGGCCTTCATAGCCTTTGGATTCGCAGATGCCACGGCAATACCCGTACCAATAGTCACTCTCTTGACGCACGTCACCTGTGGCCGGTGGTGCAGGCGCCGCTGGCAAGTGATCTGGGTGGCTCAGGCCTGCACACGGAAACGATGCATGAATCAGGGACATAATTTTACGGTTCATTAATAAAAAAAAATGCAGATTAAGTAGAAGCAAGGGCGGCATCAACTGTTGAGGTTCTCAGCCTGGCGGGTTGGGTAGGTTGCAGAAATGAACAGAAGAAACACCGGAACAGAGGTGTAACATCCGGGGATACATAAGGAACAATAGGTGATGAAACAAACACGGTATGTAAATGACTTTCATAGATTAATGATTAAAGTAGTATTGCACATAATAGAGATGATGTGGATATTTTTTGTAATTAATAAGGGATGGCATGGATAACTTGCATGAAAGTATTACAAGTTAGTGGCACACTTAGTGAGAAATAATGTGGACAACTTGCATGATGAGATAGAACATCCAGTGGGGTTTAGCTTTATAAGAGTACTTAGATTTCTAATGTTTCTTCGAATGTGTGCCAGTGTGTTAGAATCCTCTAAAATCATATGGACTTGCTACCGCCTGGACATCCGATCCGGGGCGCTAGCGTCGGACAGTGCCCTGCGCAAGAGAAGGAGCCTGTGTCGCCTATTTTTTCGCGCGCCCCACTATGTGGGACCCCCATGCCTGTGCTCCGTTTCTTTACACCCACTTGGCGATGCCCCAACAGCGGGCTCGCCACCACTCGGACATCAATCAACAACTGCAGCAGGTGGCTACGATAGGTAGGTCCTATTACAATATATGCAACACCAGATCTATTTGTAACACCTAGGTGAAACAATTGCAACATTCGTCTAGAAAACAACTGAAACACTTGCAACATACTTTGAAATAAACACCTGCAAAACATGCAAACATATGCAACATCCAAATAAAATACTTGCAACATACGTATGAAACACCTGAAATACTTAAAACATACGCTTGCAATATGCATGTATATGCAGCACCCAGATCTATTTTTGCAATATTCAGATGAAAACACTTACAACATACGTCTGATACAGATAAAACATTTGAAACATGCACTTGAAATATACGTATATAGCCATTGCAACATGTGCAACATCCAGATCTACTTTTGCAACATCGATATAAATACTTGAAACATTAGTTTGCAACATACTCATTCAGCACAAACATTTCCTTGCTACTTCGGTGAATGGAGGCTCGTCAATGTGGAGGTGACCGACGCACAAAGGCCAGGTGTGAGGGTGGTACGGGCGGCGGTGCACGCAGTGCGCGGGGTGGGTGGTGTGCGGAGGTCACCCGCGTGCTCGTCGGCTACACGGAGCTAGGCGGCAGCGCACAGAGGGCCGGGTGGGTGCAGCACGGGCGGTGGTGGCGCAGAGGGCAGGTAGGCATGGCGCAGGTCGCGTAGACAGTGGGTGGAGTGTTCAAACGTCGGATGCTCCGGTTAGAGTGTTCCGAAAATCATATTTTGTTTGGATGAGATTTTAGCATTTTGAGTTTTTTCTGTATAGATTCTCTTCTTAAATCTATAGGGATCTAAACGCTAACTTGATATCGGAGCATGGGTGTTGGTATATTTTAACGCACATAGATAAATCCACAAGCGCATGGATACCGCTGTAGCTTACATCCGGAGGTATTCCAAGTATCGTATCAACAGGGAAACGTGTGAGACTAACTACAGTATAACTTAACTAGGGGTGGGAACAAGGCTTAAGATAATAGGAGTATAGAGGAGATCACAAAGGTCTTCTAGTTCTAACTTCGGTAAGCTATGTCTTCTATTGTTCAACTGGGGATATTACTAAGAGAAGCACAAGAAGAGTATGTTTCCTATAGTAACTAAATTCTGTTAGGCCTACAAATGTGAGGTGGACTACAAAGGATTCAACGAGGCTATAAGAGTCACCCTCATGAGCTACCACCGATCCGGAATGTAGGGTACATCCACAAGTAACCCGGTCTAAGCACCATGCTTACACCTACAATTACTACTTTAACCTAGAGCGTCCTATAGATTAAAGCACTCAAAGAGTTGTGAACCTAATGAGCAATATAAACACGATGCTTACTTGAATTAGAAGTTGATTACCAGAGAAATCTTGAAGGCAAGCTCAAGTAGAGCATGGATCCGCCAAGGTACAAGCCATAGAGTGAGCACCGATAGGTCGGCACCTCCTTCAAACTCTTCCCTCACTCTCTATCTCACTATTCTATTTATAAGATTAGATCCTATGAAGGACTAATCTTCTCTTGATTGCTGGCTCTGATCCTGAAGATATGAATTAGGGTTTTAGGGATTTGCTGAGGAAGGGGGGCAGGGGCTGATATATATAGGCCGGAGCGTCCATCATGAGCTCTTGGATCAAATTAACTTAAAGAACGGCGTAGATGGAACGTAGAAGGCGGTGGAGAACCGACATTACAACACAGAGGCTGACAGGTGGGCCTAGGGGTTGGGCGGCCTGTAGGTGGGGCCGGCCGGACCCACATGACAGCCCCTCGGCTACCGCTTCGGTGTGGTGTCCATTGGAGTCCTTTGGAACCCTCTGGTGCCCGTTTCACAGCGGATAAGCACGATTAATTCAGACATGTAGGTCCGCCTTGATGGTTTTCTGGATAAACCCTGCAAAAAATATAGATTCACCAAAACTCGTGGAATTTGTTGGTTTAAACCCCTAGACCTTTGTTGGTGATCATAATTGTGCCCTTATACATGTTTTATTGATGGTTTATAATGATTGTTAACTACCATCAATAAGCTCCCTCAAGCTTAACCTTTGCTAGTCCCTTAGCAAAGCTAAACTTAGCAAAAATGGATCAGGTGTTGCTATGATGCTTTCACTCCTCAAAAGTACACATGCGTTCAAACAAGAATTCTTCTCTGGATTAGAATAAACCGATCTGACTTCAAACTTACCCATATTACCTTCAACCATAGGGCTTCTTAGCCTTCACTTTGGTCTTGAGCAATTGAAAGATATAGCGATTAAGTCAAGCACTATGTCTCAAGTTCTTTACTCAACTATTGTTTCTGAGTTTTTTTTAAATAAAACTCAGAGCTTCCATTGTATGACACTCTCAAATCTCTCAATATATGTGATATTTGTGGATCCTCACCAAGGCAATGAAGATGTTATGCCTTTTTCTCTTCCAACCACTAAGGTTTATGTGGAGTTCATAGGTAGGGAGAAAGTTAGAGCATACTTGCAATGCATATATTGTAAAGTCAAACAATGGATCCAAAGAGAGTTGAGTCATACAATCAAATCAAGACGTGCATGTGTGTGGAATATATGGTGGATATATATGGTGGCTAATCCTAATTCTACATTGCCATTCCAAGGGGCAATGTAGAATTAGGATTAGCCACCATATATATCCACCATATATTCCACACACATGCACGTCTTGATTTGATTGTATGACTCAACTCTCTTTGGATCTATTGTTTGACTTTACAATATTTGCTAGAGAGCAGGGGCTATCTTATTCATCTCTCTCTCTTTTTAGGCGGGCATCTAAGTACCCAATGTTTTAGATATCTCGGACTTTTGTCCATTTTTTCTCAACTCTTTTTTTTTCTTTTCTTTCCTTTCTTTTTTGAATAACTTTTGCATTGCCCCATGCCTCTTTTCTGCAGCAAAACTTTTGAGAGATAGCAACAAGAATTTGGAGCATTTATTTGGTGGATGGAAAACCTAATAAACATGTTTTTGTGTTCACCCCAAGTGTAGGAGTAGAACATTTTTGGGTGGAACTAGATGGAAGGCATGTTTTTGCGCCTACCTCCAGTGTAGGAGTAGTGCATATGTGGGTGGTGTGTACGTGATCTTGATTTTAAGAGCATGACAAACCTCAATGCAATAGCAAGTAGCATATATGTGGAAGTTTCCTAACATGTATGGCTCTGGTGGGAATTCAAGCTTTGTCATACGGGAACTCATCATGTAGCATTTTTGTGTTTTTCAAAAGATAAATCTCCAGAACTTTAGTGTCACTTAGAACAAGATAAACAGCAGCTCAGACCTTCTCTTATCACATCCGTCAATTACCTAGACTTAGATCAAGCATATGCTACCCACGAGTTTCAAGTTCAGAGTAAATCCTTATATCAAAACAATCTTATCCAAAACTCGGGAGAATTCAAAGCTAAAAACTAGGTACTTGAAAGGAATTACAACAGAGCAATTATTCATTATTTTCATTCAAGAGATTATTCTGAGTCCTCTTTATTTATTCAACACTTAAAAACAAATTAAAGCAAACTAGACACACCTTTTATTTTGTTTTTAATTTTACTAGATTACATATTATTACTATATATATTTATTATGAGGATAACTTCTTATTTTGTTTTCATTCATCATTTTTTTAACTATTTAAAAGAAACTAAAAACTAAAACAAAAGGAGAAAGAATACTTACCTAGATACATGGGAGTGCTTCTCCCCCCCAAGCTAGCTCTTTCGGTGAGGGTTCGGTATTATAAGTCCTTCGAACCGGACTTCTCCTTGTGAAGTTCATTAATACCTCGGTTTGTTCTGAAGACGAAGATTCTTGTGACGATGCCTCTAATGGTGATGTCACCTTGTTTCACCAAACCTATCTTGGTTTTGAGTTTTGATTTTGGTTTGACAGGTTTCAAGACCTTCACTTGTAGAAATTAGGGAATTGACTAACTCCTCCATATTTTGCTTGAAGTGTGTCCTGCTATAAAACAAGGTAGAGATCAAGTGCATGGGCTCTGTTGGTGGGAAAACACCAACAGAACCAAAACTTTACTTATTCTTCTCTAACCTTAGGCACATTGAACAAGATGAAGTTGATGTTATGTGCTTTGTTCAATTATAACATAGGTGGTAAGATTAGAAGGTTGAGCATGAATGTAGCATTTGAGTTCATTTGGCAGAAAAGATTGAGTTGCTTAACCCATGGAAGGATTGTCTATTTGTGCATAATGTATCAATCTTTACATGATTATGACTATCAGCTTCTAAAGATAGGATGTGCATTTTTTAATTTATTTGGTTCAAACTATGGTCACACGAGAATGGTGCTAGGAACAAGCTTGAAAAACTAGACATGTTGGGTTAATCAGGTTGGATCAATTTGTGTGCCTACCAGAATCAAGGAAAAAACTTCTTAAATGATGACCATTTACCTTAGGAGGTTACCTTTGTCATTGAAGCGTGATGACACCATATAAGGAAGGGTAGATGACTCGTGATGGTCCTTCCCTTTTACTTGAAGTTTTCCTTTTTTTGGCTAGCCTCGCATCTTAGCTATTCATGAGCTTCTTGTCTCCTAAATTGCACCCTTTCTTTCTCATCCTTTTGTCATGCCATCTTTCTGCTCTTCGATATCTATGATGAATGAGCTATGTTTTCTTGTGCAAAGTTATTGAAGTTCGTCATGTTCCTTGCTTCATCTCCGATTTGAACTCATCTTGTGATTTACCTAAATTGAATTGAGAGTTTCCTGTAGGGGTTAGTCCAACAAAATAACCAGTATCTACTAAAGCACACTTTTGGCACAAAAATCAACCTAGACACCACGTCTAATTTGATTTAGGAAGGCATTTTAACCTAAACACCTCGCTTAATTTAAAAGCCTTTGGAAGTAAAATCAGCACACCTTTTGGTTTAAACTAAGCACCATGCCTAATAAAAAGGTGTATGAAAATACTCCAAACCATAAGTATACTATGGCAAACAAAGGTAGCATGAAAGCATTATAGAGATTTATTCAATTGGAGATGAAAAAGCATGATTGTTATTGAGCATGATTTAAAGGTATAGACAACCAAGATAAATTAGCCACAAGGCATAAGATTTTTTAGAGAAGCCCATCCCCAGGCTTGAATTTTGCAAGGCAATGTCAAGTTTGGATGGATGTGATTCAATGTTGCATGATGATTGGTTGGACATACCTTGAGTTGTCATCGTTCATTCTTTTTGCTTCAAACCTGAAATGGTTAGTGACAAAATACCCGAAGGAATATGTTCAGAATTATATTTCTATGCTCACTTCACAAGGGCATTACAGAAAGAAAAAGTAAAAACTCATGTTATCTCCCAAAAGTGCTTGTTTTAGGATAGAAGCTCGTCCTTGAGAAACCTTTGAATTGTGTTTCAAAATGGTGAAGTGGTTTCCCCTACAACACCAACCCTTGTGTGCCTATCTCAAGATTCATGCCAACAAGATTTGCAATATTTGTGATAAACATATGCATCTGCAACCACCCTTTTAACAATTTTATGAACAGGAAGCATGAGGGGTTGAAGATCTCGTGTGTGGCAATGTTGGAGAGACTAATTGATTCAGGAGATTTCTCATATGAGCATGGATTTGATGAGGTGTTCATGAAATAACTCCCATGCTCATCGATGTCATCTTCCTTTTCAAGCTCCAAGGATGTTTCTTCCTGAATGTGCAATATTTTCCATGCATTGGTAGCTCTGGGGTTGATCTTGTCTAAGGCTTCCTCCAAACTTGGATGGGTCATGTTTATTAAAGTGGTTGATCCAAACTCACTATTTGAATCTAGGCCAAGTTTGGATTCTACCCATAAGGCTTCGTCCTTGTCCATCCATTCTTTAACAATGGCATATGAATTCTTAATACATTCTAGCCAATTCTTAATACATTCCAGCCATTATCGTTGCTCTTCTTGGTCATCCTTGCAGTCTTCATGATTCCTATACTTCAGTTGTCTTAATGGATTTATGGGTCATCATGAGACTTAGGAGAAAGAGCATAAGAGGGATCATCAGGGTCAAGGATGGGTTGAGAGATGGGTTCAAATAAGACATCTAATGTGGGCATAGAAGGGGAGAAGATAGGATTGGCTTCTTAATGGCTTGGCTCTCCTTCTATGGCATCACTAGACATGCCATCCTTGAATTCTTCCCAATGTCCCATATGGGAATAAGGACACTTTCTAAGAGATCCCTTCTTGAGGGGATTTGAATTATATTTGCTTGAAGGTCTCTTATGAGAATTTAATGCTCTCCAAAAATCAGCACCAACGAGGTCATCCTTAATCTCAATAGGGATTTCCAAAGGTGGAATTCCTTCTTCTTTTAGGGGATTTTGGAGTATTGGTAGTTCAGGATTGATAGCTAAATCTTGGTATTGAAGTGATTGTGCTTTGGCTATCAGAACTTCCTCTTCTTGATCGGGAGAGGATTCCTTCTCTTCTTTGAGATGGTCATAACGAATGCTAGTGCAAGGAGTCTTTCCACTAATTCTATCAAGCATAGCCCATGCTTCACTAGCAGACAAATGAAGGAAAGCTCCTCTAGAGGCTGCATTGAGGGATTCCCTGGAATCCTTGCTAAGACCCATATGGAAATGTTGAATAAGTACAGGGTCTTGAATAGCAATGTTCGGGCCAGTGATGATTAGTTCATTAAAACGATCCCACGATGTACCAAGAGATTCTTCTTCTAGTTTTCTAAAATTTAGAACCTCTTTTCGAAGGCTGACTACCTTAGAGATGGGAAAGAAATGTAAACAAAATTTAGAGTATAATGTTTCCCAATCTCCTTGCATACTTCCTACGGTTAGGTTGTATCGTTGTTTAGCTCTTCCTGTCAAAGAGAACGGGAATAACTTCCATCTTAAGGTTTTGTCAGACATGCAAGTGATACGCAAGCATACATAGGTCTATTCAAACTCCCGTAGGTGTGAGTATGGGTTTTTGTTGCCTTCTCCCGAGAAGAATTGATCCCGAATCAATTTTATTAAACTCAGGCATAGCTCATAACCAGGTGTTATGATAGGTTCAGAAGATTCTGGTGATTTTAAGCTTGCGCTTATGGGTTTAGCATATTGATAGATAGGAGTGGAATCCATGCTAAATGAAAAGTAAAACAAAAGATAGAATAAAAGATAAAAGGTTAAGCTAGGCTTGTAGTTAATTCAGCAACCGTTTCCTCGGCAACGGCGCCAAAAAGCTTGTTGGTATATTTTAACGCACACAGATAAATCCACAAGCGCACGGATACCGCTGTAGCTTTCACCTGGATGTATTCCAAGTATTGTATCCACAGAGAAACGTGTGAGGCTAACTACAGTCTAACTTAACTAGGGGTAGCAACAAGCCTTAAGATAATAGGAGTATAGAGAAGATGACAAAGGTCTTCTAGTTCTAACTTCGGTAAGCTACGTCTTCTATTGTTCAACTAGGGATATTACTAAGGGAAGCACAAGCAGAGTAAGTTTCCTATAGTAACTAAATTCTGCTAGGCCTACAAACGAGAGCTGGACTACAGAGGATTCAATGAGGCTATAAGAGTCACCCTCATGAGCTACCACCGATCCAAAATGTAGGGTACATCGACAAGTAACCCGGTCTAAGCACCACGCTTACACCTACAATTACTACTTTAACCTATAGCATCCTATAGATTAAAGCACTCAAAGAGTTGTGAACTTGATGAGTAATATAAACACGATGCTTACTTGAATTAGAAGTTGATTACCAGAGAAATCTTGAAGGCAAGCTCAAGTAGAGCTTGGATCTGCCAAGGTACAAGCCGTAGAGTGAGCACCGATAGGCCAACACCTCCTCCAAACTCTTCCCTCACTCTATATCTCACTATTCTATTTATAAGACTAGATCCTATGGAGGACTAATTTTCTCTTGATTGCTGGCTCTGATCCTAAAGATATGAATTAGGGTTTCAGGGATTTGCTATGGGAGGGGGGCAGGGGTTGATATATAGGCCAGAGCATCCATCATGAGCCTTTAGATCAAACCGGCTTAAAGAACAGCGTAGATGCAACCTAGGAGGCGGTGGAGAACCGACATTGCGACACGGAGGCTGACAGGTGGGCCTAGGGGCCAGGCGGCCTGCAGGTGGGGCCAACCGGCCCCACATCATAGTCCCTTAGCTCCTGCTTTGGTGTGGTGTCCTCTAGAGTCCTCTAGAACCTTCTGGTGCCTGTTTCACGATGGATAAGCACGATTAATTCTGACATGTAGGTTCGCCTTGATGGTTTTCTAGATAAACCTTGTAGAAAATACAAATTCAACAAACTCATGGAATTTGTTAATTTAAACCCCTAGACTTTTGTTGGTGATCAAAATTGTGCCCTTATACATGTTTTATTGGCGGTTTATAATGATTGTTAACTACCGTCAATAATGGGCCTAGAGCCAATCGGAGAGAAAAAGGGACCAAAGTCGAAAGCACCCAAAGAGCGTCTAGGTGAGCTATCGAGTGTTAAGTCTCTTCACCTTCCCCAAGTCTTTCAAAAATGTATAGATGGGCATTGGTCCAACCCGACCTGGCATGGCATGGGTGCGTGCCAGGCACGGCCCGATGGAGGTCGGGACGGCACTGCATGTCATGCCTCATGGGCTGTGCCTCCTAGGGCCATAGGCCTGGCCTTCAGCCCAAGCATGGTTGTCGATGAAATATGTCTGGCAGTCGACCGAGGGGTATGCCCACGGTAGTAGATGAATCGGTGGAGGTGCATATGACGGAACCAGATGGTGACACAGAACGCAAGAGACAATGATTAGATAGGTTTAGGCCGCTGACTTGGCGTAATACCCTACGTCCTTTGTCTTTCAGTGGGTTGTATTGCGTATGATCAAATCTGCCGTCTAGGGGACCTCTGCCCCTTCTTATATACTCTAGAGGGGTAGGGTTACAAAAAAATTATCCTATTGGGTATTATAATATCTTATTGTAGTCTTGCGGTGCATGCTGACCAATATCGTGCGTCGCACGCCTTGATCTTGTGGGCTGGGCCACCTTTGATGTTGTGGCCCATGTCTTGTTCTATGGATACCGGGGGTCATACCCCCACAGCTAGTCCTCGAGCGCCTTGTATCCGCTTGGCGACGTCGTCTTGATCAAGTCCAAGCAGTTTATCATGAAGCCGAACGGTGAAGATTGAAACCAACCAGTTTGATTGGTAATCTGAGCGGTGAAGATCGAAGCCGACCAGTTTGATTGGTAATCTGAGCGGTGAAGATCGAAGCCGACCAGTTTGACTGGTAATCTGAGCGGTGAAGATTGAAGCAAACTGGTCGCCAGGCCTTGGACTTGCGTGAGTAAGGCTTTCTAGAAGGATGTGAGGGGCTTAAGATAAAATTTGAAAATTCGTCACCTTAGGTGAAGTGTAGCCAATTAGACTTCATTTGCGAGGAATCATCCATGACCTAGTCAATAAGGAGGGTAAATCAAGAAAAGAGCACTACATTCACCGCCAGATGTGAAGTGTAGCTACTTAGTCCCCGAGCCTACTGGAAGATGAAGAAATAAATCTTGTAGCAGGGTCAAAGAAAATAAGCTTAAAAGCTTGCCAACGTCATCTGTCATGTGCGTATCAAGACCCTAGATGTGCTACCCAAGATCAGCACCCTGATCCGAACAGTGCGGAGTAACTTGAAAGCACAACGACGATGCATAGCAAAATCCAAACGCCAAGGGAGTCCCCAACTTAGCTGGTGACTCTTGCATGAAGAATCCAAGCACCGAGGAGTCCTCAGCATAGCTGGCAAGTTCCCAACGTAGCTGTCGATGAAGCCAACGCGGCGAGCAATCTGACAAACGAGTTGGTAATGAGCGCCGAGCAGTCCAACCAACTGGTCAGCGGTGAAGTGAATGCCTGAGCGGAAGTGAGCATCGAACTGTCCGACCAACTGGTCGGCGATGAAGTCCATGAGCCGAACGGTCCGCTAGTTGGTCGGCGGTGAACTCCGAGTGCTAGCTGGTGCGACCACCCAGACGATGATCCTCTTGTCCTTCCTGATGAATCCAGTCCCCGAGCATAAGCTCATTGACTGAACCATGCCCCTAATATAAAAATATGTAGAACAGGTTGTTCATGATGTAAATATAAAATATATGAAACCTGGAGGAAAATCAGTAGTGATGAAATAGCGTATGCAGCTCTACGATCAGTTGTAGATGAACATTATGTTCGTTTTTGGATGAAGTTTTTATATTTAATATAAACCGTCCAAACGGTTAGTTTGTAGCTAAGCCTCTAGCCCTAGCTAGCCCATTAATCATAACGCGGAGCGCGGAGCCCGTGTGAGTATAGGAAGAACAAAGTGTCGCCAAGGAGCTACTACAAACCACCCATAATGTAAAGGGCAGATGCTCGTGCACGTGTAGGGAGAAGCCAGAGATAGGGCCAACTCTAGGGATATCCGAGCGTCAACATGACTGTTCGGGGATTTATTGAGTCGAAAGCATGTCATCTTTGAGATGGTATACATGGAGAAAAAAGTCATTTGGAGAATAATTATGGAGAAAATAGCATGGAGAGACATCGGAGACGTATGAAGATTAGAGAATATTTAGAAGAATATTAAAGCGTGACTTAGCTTGATTGACGCCGAGTGGAATAGAGGAGCCGGCAAGTCATGATGTCCGAGTAGATGGATGTGATTTGGATGGCTCCCTTGACAGCTCGGACGGTTTGCTTAACAGCTCGGACAAGTCCGCTTGACAGCTCGGATGGTTTGCTTAACAGCTTGGAGGAGTATGTGGAGTCGTAGGTGAATGGGCGTAGTCAGAGCCTAAAGGAGTCAATCCACGTGGGGAGGCAAAGCCCTTGGGCGTGTTCGACCGAGGCGAGGCGCAGTCCGAGATCTTCTTGTTTTTGCTGATCGAGAAAGGTAGTAGTGCCAAGTAGCTTTGTCTCCAGCAGGCGATAAGGGCTGATGACTGTGTTGTTGACGAGTCAAAACTGAGGTCTACACCACTGATGGGATCAATAGAGCCGAGTGTCGCTGTGGATAGCGACGAGGTTGGATCCATCGACGGGGGCGTCCATGAGGCTCAACGGGTGTCATCAGCTTGGGCCAACGTGAGATGACGATAGGCTGGTCAGTGCATGACACCGATGAGTCCATGCCGATGATAGCGGCACAATCGAGATCCTGCCATTAATCATCACATAGATGTAGAGACATCCAGAGACGCATTATATGGAATATTTAATTAAAACATGAAAGGTCATGACTTAGCTTTTGATGAAACTGCATGTTTCGACATCGAGTTGGAATCGGATCCTAGAAACACAAATGCGTACGCACATATCAAGCACGTATGTGCTTGAGTACGAGGGAGTCTTGTTGTTCTGATTACTAGCTTGGATCCCACGGCTCCGTAGATCCAGATGAATACGTGCTTCTACATCTCTTCGATTACACTAGCTAGCTTGTACGGCCGATTAGCATCTTTGGTGAAAACACTGCTCCACATCGCTTTATCACCGGCCGTCTAGTCATGATCCGTGGCAATGATCTTGCGTATCCAATCGGGTTGCTGCCAGCAGAAATCATGCAGACATACGGATATATCTGGGAATATAATAATATTTAATTAGGAAGCGACTTGAGTTAGCTTTCTTAGATTTCTTGACTCCACCTAGCACGTATTCCTGATCTTGTCGTCGCGTGTTGTGTCTGTTGGAGGCGCATGGCAAGGCGTCGGACTCCAGCACATGCAGTAGTTCGTCGAGGAAAGCAATCTGCTGCGTGCCAGCGTCGAGTTGTCGCCGAATGCCGATGTGTCGGCGATGTCGGTTGAATAAGAAATTCCCATCTGGTTCACCATGGAATCAGTACGCGCACCCCCTACCTGGCGCGCCACTATCAACAAAATACGTCCGGCAGTCTACCGAGGGGTATGCCTATGGTAGTATATGAATTAGTGGAGGTGCGTGTGAGGGAACCGGATGGTGACACAGAATGCAAGAGACAACGATTTGATAGGTTCAGGCCGCCGACTTGGCATAATACCCTACGTCCTTTGTCTTTCGGTGGGTTGTATTGCGAATGATTATATATGCCATCTAGGGGACCCTTGGCCCTCCTTATATACTCTGTAAGGGTAGGGTTACAAGAAAAATATACTATTTGGTATTACAATATCTTATTGTAGCCTTGCGGTGCACGCCAACCAGTGCCATGCGCCGCACACCTTGATCTTATGGGCTAGACCACCTCTGATGGTGCGGCCCATGTCTTGTCATGTGGATACCGGGGGTCATACCCCCACAACGCACAATGGGCCGTTTGTCGAGCCAGGCTAGCCCAGAAAGCACGACACCTGCAGCAGGCTGGGCCAGCCCGCAGCCCAAGCAAGTGGTCGATGGGTGTGGGGGATATACCCCCGGGTACCACAAGATGGTACATGGGCCGCACCATCCGAGGTGGCCCGGCCTGTAAGATCAAGACGCGCACAGCAAGATTACAAATTGTACTAGATATTGTAATAGTACCAAATTGGATACTTTACCTATAACCTTGTCTCTTCGGAGTATATAAGGAGAGACAAGGGTCCCCTAGAGTACAGATCAAAAGAGGTTAATCTGTATACATCTCAATACAATACACCAAAGACACAGGACATAGGGTATTACGTCGACCAGACGGCCCGAACCTGTCTAAATCGCTGTCTCTGCGTCTTGTGTCACCATCTGGTTCCTGATTACACGCACCGTCTACCGATAATCTACCACCACGGGCACCCCCCTCGGTGGACTGCCGACCATATTTCGTCGACAGTGGCGCGCCAGGTAGGGGTCCCCTTTAGGGGATCGTGCGCGCTGATCTCTGGCGAACCAGATGGCGTACCTCAAGATCATCTACACGTCCTCGGCGACGGCCTGTGCTTCCAACCACTCGTACAGGTTGTCGTCGAGGAGGTGCTCGAACAACAGCAGGCTCGTCGCATCGTCCGATCTCAAGACGTTGCACAGGAGTTTCACCACATTCCCGATCGTGCTCAAGATCTCCACCAACGATCGAGTCGACTGTCGCAGATCCTGCACGGGGCTATACATCTGCAAGCCTGGCATCGGGCGTTATGTTGATTCCGCCGAAGATCCAATCGATCTCAGGCTTACGTCGATCGACCACACGCAAGACCTGTGGCTGCACGAACGGTGCAGACAAAGTCGATATAACTCAGACTCGTCTCGTGCACGAGCGCCAGTCAACGAAAGGACTCAACGCCTCCGGACGATTTGCCGCAGTCAGAGTAGCCATTCAGCAGCTTGACCCGGCCGGCCGCATCATTCAAGCTCTAAGTCCATGGACTCCGTCAAGATTAATACCAGAAAAATATGAGTCACGGTGACATCAACAACGCGTGCTAGATCCAATCTAAAATTTGCACGAAGGAATTCGTATGCATCTACATCACCACGCAAGCAAGCACAAGAAGGCTGCGTCTGAGACATGCCATGCCATCTACAGCATCATGCATGCTTGATGACGTAAGCAAGCAATCTATTGGAAGAACTGATCTACATGCAAGCCAATGACAAACAAGCAAGCTAGATCATCATGCAAGCCGCAGATACTTCCGTGTATACATGCATCTACGTCGACGTTCTCACGAACAGTTTCGGCAAGCTAGATCATCATCCAGTCGCCGAGATCCAATCAAGACGTACGCCCTACAGCCGCATACATGCAACCTGTTCAACAGATCAATTGGTCATATCAACTAGCAAACCAGGAAATCTAATCTACGATCTACGGACGCCATGCGAAGCTGATTGAAGTAATCCAGATATGCAGCTTGCATGTGCTTATACGGATCTGCATGCATGCAACTATACAAGTATGAATCTACAAGGGCACATGCATGCATGCGGATTGACACCGCTGAGCTCCGACCACGTCGACCACGGACCACGTCGACCACATCCCGAGCAGCTCCGCCGAGCTCCGACCACCTCGACCACAAGACTACGTTGCAATGATGATCGCCGCGAAGAACGGCGCTACGACAATCGCGACCACAGTCATGACGACAGGTCGAAAAGCTCGAGGACCGGACAACTTCATCGCCAACGACACGTCAAGCCATCTCTCAAACATCGCAACACGACGACTACACCCACCGGTCGTCAATAAAGCTAAGTATTATTTTTAATTGAAAATTTCTTCGATCATCATACACCTCCGCCGACCACCCTTAGGGTGCGCTCCGCGTCGAATTTTCTCCATACATACAATCCAAAACATGTATAAGTTTTTACAACGGTTCGCCGATACGTTTTCCTTCCTGCTTGAGAATCCCAGAGCCGGCACTGTCTCCGGCTCCACCCCACGCGTGCATGAGAGTCCGCCCTCTGCGCTACGGGTAGTCGGCAGTCGCTCCCTGGTAACACTGGCACTCTACGCGCGGCAGCGTTCCGTACCTCGCGCTACGAGATGTTGGTCAGCCCAGGGCTGGCGCATTCTTCAGGACAGGTTAATACATCGCGCTACGCCACTACATAACAAAAGGGCTAAAAACAGCTAATGTTATTTTTCGAATATTACACCAAGTATAATTCATCGCCAACCCAACACCAAGTGTTTACTTCACCTCCTACAGAGAGGTCAATATATTTCGTACATCATCATGTACTACCGCTCTCCATGTTTATTTTTCAGGAACACAGTTCGGTCAGCGAGCTCATGCTTCAGGGTTCGCCAAGACCACTACGGTGCTCGAGGACTCTGCCCAGACCATGCTTGTGCTCGGGGACTCGCCAGACCACTCTCCGACCACAGCTCGGGGACTTCGTCGCTCGCTTCTCACGCACGGGGACTGCCTCGATCACCCTCCGACCACGGCTCGGGGACTTCGTCGCTCGCTCCTCAACCTGTGCTCGGGGACTGCCTCGATCACTCTCCGACCACGGCTCAGGGATTTCGTTGCTCGCTCCTCGACCTGTGCTCGGGGACTGCCTCGATCACTCTCCGACCACGGCTCGGGGACTTCGTCGCTCGCTCCTCGACCTATGCTCGGGGACTGCCTCGATCACTCTCCGACCACGGCTCGGGGACTTCGTCGCTCGCTTCTTGACCTACGCTCGGAGACTGCCTCGATCACTCTCCGGCCACGGCTCGGGGACTTCGTCGCTCGCTTCTCGACCTGTGCTCGGGGACTGCCTCGATCACTCTCCGACCACGGCTCGGGGACTTCGTCGCTCGCTCCTCGACCTGTGCTCGGGGACTGCCTCGACCACTCTCCGACCACAGCTCGGGGACTTTGCGTCTCAACTACATGCGACTGGCGACTCGCATACAGTTGGGATATTCTTTCTCGTTTAGACCTTGCTACAAGGCTCATACCTCGCCTTCCAGCAAGCTCGGGGACTACATCGGTACGATGCACCTGTCGGTGCATCTCGTATCGCCTGTACGACGATTGGATTCTCAACTTAACTGGGAATTCTTTTTAGACCCTGGCACCACGTGCCTATGTCACCTACTACCAGGCTCGGGGACTAAGTGGGCACACTTCACCTTGCGGTGAATGTGCTTGTTTTTCGACCACTACGCCTCTGATGATCAAGGACGCTACGCTTCAAGACGCACTTACATTTCTTTTCAGAAATACAAGTGGGCACACTTCCCATGACGGAAATCTTTTTCTTTCTTCTTAAGAGCACCATATGATGGGCTCTAAGGCAGCCTTCTCCGAGCTCGACAACGATGTTACCGGTATGGTGAAGTTTGGTGATGGCTCAAGGTTGGCAATCCAAGGGTGCGGCACCATCATATTCATGTGCCAGAACGGGGAGCACCGCGCGCTAATGAATGTATATTACATCCCGCAGCTGCGTTCAAGCATCATCAGCATTGGTCAGCTGGATGAGCACGGTAGCGAGGTTCTGATCAAGGACGGAGTCCTCAGGATCAGGGACTAGGAACAGCGACTTCTTGCTAAGGTGAAGAGGTCCTTGAACCGGTTGTACCTGCTCGACCTAAAGGTGGAGCAGCCGGTGTGCCTGGCGGCAAGGCACATCGAGGAACCGTGGTTGTCGCATGCCCGGTTCGAACATCTCAGCTTCGACGCGCTTGGTCGGCTGGAGAAGATGGTCCGAGGGCTACCCCACATCGAGCACGGAGGCGAGCTATGTGACAGCTGCCTGGCCGAGAAGCAGAGGAGTCTGCCATTCCCAAAGGCGGCCAAGTATCACGCCATGGATGCTCTCGAGCTCATCCACGGAGACCTCTGCGGGCCGATCACGCCAGCCACAAATGGTGGTCGGTGGTACTTCCTCCTGCTTGTGGATGATTGTAGTCGCTACATGTGGCTACAACTCCTGGCGAGCAAGGATGAAGCGGCGGTGGCGATCAAGATGTTCAAGATGCACATGGAGGCCGAGAGCGGTAAGAAGCTCCACGTGCTGAGGACTGATCGCGGCGGTGAATTCACTTCGGTGGAGTTCGTTACGTACTGTGCGGATCAGGGTGTGGTGCGCCACCACACCGTGCCATACTTGCCACAATACAATGGCATGGTGGAGCGATGGAACCGGACGGTGGTCGGCATGGCTCGATCCATGATGAAGGTCAAAGGCATGTTGGCAAGGTTCTAGGGTGAGGCGGTGACCACGGCAGTGTTCATCCTCAACCGCGCTCCCACCAATGTCCTGAAGGGACGCCGTTCGAGGCTTGGTATGGACGCAAGCCGAGCGTGTCCTTCCTCCGGGCATTTAGTTGCATCAGCCACGTCAGGAAGACAAAGCCAATCCTCACCAAGCTAGAGGATAGAAGCACACCGTTGGTGTTCCTAGGCTATGCGGAGGGTACCAAGGTGTATCGGCTCTACGACCCACGCAGAGACAAGGTACTTGTCTTGCATGACGTCATGTTCGACGAGAAGGCGGCTTGGGATTGGAATAGTCCAAGCATGGGGGAAGCTGTCGGCTTCACTAGCACCTTCATCGTCGAGCACTTGGTCATCCATGGTGGTGGAGATGCTGGGGAAGAGGTGCTGAGCACTCCAGGAGGGGTGCCGAGCACTCCAGCAATAGAGCCGAGCACTCTAGGAAGGGTGCCGAGCACTCTAGGAGTGGAGCCAGGAGGTCCTGCAGTGATGTCGACCACTCTAGGATGGGTGCCGAGTACTCCTGTAGCAGAGCCGAGTAGTCTTGCAGTGGTGCCGACCACTACAACACTGGTGCCGAGCACTTTGGGAGGGGTGCATACCACTCTAGGAGTGGTGATGAGCAGTCCAAGAGTAGTGTCGAGCACTGCAACTGGGGTGCCATGCACTCTGGCAGAATAGGGAACTCCATCGACGCCGATCGAGTTCACCTCAGCTCCAAGTTTCATCACTGAGTACATGGATGCCTTTCACGAAGGTGACGAGGTGCGGTTCCGTAGGCTAGATGACATCATCGGCGGCACAAGGCCCTTAGGCCTGGCGGGTCGGCTGCTCAATGATCAAGAGCTGTTGCTCATCAGCATAGAGGAACCACCCATGTTCGCGGTGCCCGAGCGTGATAGAAATTGGCGACGGGCGATGCTAGAGGAGATGAAGGCAATTGAGGGAAACGAGACATGGGAGCTCGTCGATCCACCTCCAGGATGCCGTCCGATCAGCCTGAAGTGGGTGTACAAGGTCAAGCGGGACTAGCTCGGTGCCATTATCAAACACAAGGCACGCCTCGTCGCCCGAGGCTTTGTTCAGCGCGAGGGCATCGACTTCGAGGAAGTCTTTACGCCGGTAGCGCACATGGAGTCTGTCCATTTGCTACTAGCTTTGGCAGCAGCAAAGGACTGGCGCGTCCATCACCTGGACGTTAAATCGGCCTTCCTCAACGGTGAGCTAGCGGAGACGGTCTTCATCAGACAACCTCCGGGTTTTGCCGTCAAGAGAGCGGAGCACAAGGTGCTCCGACTGCACAAGGCGCTCTACGGGGTGCAGCAGGCCCCACGAGCATGGAACACCAAGCTTGATGCCACACTGGGCGAGCTTGGGTTCCAACGGAGCGCAACCGAGCACGCGCTCTACACACGATGGCAGGGAAATGAGGAGCTCGCTGTCGGCGTGTATGTGGATGACTTGATCATCATCGGCATGCGTGCGGAGGACATCGATAGTTTCAAGCACGAGATGGCGGCTTGTTTTCGAAAGAGCAATCTCGGTGCACTCTCCTACTACCTCAGCATCGAGGTGAGACAGGGCAAAGAGGAACTCACACTCGATCAGAGCGTGTATGCCTCGAAGCTATTGGAGCAGAGTGGCATGGCTGAGTGCAAGACATGTGTGACTCCGATGGAGGAGCGGTTGAAGCTGACAAAGGCCAGCACCGCGGTGAAGGTGGATGCTACACTCTACCGGAGCATCATCGGTAGTCTGCGCTATCTAGTCCGCACGAGGCCAGACATTGCGTTCGCCATGGGCTACGTCAATCGCTTCATAGAGGATCCTAGAGAAGATCATTGGGCTACGGTGAAGCGGCTGTTGTGCTACGTCAAGGGGACGGTGGATCAAGGGATCATCTTCCCCAAGACTGGCGTAAGTAGGCTGCAGCTCACTGTGTTCAGCGATGCAGACATGGCGGGGGACATGGACGGACGACGGAGCACCTCTGGCGTGCTCGTCTTCCTCGGGTCGGCTCTAATTTCATGGTTGTCACTGAAACAGAAGGTGCTGACGCTATCTATTTGTGAGGCAGAGTACGTAGCAGCGGCCATAGCGGCGTGCCAAGTTGTGTGGCTATGCTGGCTGCTGGGCAAGTTGGCCAGTGCAGAAGCTCACCCACTAGCACTGATGGTGGACAACCAGCACACCATCGCCCTCGCAATGAATCCGGTTCTCCATGACCGGAGCAAACACATTGATGTGAAGTTCCACTTCCTCAAGGACTGTGTTGATGGAGGGCAGATCGTCATCGAGTTCGTCGAAACTGGTCGACAACTCACGGACGTCCTCACCAAGCCGCTCGGCCGTCTTCGACTCACGGAGCTAAAGAAGAAGATCGGCATAGCGGGGGTTCAAGGGTTAGCTGTAGGATTAGGAGAAGAATTATTAGATAATCTACTGCTCCCTTGTGTGAACACACGGTAGAGGAAGGTGGCGCCGAAAAGGTACTCTATTGTGGTACTGTAGCCGCTGCAGGGGTAGGCGTCGAAGGGCTCACCTGCCGCACTATAGCCATAGCAGGAGCAGGCGCTAGAGTCAGCCCTGTTGTGTTATCTAGTCACTGTTACAGCATGGCAGGTGTACTAGGACTAGATGGGTAGAGTTGTATATATAGTTTGCCACTGTAACTCAGTAAAGAGAGAGTTCAGATTTGTCATCTCCTATATAAGGCTTTGGCCTCTCTGGCTGTGTGTGTATCACTACTACAGAATTGATTTTTAGGGGTGGCTCGTAACCCTTTGTAGGGGCGGTTTGGCCAGCCGCCCCTACCGAACCGTCTCTACAAATCATGCATTTGTAGGGGCGGTTCCCGGGCCGCCCCTACAAATACTTGTTTGTAGGGGCGGTTCAATCTAGAACCGCCCCTACAGTACGTTTTCCCACCAAAAAAATTCAAATTTACAATTCAAAATCGTGTTGTCGAACGTCCCGCAACCAACGTTCCGAACCGCGTTCGTGTTGCCGAACGCCCCGCGACCAACCTTCCGAACCGCGTTCACGTTGCCGAACGCCCCATGACCAGCGTTCGCGTTGCCGAACGCCCCATGACCAACGTTCTGAACCGCGTTCGCGTTGCCGAACGCCCCGCGACCACGACTACAAGCACAAGAGTATTATATAAACTACAATTACAAGTCCAATTCACAAGAATATATACAATCCATCATTAAATATACAAATTCCATACACATTGTTATCAACGTCCTAGAGCTAGCCTTTTAGTCTCACGAAGGTGTTGGTACTAAGGATTTGTACCTAACTCAGACTCTCGGTCATGGTAGGCACCTTTGACGTGTACAATCTGGTCCAATATGAAGTTGCAAAGGTTGCCGACGAGCTCTAAGAGTTGGTCATCCTTGTATGGGTTTCTTTTCTTTCCTTTCTCTTCTCTCCACTACAAGAGAACAAGTTTTGGTTTAGTATTTCATACCATGTACGAAGTTTTTATACTACGGGTGAAGAGGTTCAAACTTACCATTAAGGGATGTCTCCTGTAGGCACCGATGTTACTCATCATAGAACATATATAGTATCCACAATGTACACTCCTAGGCTTCTGCTTGGGGCACTGTGTGTTTTGCATATGAAAATGTTAATTAATGCTTTTGACAGCCATGTATCAGAGTACTGAAGAAGTAAGTTACACTTACCGCACATAGTGTTTTTATAGCCAGCTTTTCCTTTCTTGCTGGATCATGCCTTCCGTAATTATTAGTGACATAGAACCTAAATGCCCTGTTCAAATTATTTTAGCAAATACAACTTGTTAGAATCCAAAAATGAACGTTACAAGTACATATACAAACATATAAGCTAATGAGGATTGTCGATATGTATATGACTTGAAAATCGATATGAAGTCTTTGTATGTCACCGGGTCCCTATCTATTGAATCAAAGACCCATGCCATGCTCCTCCCAACATTGATGGCTACACAAATCTAGTGGTTGCTGCATGGATTTAATCATAGAACTAGATAAGCTCTTTTGCATCCAATAAAATATATCGAACAAAACTTTAAGTATAGAGTTGAACTTACTCGAAGTTGTATGGTAGCCATATAGTAGAGTGTTGTTGGAGATTTTTGAAAGCCAGGGCAATGTATGCCACAACCTTAAGGGACTCTTCCCTTAGTTTTGCCGTATGGGTGCGCTCTTTCTCCTGAAGAGTCTTTGCAGCAGCTAGCTCTTTGGCATCCAGTGTCCACTGTTTAGGGTAATTAAAATTTGTTTGGGCTATATCTTGAGGGTCTAGATACCTGGCTTTCACACTTGGCATTTGTTTGACAATGTGCACTTGCATTCTACAAATCACAGCGTGGGTTAGTTATAACAAAATTTAAAGATTATATTCATATCATATCAGGAGGACAAGGACTTACAGGCACCACATAAGAATTAGATTCATCTCCATTTCTCCCAGGTGAAAGCATGTGTGCATGTCATTGAAGTCAAAGACAATTTTCTCGGTTGGGCTTCCAAATGTGCCAGTGTGGAAGCATGCTTGTATGAGATCTATGCTCGTTGGGAGAACACGCAAGTACCAATCATGGAACCTTCTCATTCCAAGTGGTAGGCGTTGGATGTCCCAGTTTGGTAGGAATGGCTTGCCTCTTTCATATGTTTTCGGGCAATCCTTTGACCATTTGATGGCATCAACATTTGGATACTGCTTTGCAATTTGGTGGAGTTTGCTAGTGACGGACTCCTCAGAACCCTGTGATGGGACTTTTTTAACTTGGTTCTCAGGCTTGAACTGGTCATGGGAAAACCACTTGGACACCGACGAGATGTCTTTCATCGGAACATAAACTGGCCTTATGGTGATTGGATGCTTCTTTCAAAGTTCCCATTCAGGCACATCCTCATCTTCTTGTGCATCACCTTCTTTAGGAGGCACTCGCTGTTCATGTATCGGCTGTGCTTGTTGAGAACACTGTGGCATCTCATCATGCACTTGCTCGGTATGAGCTGGAGAAGGTTGTGGCATCTCATTAGGCACATGCTCGCTAGGAGGCGGGGAAGAATGTGGCATCTCAGGAATATGGTGGTCACGAGACGGTGAAAATATCTCCCTGACCTCAACAACTCGCTCCAAATTTGGGAGAGGAGGAGGCGGCGAAGAAGCAGTCAATATAATGTCCCGTTTGTGCCAGAGGATGAACTGCCCCATAACGTCTCCGAGTAACACTAGCCCCTCGAGAGTTGCGTAGTCTATCCTCCACTACATGAACTCGAGCTTCACTGTATGCACCTCGACCCTAGTGTAGTCCGGCGGTATCTTATTATTGTGGTGTAAGCCACCGAGAGGATGTGCCACACCCATTGCCACCTCCATCACAGTGTTCTGCCGGCCGCTGAGAAACACCAAGGTGCAACTAGTTAGTTCCCGTATGTGATCGACGGGGGGTTGTGGCTGCAGTAGAACCTTGGCTGCTAGGAACTTTCGGAGGGCTGCGAACTAATGCTAGTTCTCCCGGCGGCATCACTAATATCCGTGGCTCCATAGATAGTCCTTGCTCCTCCAGCGCCTTCGCAACTAGAGCCTTCACTCAAAGCTCAAGACTAGTCTCCCAGTCTCTGCCATGTTTCTTGTACATGTGTCTGTCCTCTTTGAATCCTTGCTTCTAGGTCGTCCTTTTCCCTAGCCCCCTGGTGTGACCTGTGTGCTCCTTGTTTCCCAAGCCAAGGCTAAGCTCGTCCCTCTCTCTGGAAGGATTGAATGAGCCCTTCTCCTTATCTTCAGCATATTTCAGTATCCTTGATACTGCCTCTTGGGTCTCCGGCTTATCAAACTTAAGATTACCGCTGGATGATTCTGTACTCCTCGCATATATCCAATTCCTTGAGCGTACCGTCAAATTCATCACATCGATATTTCCAGCAGCTACAGCCTCTTCATCCATCTTCCTAAACTACTCTTCCTTGGCATAGTAGCCACCGGGTACTAGATGATGGTGGTGTTTGTTTCTCTTCGCCTGCTCGGTGTTACGGGCACTGAGCTCCAATGCCTCCGGTGAAGTCCTCTGAGCCACGACCTCCTCCCATTGACTAGGAGTTATTTTGCCAAACTCATTGAAGGGAGTTAACCCTTTTTGGATATACTTCGTGTTGAGCTCCAACCACCAACATCGGAATGACTCTCCCATCATCCTGAAAGCATTTTTTTACCAGTTCGTGCTTACCCTCCAAAAATCTAAAATTGAGCTTCAGCTGCCTATCCCATAGTTCATTCATTTTGTTCTCTAGTACCTCTTTCCAGTTAGAGATTGCTGGGTTCAATTTATCTCTTACTAGGGTCCCGATCGCATTACGGAATCGTCCTCTTAATTCCTTCGGCTCAAGGATCTCCCCTGCTGGCCTGTCTTTCCTTTGATCTGTCCAGACAAAGCAAACAGCGTGGGGTAATCATTGGTAGTAACAAATATTATTGCTCTGCATATGAAGTCCTCCTTTCAGAACGCATCGTACATCTGCTCCCCATGCCTCCATAGACTCTCCATTTCTTGCATCAAAGGCTCGAGGAACACGTCTATATCAATGCCTAGTTGTTTAGGGCCAGAAATAAGAATAGTGAGGAGAAGGTACTTTCTCTTCTGACATAACCATGTTGGGATGTTGTACATGGTCAAGATCACTGGCCATGTGATGTGGTCGCTCATCCTCTCATTGAAGGGATTCATTCCATCGGTGCTCAAGCCAAACCGTACATTCCTTGGGTCATCGCTGAATTCTTTGTGCTTCTCATCAAACCTTTGCCACTGACTACAATCAGCCGGGTGTGCAATCTTATCATCATCCACCTTGCGCTCATCATCCCACCATGTCATGAGTGCGGCTTCTTTAGGGTTTAGGAAGATATGTCTCAAACGGTCGGTCACTGGCAGGTACCACATTACCAAGGCAGGAATTCTTCTCCGCTTTGCATCGTTGCCTAATGGAGTGTCCTCTGGGGGCTGAGATTCTTGTACCACCTTTTTTGTACCCTTCTTATTCCTCTTTTTCCCCGTGGAGGCTTCGTCCCCACCGTAAAGGTCATTGTTCTTGTACCGGCTGGCCCCACATCGGGGACATTTATCCAGTGACTTGAACGTTTCGCCACGGAAAAGTATACTGTGGTTGGGGCATGCATGGATTTTTTCAACCCCCATTGTCAGTGGACTTATGACCTTCTTCGCTTGGTATGTGTTGGCGGAAATTGAGTTTGGTTGTGGCAGCACCCATGACAGGAGATGCAATAGATCATTGAAACTATAGTCTGACCAGCCGTACTTAGCCTTCAGGATGAGCAACTCAAGCACAAAATGTAGCAATGTCCAATGTGTCAGACAACCCTTTTCAACACCATACACAGTCTCCTTCGATGTTTTTGTCACCCTTTCCAAATTTTCTAGACCTTTCGGACTATTTAGTTAAATCTCTGGTCCAAGGGCTCGAATCATGTCCTCCAAATCATCTTCATCCCTGACACGTGCTCCACCATCATTATTGGCACCACCTTCATCGTTACCATCCCAACCACCAGCATCACCACCTTGTTCATTGCCAAACTCGAAATCCATTCGTGCATCAAGCTCTGCTGAATATTGGGACAGGGATTCTATGGTTGCGTCGTCGTATTCCTCCTCATCCTCGTCGTTAACAATAACCGTTTTATGATAATGAATCCACACTGTGTAGTCCTCAACAAATCCTCACATAATCAAATGTGATCTGATGATAGTCACATATGTCCATGCCATACGGTTCTTGCAATCTTTACAGGGGCAAATAATTGTATCCTTATTCTCTTTCAATGTCATTGCATGCTTCTTTGCGGCTTCAATAAATTTATCCAGCTCTTCACAGAAACCTGCCTTGAACCTTAACGAACCATACATCCAAGAGTTCTTGTACTCTATCTTTTACAACAACAACAAAACAAACATTAAAGGACTACTTATTCAGATATATATAAAAATGAATCAAATTAATAATTACTTGAGAATAATTGTATATACTTCAGATATATATGAATATAAATCTAATATAATTACATGAAGCATACAAACACACCATGGTAGAGGAAAATTAATTAATGGCTCATTTATCCATAAATAATTAAAATACATATTTATTGATTACAATAAACAATTTCAAAGACAACAATTAGCAATAATTATACTTTAACCAATATCTTTCATACAGACCCTAGTCCAATTTCATCAAACATAAATTTATAAAAACAAAATTAATAAAAAAAACCAAACCCTAGATCTAGATCCACATGCACATGAAACATTCATAAAATTAACTAATTGTTCACTAAAATCAAGAAACATGGACCAAATAAGGGTATGATCTTGTTCCCCTCCCTAATTTACCCTAGTACATTTAAAACTTGGGTCTAATTTGCTTCATAAGTAGCTCAAGCACCATAGAAGAGAGAGAAAAACAAAACTCTAATTACTCACTAACCAACCATTAAAACTTAAAAAAAGTGTGGAATAGCATTTTCTTACCTTCTACAACCTCTCCACCAAAGGATTTGAGACCAAAACCTTCCTCCCTTAGTAGAGCAATTTTTGGGAGATGTCCAAGGCCTCCCCATCTTTCTTTCATGGGTTGGAGTGAGTGACCCGAGGAGGAAGAAGGTGTTGTTGCTGTATTATATGTGGGTCATTTGTAGGGTCGGCTGGTGATTGAGCCGCCCCTACAAATCGGAGCTATTTATACGGGGGCATTTGTAGGGGCGGCTCAATCACCAGCCGCCCATACAAATAGCAACGCCGGGGGCGGCTGGTGAGTGAGCCGCCCCTACAAATCAGACCCATTTGTAGGGGCAGCTCGTATCACCAGCCGCCCCTGCTATTCCATTTGTAGGGGTGGCTGGTGTCTGGGCACCCTGGCTGGTGTCTGGGCACCCGAGCACGGCACTATAGGGGCGGCTCCATCACCAGCCGCCCCTACAAAAAATTCGATCCGTTGCTAAAAATCATTTTTCACGTAGTGTATGTTCTGTTCTTCCTCTTTTATTCTACCTCTAGCCATAGTGTGTGGTCGGACAACGTCTGTCGTGCTCGGCCGTGATCGACAAGACTGGTGAGTGGTCGATCCACCTGAGCCGATGATCTTGTGGGCTAACAAACACCAAGTCAATGCTCAAGAGGAGAAACACGCTAGCAGAAGAGGAGGTAAATTGTGTTACGTGTAACCTTGGAGAAGAGGAAGACATTGACCATCTTTTGTTCAGCTGCCCATTCGCACAACAATGCTGGCAAAAATTAAACGTGACCTGGGATAACACGCAGAATCGGCCCACAAGAGTATCTGCTGCCAGAAGACAGTACCCTGGGCCCCTTTTCATGGAAATAAGTCTGAATGCATCTTGGGAAATTTGGAAGCTCAGAAACAGGAAAGTGTTTGACAATGTGAGTCCGAGCTATGCAACTTGATTCAGCAATTTTAAAAATCAATGCCGTCTGCAGTCCGAGAGGTTTAAGGTGGATGATAGGTCCTCTTTTTGTGTTTGGCTTGATGCTTTTAGTTAAGGTCATTTTGTACCTTGTGTGTACGTTCTGTCACCATTGTAAGTATTTCTCTCTTTATACTAGTATAGTGCCCGTGCTAACGCTATGGCTTCATTTTAGAAATGCACATGAAAACATCCAAATGACTATATTTTTTTTTGTAGTTCAACTTTCACACAATTGTATATGACCATGTATATAATATAGAAAATACTTATGCATAACAAGGCATAATAATAAAGTTCTCAACACTGCATACTGCGGTGTGGCTCAACACTATATAACTTATGCAGTGTTGTATTTCTCACTCAGTAAAATACAAACCGTAGCGGTAGCACGGCTACTATATTTCTCAAACACCGTACATAATTACATACTAAGGCTCGGCTTGTATCATGGTTCTCTAGGCATTTTTGAGCAATATAATCTTCCTTCAGTATCTATCCTCATTGTCACTTCCCTCTATGTCCAATGTCCTTGTTTTCATAGGCAGCACCTTCAACCTGAAACACAAATATGAATGTGATTTAGATAATTTTATATAGACAATTATAATAACACTCTGAGCAAAAACTGAAATTTGCATGAAGACATTCTAAACAAAAGTAAAATTTCCATGGAGAATATTTGATGGCTAAGTGGTAGACTGCACTTCATACTTGCTTCAGGCAGAAGCCATGGCTTGGAAGACAGTTATTCACATGCCTGAACCTTGATTGCTTCTGCTAGGTTTCAACTCTAGCCTACCCTAACTTGTTTGGGACTTAAATGCTTTATTGTTGTTATTGTTGTTGAGCTTCTAGGTATCATCAATCCAATATAGCATTGTCCCAACAATCAATATGGTCCCTCTGCAGAACATCTCTAACGAAGGGAAATGATATGACTTTAACTTCAGTTTGTATCAAAGAACTCCTGCACCAAGTAATGTAGTAGTTACTGTCTCTGTACTCTTTTCCTTTTAATAAAATTTTTCCGGTAGGGGCGCACCCCTCCTGTTCATTCAAAAAAAAGTAATGTAGTAGTTAGCTTGTGAAACAGGACAATAATGACATCACCGTAGATTAATTTTATAGAAACAAACAGCAAGGTTCTTGATGCTTAAAATAAAGATTTCTACAATTCAGTAAGAAGGCAATGATAAGAGAAACGGTTAACACACAAACAGATAAGGATCTTTAGGCCATTACAATACCTGTGTATTGACTATGCGCAGATATATGGTAAAGATTTAGTATGTTTTTTTATTTATTATCTCTTTTTCGTGTTACAAAATATGTAATGTTTTCCTGACACTTTGTCTGGAGACCTATTCTCTCTATAGCTATGGGCATGAGGGATCCAAATGAATAATTTGAAAAGATACTGTTGGAAGTGCAAAACAGAATGAATGAAAATGTTGGTATGAAGCATTTTATATCATTAAAAAGTAGGAGTTTTATGTCAATATTAGTATTTCGGATGAAAATCAAAGTGCAACCCAAGGATTGACTTCAAAATTATGCATCTAGCTAAGCAGCAGGTATAGTGCAAAAATCAGAAGTATAGTTAGCTAGTAGATTTACACCTTTCTTCTTCTTGGTCTCATCTTGAAACTGCCGTCATCAACACCAATAATAACTTTTAGGTAACCAAAAGCTGCAAAGACGAAACATCATAGAAATAAGATAATTCCCAACAGAGGAACTGATAAACTCAACCATGAACCAATATTACATGGAATGTTTGCCAACTGTTTAAGATGGAGTCTCAAGAGATTAAATAAATTTGCTGCATCTTATTTGCGCAGATCTAGATAAATTTCATTTTTTTACTCTGTTTCCCTTCAGGAAGCCGATAACTTGATCTTAAAATTTAAAAATGTCCAATAATTCAATTCCACATAAACATTACACTTACTTGGGCTTGATGATCTCCCCAGCATATTTCTCATCAGCTAGTCGAGCCATCTTATAACAGCGCTTGCCCTTGATATCCAGAGTATTTCAGTTAGTAACATGTTTTCTTGAAATTTGGTCTATGTAGCCATCATAATAAAACAAGCAGACAAAACCTTCCAACATTTTATGTTTAACAATTATGATCATTCACTTTTTATTAGAAGAATCGTGTAGCTCTAAGGTAGGTGTTAAGCAGGCCAACAAAATCTTCAACATGTAATCTCCACCCATTAGGAGGCACACTCTGTTGTGCCCATTTTGGCTCCACGCAGCCTGTTTTGGCTTTGGCAGCGCACACATAAAAAATAAAATAAAATAGCATTGGCACCAGCAGGCTATTAGCTTCCTGTATGCCCATATTAAGGTGTGACTAAATGTGGATTAAAGTAAGCATGGGGCTAAATATGTGATAGAATAAATCTTTCATGTTTTATCACAGAGTTAGGAATCATAGCAAACTCTACTCCCACGTAAAGCTAACAGCCCAAGTAAAACCAAAAGAACAATTATATAGGATCTCTGGATTCAACTTTATGCCAACTAAATTTCAACACCATTCATGAGCTGAAAACCAGAAGGATAATTACAGCATGGGGATTGGGAAGGGAAACTCTAAGTAGGAATGTATTTAATTAGTACCTGCAAAAGTTGGAATGAATCCAGCCAACTTCTGATGGTTGCATCCAACAAGTCATCGAAACACGATCTGTTTCAAACCCAAAATTAAGAATAGTGCCACGTCCTATAATTTGTCAATGGTACTATGAATCTATTATGCACTATTTTTGCCCAGCAGTACTCATCAACCAACACTCTAACACAAACTCAGAAACTAAAAAAAGAAACCAAACATAAATCTATAGTGGTTTAGGACAAAGGTACTGATCAGAAACAATTACATCCTGAAAATATCATCTCACCTTTTCAGGTTCCCATTTGAGTATGAACGCTAATCCTCCCAAATGCCAAATTTAGTATTTTTTATGTGGTTAGTCTACACAAATACCATTAAAAAACACTGGTATTCTAAGAACGGCTTATGTAAAATGAAGCAATGCTACTCTGAACTCCTCAAAGCATGGCAAATTAAGTACTTCTCTCTCAGGTTAGTCTGAACAAATGGTTCACTAATTAAAAATAAAAAATAAAAAATGGTAACCTCTTTTACATTAGCAGAAGGATCTTGGGCACCAAGTTCCTCTTGTCGTAGCCACACTGCATTGACTCAAGCATCACCTGGAACATGCTGGCACTGCATTCATCAAGGAAATATTAATAATTGGGCTTGGTATTGGTACTGAGCATCTGGGCAAGAGTAGAACTGAGTTCCGAAACCTGAAACGCCATGCCGCAGCCAGGAGATGTTCAGTCGGCGGCGCTGGCAGAGCCCGCCAGACGAGGGGCTCCAACCTTGATGGAAGCGGCCCTATCCAGGAGCGCCGCGGCCCCCGGGTCGCATCCTAGGGAAGGCACGGGTGGACGTCGAATCCAGTAGGCGGCGCAAGGGGGCTCCGGCGGGATCTTCGAGATCCACTTCCTCATCGCCCTGCTGCCGACCGACCCGCTGCGCCGAACGTCGAAGTGGGGACAGGACGCGCGCCGCCGCGGGCGTCCGTGTTCAGGATCACCTACGCCTATCCTAGCAGCAGCAGGTGGACAGCAGGAACGCATCAAGAGTAAGGGTGCCGCCGCCCCATGCTCAGAAAATGGAACGCTGGTAGGGGAGGAAGGGATGGATGGATGGATTGGATCACACACGAACCTCGCGCTTGCTGCAGCGGCGTGCTCGAAGGCCTCCTGCGTTTCGGAGTCGGCGGTAGACGACGTCGAACTTGGGGGTGGCGGTATTCGGCAGACCTGAGGGAGACGGATCTGGGGGCGGCACACCTGGCAACGGTGGCCAGCGGTGGACCTTGGGGCCGCGGCCGGCGGTTCTTGGGGGGTCAAGGATGCCGCGTCTGGAGCCTGAGCCGTCGGCGCCACCTTCGCGTCTGGAGCTGGTTGCCGTGACGGACGGGCGGGCGTCGGGCTTCCTTTTTTTTCGTCGATGACGGACGGGCGGGCATCGGGCGTGCTCGCGCGGAAGGGAATTTTTGTTTTCTTTTTTTTCGTCGATACGGACGGCATTTGTTTCCTTTTTATACGGACGGAAGCGTTGAAGCCTCCGTAATAAGTCTCAAGTTTTCAATTATAGTAGAGATAATGAAAAATGAAGTGATGTGGGATCTCCCCCACAGTTTTGGCCTTCAAAAAACAAAAGCCTCATAACTGAGGCTGCTTGGAACATAGTCACCAACAAAACAGCCTCCTTACAAGCATTCTCTATGCAAAATATTTCCCTAACAGTTCCTTTCGGTCTACAAATTCCCATGGATTCGATCTTGCTCTATTTTCTGGTCCTCTATACTTCAGGTCAGGGACACCATGTAGCAAAATTGTACCTATCAAATTCATGCAGGCAACTCTTCCATCTTGTCATCTCTCGCTGGTGTCCCATATATGGCGATCCATCCATGATCACCTGCTCCTCCCGGTCACCGAAAATCCTCTGCCAAGTGTTGTAGCTGACCTATGGCAACCCAATTACCACACCTGGAAAATCCTCTGCCAAGTGTTGTAGCTGACCTATAGTAGTAAACTCAACATGGCTGCAGATTTAGTGAACCAAGTCCAGAAAAAAAAAATTAGACTGAACGGTAATCATAAATTTATCTAGATACAGCACGGTGTATTGCTCTAGATATCACACAACAGGAAGCACTTCTAGGCACTTATTATCCTGACCAGCCTATGTTGCATGCTGAAATTCGGCTTAAGAACAACTGAACACATACACATGTCAAATGAATTCTTCAATTAAGCTACTAGAGAATAATCTAGGCAAATCATCCATTTCAATAACATACACATGTCAAATGACATCTGAATAGTCAAATGACATCTGAATACTCAAATTTTCTTGTGGTGAAATCTTGTACTTCATATCCTTTGACCATTTGAAAATCTGGAGTCCTGTTAAGAAAAAAGTATTTCACAAAACTACAACAGAAATAGAAATGTTCATAATGCAGTACATATCTCAGTTACTTAAATACTAAAATACAGAACTGGTTGATATCGAAATGAAAATTATGGAATTGGTAAGCATTAGAGAGAAAAAAACATAGGAGGATATGTCTCAATGTGACTAATTAGACAATAAAAAATGACCAACGTTCACTCAATTTCAACTGCATTTTTCTTTTGTGATAAGAATTTTGGGTGAACATTTGGAACTACGGTGATACAGGCTGATATGACAATTTGCCTACAAATCTTGGTTATTACACACTGCAGACATTTCAGCATGCGTATAGGCTTGATTTGTGCCAAACAAGAATAACTGTTCAATCCTTTGGCACATAAAGAATTACAATAGCAACCAATACCGATACATACTCAATTTGAGAACATCAAGTCTGTCATCTATTCATTGATCTGTGGAGGTATTAATATTAATATCTTGGTTATATATTACTCAATTTGCATATCTAGGAAGTTGCTACATGTTACGACGGCAACTAGTACATGATGATAGTCTGTTTTGATGGTCTGATCCATGAGAAGCCATCGTAGAAGCCACCGAATGATATGTTGGCCCTTGTTGAAGCTATTCCTGCACCCATCATAGATGACATGGCCTGGTTCAGTCTTGAAGTCCGCTGCACAACTTGCTGGAACCTCTGCAGATCAACAGGCCAAGGCATCTTGTTCATACAAAGTTGTCATGGATGGCCGTGCTCGCTTCTGCTGGCTGAGGCTATGGCTACGCCTACGGCTATGGCAGCAGCAGCCGCAGGACACAATTGCAAAGGAACTTCACTGTACATTCTCAAAAAAAAGGAACATCACTTTGCGGCTGCTGCCCTCAGCCACAGCCAGCACAGCTGATCATGCTGGATATGATACGACGAATAAATTATTTTCCTTGATTTATTTATCAAAGAATAAATAGCATAAGCTGATCCAAGAATGTGCTAGTAAATCGGAGTTATGTCATCCTCCCATACTGCTTACAGCCTCTGTTAGATAATCTACTGCTTCCTTGTGTGAACACATAGCAAGGGAAGATGACGCCAAAAAAGCTCCCTGCTGTGGTACCGTAGCCGCTGTAGAGGCAGGCGCCGAACGGCTCACCTACCGGACTGTAGCCACATGCAAGGACAGGCACAGAAGTCAGTCCTGTTGTGTTATCTAGTCACTGTTGCAGCAGGACAGTTGTACTATGACTAGATAGATAGAGTTGTATATATAGTTTGTCACTGCAACTCAACAAAGAGAGTTCAAATTTGTCATCTTCTATACAGGGCTCAGGCCAATGCTGGTGCTCGTATTGTGTGTATGCTCTGTTCTCCTTCTTCTTCTATCTCTAGCCATGGTGTGTGTGGTCGGATAGCCTCTGTCGTGCTCGACCGTGGTCGACAAGACTGGTGAGTGGTCGACTCATCTGAGTCGGTGATCCTATGGGCTAACAAGTGGTATCAGAGCCATACAAGTGCTGTCGCTGGACTAACCGCTGGCGATGACAAATGGTTCGGAGATGGACGACAGCAGTGGCACTGTTGTGGCTGCCCAACCACGATCTAAGGTCGTTGTTCGCACAGTGCGGGAGGTCAGCGGCACCAGTTGGCTGACGCTGACTTGCACCAACTATGGAGAGTGGTCGGTGACCATGAAAGTCAAGCTCAGAGCCCAACGGCTCTGGAATGCTGTTGATAAGGGCACCGACAATAAGGAAGATGACATGTCAGCGTTGGAGGCTATCATCGCTGCTGTACCGGCGGAGTACAGGGAGCCGTTTGGGGCAAAGAGATCTATTAAGGAGGCCTGGGAGGCTATTACGGCGATGCGCGTCGGTTCTGACCGCGCAAAGAATGCGATGGCCCAGCTTTTGAAGCAGGAGTACGCCAACCTCAAGTTCAAGGATGGTCAAACGGTGGAGGACTTCTCTCTCTGCCTACAGGCGCTCATCAGCAAGCTAAAGAGCCATGGCGTCACCATCGATGAAGAGGAGGCGGTCTTTAAGTACCTCCACTCCATGCCGGCAAAGTACATCTAGATCGCTCTCTCCATAGAGACGATGCTGGACTTGTCCACCCTCACCATCGAGGGTGTGACAGGCCGTCTGCGGGCAGTGGATGAGCGCATGGAGCAGGCGACAGCAACGAAGGACAGCGGCAAACTGCTACTGACAGAGGAGGAGTGGGCTGCAGGGAGGAACTCCGGGGTAGCCTCCTCTAGCCGCGGTGGCGATTGCAAGCGCCGCGGCAAGGCTTCTTTGGAGAAGAAGAAGTAGGTCGACCCCAACGCATGTCGGTACTGCGGGAAGACGGGCCATTGGACACAGGAGTGCCCAAATCGCAAGCAGGAGAAGAAGGCTGAGGCTCATCTGGCGCAAGCTAATGATGATGATGAGGCCACTATCCTGATGGCGACGTTCTATGCACCGCACGATGTCGAGGCCAAGGAGAAGGAAGAGGCGACGACGGTGGAAGGACCTAAGAAGGCCCTGATGGCTGTCAACCTCGACAAACCACGCACCCAAATCCACCTAGGATGTGTGGGCGCCAACCAGGAGCAGCAGTGGTACCTGGACTCTGGTGCCAGCAACCACATGACGGGCTTCAAGGCATCCTTCTCCGAGCTCGACGACGATGTTACCGGTATGGTGAAGTTTGGTGATGGCTCAAGGGTGGCTATCCGAGGGTGCGGCACCATCATCTTCAGGTGCCAGAATAGGGAGCACCGTGTGCTGAGGACTGATCGCGGCGGTGAATTCACTTCCGTAGAGTTCGCTGCGTACTGCGCGAATCAGGGTGTGGTGCGACACCACACTGTGTCGTACTCACCACAACAGAATGGCGTAGTGGAGAGATGGAACCAGACGGTGGTCAACATGGCTCGATCCATGATGAAGGCCAAAGGCATGCCGTCAAGGTTCTGGGGTGAGGCGGTGACCACGGCGGTGTTCATCCTCAACCGCGTCAGAAAAATAGAAAAGTCTTTCCTCTTTTCTTTTCCTCCTTTCCCCTGCTTCTGGCCTGTACTAACTTGTGGCCCAGCCTGCCCGCTTCCCCCTTCCCCTCCCGTGCAGTGCGCATATGCCGGCCCAGCCGCGACAATAGCAGCGCAGCCAGGCCCAGCACACCTGTAGCCGCGCCCCTCTCTCCAGCCTCTGTGCCACCGCCAAGCGGGGCCCACGTGTCATCGTCACCGATAGGTGGGGCCCACCCGTCGGGGTCGTCCCCAACCTCCGCCCGAGCCGGGTGACGCCGTCGCCCCGATCCACCCCGTGCCCGTGGACCAAACACTGACTGCGCCTCATCTCGCGTCCTTCGCATCCTGCACAAACCGAGCACCTCCCCCTCCTCCACAGCTCGCGTAGCCGGGCACCATCGCCCATGGGACGCGGTCAGCCACCGCCGCCGCTCCCCCCGCCCTTGCTGCTCCTCCACTCGAGCAGCGCTGGCCGCCGCTATAAATAGCACCCCGCGCCGCCCCTCTCTCCCTCATCCGTAGTCACCAGCGAGCTCCCAAACCCGAGCCGCCATGGCCACCGCCTTCGAGCTCAGCTGCCGCCGTCAATCTCCTCCGCCGCCGCTTCTACACCATCGAGAGCACGTCCACGGGCTTCACACAATGGTAAGGACCCCGACTATACCCTCCATGCGCTCCCTCTCCCTCTCTGCACGCCGACGCACCTTGCCAGAGTGACCGAACCACCCGCCGCTCACGCCGCCGTCTCCGGCCCTCCTTCTCCGTGGGGAAAGGCCTAGGTGAGCATGCCCTGCCGCTCGCGTCCACTCGGTGCGCTTCGCGTGGGCGCTAGCACCCCATAGCGCCGCCCCAGCGACCTCCGTGCAGCCGGCAATGGCCGGCCACCGTGCATAGCACCGCCGGTCCACGGTGGACCTGTGGACGCAGCCCACGGGCGCGGTCCACTGCTGGTCCGTAGACCCCAACCGACAGTCGCTACCTCTTTTGCAGAAAAGCCCTCAGCTTTTATGCAAATTAACCCGTCCAGTTTTCAAAAGGATTTTCAGTTTATAATTATTTTAAATACGAAATTAGTTCTGAAAAATCACAGTTTTGCCACTAAACACCGTTTTAGCTATAGCTTGTGCATTTTAGCTCCGTTTTAGCCCGTTCTTGTTGTGTTGTGTTCGTGCCAACGTAAGCTACGCATTAACATCTATATTTACGTGTCTCATGCTTTTCAATTTCAACATAAATGTTAATTTGATTAATGGTTATTCAATGACTTTTTAAATTAAAAACAATTAGGTTTATACATCGGCCTTTCATAAACCAATGTTAATATGATTAATATCAACCTTAATACCTTTTTAATTATAACCTACTTAGTTCAACCTCGAATCATAAATGCTTTCGTTTAACTTTTGTCACATGTCTTTTATTTCACAAGTTAATTGTTTAAATGGTTTAAATATTATATGAGCTCTTATAAACAAAATATGACTAAGGTGTAATCTCGTCTTTTGTAATTAAAATATTATTTGACTTAATTCAACTTTAGCTTGTTCCTCTGAAATGTCCATCAACTTGTTTAAATGATAGTATGTATGTCAAGTATGCAAGTATACATAGAGTATATGGTTGTACTTATTGTATATTAGTATAATGGTATTATAATTATAAAGTATGGATTACTTTGAATTTCTTTTGCATAGCAAGATTTTGGACCTCCACGTGACCAATTAGGATATCGCAGCCCATATCGTTGGTCTTCAGGGCCACCCCGTATCCTCATTAGGGTGAACAACATTCTGGTTGACGTTCTATTTAGATCAAGGATGTTGTCCACGTGCCAACGGAAGCTGGGACTTACGATGTCACATTGTCGATGATTAGGTCGTTGGCCAGGATGTTAATGCTTCATGCTGCTTCATTCCAGGACGGCCGATGACATGTTCGTGCATAAGGAGGCACGCCCACAAGACGACAGGGCGCATGTCAACGCCGACGACAAGGACCAAGTTGTCGTCCGGGATGGTTCTCCTGCCCCATTCGTTCAAGGCCACATCGACAAGTTGCCCGTGCAGCAGGAGGAGCACCCACGAGGCAACGGGGCACGCGTCGACACCAATGACGACTAAGGATGGCCGTGGTGCGGGTTCGGGTCGGATATCTGTGGTTTTCGGTCTGGCGGTTTCAGTTTTGGTGTCTAGTTCTCGTCCACGGTTTTTTAGGTTCGGATACCCGAAAGTTAGCGGGTTTGGGGGTTCAGTTTCACCTGTGGATCACCATCGGAGCCCCGAAATAATTTAGCCCACTAGCAGCCCATCAACAACCCTAGCATATAAGCCTGAAAATCCTCGTAGGCACAGGGCGCACCCAGCAGGGGGCAACAGGGGGCGGTGTCGCGGAGGCGAGTAGGTGCCTACTTGCCCTGGCTAATTGTTGTTGCTGCTGCTTGCTAATTGATGTTGTACATGGCTAGCTGCATTGCTTGCTAATTTAGTCTGTATATAGCTAGCTAATTTGTTCTATACATATTTTGTATATTTGTAGCTGCTGCCTGTTAGTACTTTCATGGTTACATCTTGTTATCTGTGAAAGGTACCGTGACGCCTAAGAGGGGGGTGAATTAGGTAACTTAAAATTCTAACTCTAAACTATGGCCTCTTTTACTAACCTTAGCAAAACCTATGCAAAAGACAAACTATCTAAATGTGTAACTAAGGTTTTGCTAATGTGTTGCTATCTCTACCGCAAAAAGAGTGATGCAATCAATGTAAATGTGGAAGCTAAAGAGCAAGGTAGAGATATGCAAACTCCCGTCGATGACTTCGGTATTTTTACCGAGGTATCGAGAAGCACGCAAGCTTTCCCATATTCCTTGTTGGAGCCCCTCGCAAGGAATCCCTCGCAAGGGCCAAGCTCCAGGTCGGGTAACTCCGTGGATAGCCTCGGGCCTTCCCCACGCGCAAGTGGGTCTCTGACGTGCCCTCCGGCAAGCCTCTCCCGGATGCTCCCCGCCGTCTTCACTATCAAGCTTCCGGCCGAAATATCGCGGGTCTTGTTCCCTCCCATACACGGTGGCGGCCACACCACAAATGCGGTTGGTGTGATCTCGCAAGACTACAAGCCTCTCCGATGTACAACAATGGTGCGCGCAAGCACCAAGTGGTAAGAGGTATGCAAACCTTACTAAACACTAGGCTTATACCTAGAGCAAGCGCATAAGCGTTGGTCTCATGAACCTATGCACTTCGCAAAGCACCTACGCTAATCACCTAATAAAACACTAAGCACTATGCGAGTGGAGATCACTAAAATGGTGTATCAACACCCTTGGTATGTTTCCTCAGCTCCACACACCTCATTTGGCCGGTTGGGGGTTGTATTTATAAGCCCCACTGAGAAAGTAGCCGTTGGGGATGAAATCCTGCTTTTCTGCTACTGACCGGACGCTGGAGTCGTCCTGATCGGACGCGTCCGGTCGTCCCGACCGTTGGAGCCGCGAACAACTGATCGGACGCTGCTAGCGTCCGGTCGCAAGTTCGCCGCTCTAGAACCTCTCTGTACTCAATCGGACGTTGTTGTCCTGCGTTCGGTCGGTTTGCCGCCAGCGTCCGGTCACTGCTGCTGTTGTCGAGCCTCCTAATCAGAGCGTCTGGTCACTTTTCTCCAGCGTCCAGTCCAGCGTCCGGTCACCTTTGTGAGCTCGTTTCTTCGTGATCTTGCGTGCGGCTTGGTTCCTATCTTCGTGCTTGGACTTTGCTTGATATCTTGGGTCTTCTCTTGTGCTCCTAAGGTCTTCCTTGAGGTGTTGATCATCGGATCATCACGTCGTCTTTGTCCAAGTCACATCTTGCATCCTATTGAACTACAAAACAATCACTTGTAAATTCATTAGTTCAATTTGGTTGTGTTGGTCATCAAACACCAAAATCCAAAGTAAATGGGCCTAGGGTCCATTTTTCTTACAATCTTCCCCTTTTTGGTGATTGATGACAACACGACCAAAGCAAACAAATAATAGAATTTTGAAATTTTAAAAACTAACTACTTGCTAGGATGCAATGCAAGAGGCAAGATTATATGATGCGAAAAGATACTACTTGTAAGACTACATAAAAACTTATCTTGCTCTTGCAAAAGTGCCCATGTGGTATTATAGATTTAAGCCTTGCTTCCTATAAATTCTCCCCATTACATAGGCTAATCCATAATCCACTATCCTCTCTTTCTTGGACTATTACTACAAATTAATGCTTGCTTTTGGTCCTCTAAATTCTCCCCCTTTGGAATCAAACACCAAAAAGGAAGACATTAGAAGCACAAGGGAGGGTCAAACTTTGTGATCCTTTATGTGTAGAGTGAAATAGATCACAAAATTTGACTCTCACATTATATGGACTAAGCTCCCCCTAAGTATATGCATACATATGATAGAAGGCAAAGCATATGCATAATTGGCAAAGTATTGCACAAGGAAATTTAGTCTATATAATATATGGATAAAGCATATAAATATCAAAATGAAATCAACATGATGATATTGGTTTAGAAATACTACATATGGAAATCAATTTGATTTCTACCACTTGCAACCGATGGTGGATATTTAAAGTATGATGCTTAACTCCGAGGACTCCATTTTTCTTGCAATGAGACTACTACATACATGATAAGCTTGAAAAGGTGTTAGTCTCAAGGCATCCAACTTGTAGAGTAAACTCACCCTAAATTTGTGCACACAAGTGTGAAATACTTGTAGGAAACGTGTCCATTGATTCTAGAATAAAAAATACCACTTGAAAGATGACATCACATGAATGTGAGAGTCATTTTCGGATGTGATATCCGGGAGAGATTATCTATAATTTGGACTTTGGCACATATTAGATGAACAATTGTAAGACAAGCTATGTGCCATGCTTCTAAATAATTTTAAACCATGTAGGATTGCTCCAAGGGTTAAGAGTGAAACCGAGCAAGCCTACCATATGATATACCTAGTGTATGCATGACAAAAGATATAAGAATTCAAATGCAAACCTAGGCATGAAGAGTAACTAGATGCTAAAAGATACCAATTATAGGAAAATTTAAATCTAATACCAATTGAAGTAAATTGAATCTAGTTACCTAACATGGGAAGGGGAATTTGGGTCCATAGTATTCACTAACCCACTTGGCAATGATTTTGTCTATCATGATACACCCCATGAAATGCATCCAAACTTTGCCAACTCTCCAAATTCCCGAAGTCCATTGGACTTCTCACTTCCCTTTCAGGATCCAAACCTTCTTGGTGCTCTTCATATTGGAAATGATTTCCTTTGGCACCCAAAAGCATTTGACCCCATTATTGGCTTGCTTGTTCACCTTGATGGCCACCACCTTGTCATTTTTCTTCTTTTTCAAGAGATAAGGCGTGGAGGCCTTCTTGTCCACCTTGTTGGTGTAGGTGTTGGAGAGCTTGCTTGTGTGCTTTTTCTCTTTTTTCTTCTTTGCTCCTCCCCCATTCTTCACCTTGCACTCATAGGACTTGTGACCTTCCTTGTGGCACACGTAGCAAACTACGGTTTGTCCTTCATCAAGCTTCTTCACTCCCTTGATGGTGTTATCTTGATGAAGTTGGGCTTGCTTTGCCTTGACTTTCACTTGAGTCAAGTCCTTGGTGAGGCGAGCTACTTCTTGCTTGAGTTGCTCATTCTCCTTTGTAACCTCTTGTGTGCATGTATCTACAACAACTTTCTCAACACAAACTTGGTTGCACAAAGGTAAGTCTAAACATAAATCATTACAAGAAGTAGAAGCATCCTTTTTAGACATGTTAATGATAGAAATTTTCCTTTTAGATGCCTTGGTGGGGGTTGTGCTAACGGCTTCAAGATTAGCAACTTTATTAGTTAGCTCATCACAATGTTTGCACATGGTTTCCATTTTAGCAAGCAAACTTTTATAAGCATCTTGTGAGCTAGCTAACTTTTCTTTTAATTTTTCATTTTTCTTTATAAGTTGCTCATCATTGATTGTGCATGCATTTGTTGTTGCACTAGCCTCAAGTTGCTCAATTTTAGTAGATAATTGAACATTAAGATTAGCAAAATTCTCATATTGTTCAAGCAAAGTTTTGTATGCTTCTTGTGAACTATCTAGCTTTTCTTTTATTTTTCCGAGCTTCTTTTGTTGACTAGTGCAAACTTTAGCATAATTAAGATTTTGTTGCACAATTTCTTCATAAGAAGGCATTTCATCATCACTATCACTGTCACTAGAGGATGAGCTTTTGTTACCTCGTGCCATAAGGCACACACGTGAAGAGCTTGATGATGAGTGCTTGAGCCCTCGCCTCTTGTGATGGTGTTCTTCTTCACTTGAAGAGTCATCCCATGACCTTATTGATATGAGGGTTTGGTTCTTGCATGCCTTCTTCTTTGTCTTGGGTGTGGGCTTATTTGGACAAACTTCCACAAAGTGCCCTAACTCACCGCATCCATAGCATCCTCTCTTTCTTTGCTCATTTCTTTGATTGGTGAAAATGAGATCTTGGATTTGGATGGGCACACCCTTGACATTGAGCTTTTGGATCATCTTCTACTCCTTGTTGATTAGTTTGATTGATTCTTTATCATGGTCAGAGGTGGAGGAGGAAGATTGATCATCATCACTTGAATCTTCATCATCATCATCATCCTCATCATCTTCTTCTTCTTCACTTGATGAGCTTGAACTTGTCTCAACTTGCTTGCTCTTCATCTTCTTCTTGCCACATGCAAGAGCTTTGCCTTTGCTTGATGAAGAGGCTTCTTCTTGACCCATCTTCCATGACATTTCGAATGCCACTATCTTACCAATGACTATGGCCAGGGTCATGGTGCTCAAGTCCTCCATATTATGAAGGATGGTGATGATGCTTGCATATTTCTTTCGTTGTAGCACGGAGATGATCTTCCTCACGATGTCCGCATCATGTAGCTTTGTTAATCCTATAGAATGGAACTCATTGATAATTAGATTCAAATGAGAATACATATCACAAATAAGCTCATCATCATTCCTTTTGAAGGAATCATAATTTTGTTTAGCTAGACAATGTTTTTGCTCACGGACATTACTTGTGCCGTCATGGAGCTCTTGGAGTTTTAACCATATTTTATTTGCCATATTTAAGGTGAATACTTGGTTAAACACATCCATGCTAAAAGATTCAAACAAGCAAATTTTTTGCTCTAGCATTGAAATGAATTTCTTTTTCATCACTCTTCGTGGGTTTATCGGGATTTTTAATGGGTTTCATCCCGTCACGAGTGACTCTCCAAACTCCCAAGTCAACCGCCTCAAGGAAGCAAGCCATTCTAGCTCTATAATAGGGGAAGTTAGTGCCATCAAAGTGCGGAGGCCCAGAGGTATCCATCCCAACCACTCTAAATAGCGTCGAGCTAACTGGCTCTGATAACAATTGAAAGGTACCGTGACGCCTAAGAGGGGGGGTGAATTAGGCAACTTAAAATTCTAACTCTAAACTATGGCCTCTTTTACTAACCTTAGCAAAACCTATGCAAAAGACAAACTATCTAAATGTGCAACTACGGTTTTGATAATGTGTTGCTATCTCTACCGCAAAAGGAGTGATGCAATCAATGTAAATGCGAAAGCTAAAGAACAAGGTAGAGATATGCAAACTCCCGTCAATGACTCCAGTATTTTTACCAATGTATCAAGAAGCGTGCAAGCTTTCCCCTAGTCCTCGTTGGAGCCCCTCATAAGGAATCCCTCGCAAGGGCCAAGCTCTCGGTCTGGTAACTCCGTGGATAGCCTAAGGCCTTCCCCACGCGCAAGTGGGTCTCCGACATGCCCTCCGGCAAGCCTCTCCCGAATGCTCCCCGCCGTCTTCACTATCAAGCTTCTGGCCGAAATGCTGCGGGCCTTGTTCCCTCTGGCACATGAACCAGGCCAGAGGGAAGAAGGGTGGACTCGGTCCACCGAAGACCAGCCAACGGTCCATGGATCGTGAACACCAGTTCACCGTGAACCACGCAGGGTGGGCCGAACGGTGGACGAAGCCTAGTGGAGGCCCTTGGCTACGACGTGGTAGCGCCACAGTATGCCACGTGTTCGGGCCGGCTCGTCCCAAATCCAGCCCCGTCCAGGCCCACCAAAGCCCAGTCGAGACCCAATCTGGTTGACCGTTGACCGGTCAACGTTGACTGTTGACCTGGCCCCACATGTCAGCGACACAGAGACTCTGGACCCACACGTCAGTAAGTGACATCATGCTGATGTCATGACGACGTCACGCGGGTCCCACCTGTCAGTAACAAACGCAGCCGATGTGACGTCATGATGACGTCATGGTGACGTCAGCTGCTGACGTCAGCAGCCCTGGCCCCACCTGTCAGTGACTATGATCTGTTGACCATTGACTCACCCGTTGACTTGACGTTGACTTTGACCGGACCCACATGTCAGCGACCCAAGAGCCCTGGCCCCACCTGTCGGAACCAATGACGTTGATGACGTCATGCTGACGTCAAGATGACGTCAGCAGGACCCCACTTGTCAGCTCGGAGCTGAGATGATGATGTCATGCTGACATCACGCTGGCGTCAGCATGCCACGTGGATCAGTCACAGTGTGACACGTGTCAGCCCAGGATTAATTCAGCCTTTTCCTATTTTCAGAAATGATTAAAACTTCGGAAATTCATAACTAATTCATACGACCTCAGAAAAATACGAAACTAGGACCAAAATTCATCTAAAATCGAGCTTTACGCAATGAACCCATGTTTGAGTGCATTTGGCTCTTTTGAATTTTCATTACTTCTTTGTGCTATGCTATAGACATCGCTAACGTGACTATAATTCGAATGTATATAGACTCGGAGGAGAACCAGACGGACAAGGATCGTGAGTACTGTGAGGAGTACGGAGACGACTACACTAAAGGTGCCACATCCCACCCAATCTCGTAGCACCTATTACGCATGGCTAATATAGAACTGCTATTGCTTTACTTTACTATTATAATCATACCATGATAGGACTTGCATGGTAGTATGCTTACTTGTTGGCCTTTACCTTGACGCAACCTTACCCCTGCATACCCTGCTATTAGGCTAGATACACACTTACTGCTATACTTCATTGCTTATACTTCTACTACGCTTACACTACATTAATGCGTGGTGGAAACTGGTGTTATCTGGACTATGGGGAGAGTGCTGCGTGTGTGACTTGGGTGTGTGGAGGGTGAGGGTTGTGTCGACCAAGTTGGAGTATACAACGAGCCTGGGGCAAGTCTTGCCATGGGGTACTACCTAGGCACCCCTGGAAATGGATACCTGTGGTGGGTAAATGGTATACCAGGTGGTCCTGGGTGTGAACCTATGATGGGAGGAGCCCGGGATGGAGGTGCTGTGGTGGCATGGTAAAGGGAAACCCTGTTGAAAACATTTTGGCTTGGTCATCCCTAAGGACTTACTAGTACTCAGATTCACCGGGAAACCTTACGTACCACTCGCCCTATATGGTGCGGGACGGCCGTACTACTTGGTAGGATATTGCCACTACTGCTAGGTTGATAGCGGACAGTGCGAGGGAGGTACGGGGCGTGGAGGATTTCCCCCACACCCTTCTGAGACTTCATGGAGACCTTGTGGACCCGGCTCATGACTCACAGTTTCAGCCACCCCAGACCAGACTTGGGGTGTACCAGGGCTGAATGGTAGAGTGGCATTATCCTAGGCTAGCAAGCGGCTGGAATCAGCCCAATTGACGACGATCGGCGAGGAAGGCGGATCTTGTGGTTATGTAAAACCTCTGTAGAGTGTATGGTTGATCGATCGATACATGTGCCGACTTGTCGGCTATGGACCTTTCCTGGGTTTCGCTTAAACTAGATAGTGAGATGAGTCCTTCTCTTCTTCCCCCGTGAGAGAGTGTCAGTCGTAGCCAGGGGTTACGGGCCTTGAGGTAGTGCCGAGAGGGAGTTGGCCTGTCAACTGAGCGATGGTATGGTGATGGTATGGTGATGGTGGTATATCGATCCTAGGATCGAAACCTGGCTCTAGACGGAAATGGGGTGGAATGGGTGTGGGAATGGTGTTAAAACTTGACCAACTATTATTATGTACTTGATATGCTAAAACATAGGAAACCCCAGCCTTATAGGTTCCTTTTGATTATATCCCACTTGCATCCAATTTCCACAAAGCAATGCTCATAGGGTGGGAGTGGCTAGTACAAATCGTACTGATAAATTTTGGCACACATGTTCTGCTGAGGATTATAGCTCCGAGGAGTTTGACGGATGAGGGGTTCGTTCCTACGCTCGAGTTTGGCGATCTTATCTTCAAGCTGTTCTGAATGAATGCTACTTTTGATTCCGCCAATGCGGCGATGTAATAATTTATGTAATTCCGCACTTTATATACTCTGATATTATCGTTGTATGGATGTGATATTCGACTGGAATTTAGGCAATATGATCTACAATGGTCTTATTACACTTCGACTCTGTGGATTTCCCCTCGCGGAAATCAGGTCGCTTCACCGCCGTCTCATCACGAGGAAGGTGGAGGACTGCACCAAGGTCATGTGCACGGTGTGCCTCATCTTCCGCAGGGCCATGGTCTACAACCACCGCCTCGCTAGGAAGACGAAGGTGGAGGTGGCAAGGTGTGCTGTAGCCCTAGGGTTCAGGGAGGTCAGTGAAGGGAGGGATCTGGTCATCTAGATGATGCCGGAGGCACGGGTGGGCGCAGGGAAAGCATGGGGCCGATGGTCGGCGCAATAAAATCGTTTCCAGGCGCACAGAGCGACGGGGCGGGGCAGGGCGGCACATCGACGCGGGGTGGGGCAAGGGTGGGTCGGAGGCGTACCGGGCTGGGCGGCAGCGGCGGGCAGGGGCGGGGCTGCGACGTCGGCAGCGGAGGGGCGCAGGCGACGGCGGAGTCCATCGGGAGCCGGGCGGGACATGGGCTTCTGTTTTTTCTTCTTTTGGGAGGCGGAGAGCGAGGAGGCAGGTGCAGGGATTTTTTTTTTAATTTTAACATTTTTTCAAAACTAATTTTAAATCTAACACGGTCGGTTTTTTTAAACTAACACTTTTGGCCGCGCCTATTGTCCTGGCGCGGCCAAATGCCTGTGCCGCGCCATGCATGGTGGCGCGGCAGAGGGCTGACGTGGCGGCGACCGGAATCGCTGACCGCTGACGGGGCAAGGCCTACCACGCCACCGATCTTGGCACGGCGGTACCTGGACGGTTTACCGCCTCCACCGTGCCTCATGCTTGGAACTCCACCACTCGCCGCGGCCACACGCCCATCCACCTATTACGACCACTACCGAGGCCTGTGCCGCCAATGAACTTCGCATCGGCGACCACCCTGTCACTCCATGGCATCAAACTCTGTGCCGGCGTCGAGCTCCGTGTTGACGAGCCTTTTGCAACCAGATGTTTCACACGTTTCAGATGTATGTTTCATGTGTTTTCTCTTTCAACGGCCGCCCATATTAACCACCGTAATGACTGGTCTTCAGTTCCCCCTTACACGCCTCTCACATTAATTATAGGTGAATCAATTGATCACAAGCACTCGTGGACTCATGGTGTTGCTCCTTAACAACTCATAGGATATATACGTACGCACTCATCGTGGAAGTTCATCAGATGCTTTCGACTTCTGGCCTCCTCCTCCCTGTCTATCTTTTCAGCTCCATAGAATAGATAGAAATGCAACTATAAAGCTACGATCCTCAATTGTTATTCGGTGCTCATCTGTTGTGTAGTATCTTTGTACGCCAGGAAAGCTAATCATGACGGCAGTGCTGCCGCGACGCATAGAAACGAATATGAAGCAAATAAATGAAGTCCGTGCGCAAGTTGACCACATAACATTTTCATTGTTTGATATAACATAACCAAATAACCCCGTAAGTTTCGGACACCAATATTCATTTGACCTAACAAACTAAGACCCAGGAGTGTAAGGATCCCTCGAACGCCTCTGTCTCTTCGGATTTGTTGGCAACACATTGGGAGTGTAGCCAACATCGGTATGGTTGCGTCGACGGTGCATACGGCTCATACCCTGCAAGTATATGATACGCACGATTACTTATAATTCTTTATGATCGTTAGTTCATGGAGCATACATATTTAAAGAAACTACCTTTGTTAGTACCTGTGAGGCTCCTTGGGTACCAAGCAGGGCACTACCTAGCTGAGACATGCCGATCTCGTCCTGTGCCCAATCGTCCCACTGGTCGTGCTGTCTGTGGAAGCCCAGGGGGTCGTCGTCATCGTCATCGTCGTCCTCGTCGTCCTTGGTTGTAGGGTCCTTCCCAGTGCTATGATGTGGTGGTGTACGCACCGCGGAAGTGGCACCTATCATCTTCTGAGAAGAGCCGGCTGGTGTCCTCAAAGAGGCTGAAGACGTGCCACCCGACCGCACTGGGAGTGGCGGTTCCTCATAAGGAGTGTCCATGCAGCTCAGCTTCTGAGCTAGCTTCTTGCAGCTCTTCTTAACCTTTTGCATAAATAGACATTAAAGTTAGTGCATTTCCCAAACGCATATACACTGAACAAACATTTTTGGAACGGACAAGTTTATGTTTACCTCCACAAAAGCCGCGAGAACGTCTGGCCCTAGCCCTCTAGACTTGTGAAGCCAAAACGCTGCTTCGTTGGACAGCCTTGATAATTGTGTCACCTGGGTACAGAAACACGGTTGGACAGTTTTAGTACACATACTTAATACCAAAAGGATAACAAATTGTACCATTCAAGTATCTTACCACGTATCTTTGAAGCGGGGTCTCTGTAGCTGTGTGTCCTCTCTAGTGGTAACGTCGTACACATCTTCGATGACATCTTCCTCCGAGTCCTCGTCAATCACCTCCTCAGTGTACGGGGGCTTGATATGTGTCCTCGTAGACCTATGAAGCCACCACAGGTACTCGTCGAAGGTGTGCTGGTCGTGTGGGGACCCACATGGACCAGATGTCGTACCCTGTTCTACCACAAATGGATGTGCGTGTTGTGTGTCACGCATCAATCCTTGGTCTTGTACCTCTTCCTGTGGTCATACCTGCAACAAAATGATGTTAGTTGTACCACACACCTCTGAATTATAGCTTTGTTATTAATCGATAACACACCCATGCAATGCTTGGTTGGTGGGGTAAAGCGGTGGTGGGCAGCCTGTGATTCTTCCAAACTGTCTGCAGACCTTGATGGGCAAGTGAATCTCGACCACATGGAAGAAAATAAGAGGGACGTCGCAGCGATACTCGTTTGACTCATCCCTAGTGACAGGACTGAGATAGTACTGGAGCTCCGGAGCATCCCAAGGACACCAATGCACCTGAAATTTCATAATTGAGTTAGGTTGTGATATAGTGTACATCGAACAAGACACAGGTATGATAGTAAAGAGAGCGTAACCTGGTGCTGTGTTAGGACGTCGAGACCGTCCGTGTACTCCCTGTACTTGCGCCTCGCATTCCCTCTAACTAACTCTGCTTCCGTCCAGATATACAGAGCCGTAGGGAGTGTATCCTGCCCGTTCCATCACTGCATTGAACACGATAATGAATTAGCCATTAATAATCTCATCATATGTAACTGCCTCGAAGAATATAGTGAATCGAAGTACTTACCGGTAAACTATTATTAAGAGGCCTCCCAATGGGCCATCGTTCCCAACACCAAACCTGGAGTACGTAGGAGCAACCCCCAAGGTTCGCATATCCTGAGGTGCGACGGCAGGCAATGCATAGCTGTCGATACGTCCATGCCAGGACTGCGCTGCCCCAGCTGTACGCCGCTATGTTCTCCCGCGGTTGGCGTAGTATGTCAAGGAAGATCCAGCTGATGGTGTTGCCCGAGGCGTCTGGGAAGAGGAAAGCACCAAGAAATTGCCAGAGCCACACTCGAGCGAACCTGTCGATCAGAGCCTCCTCAGCCTGTGGGTCTAAGTAATCAAAGCGCTCTGTGATCTAGGACGACGAAACACCAGAACTTTTCCTAAAATTGACCAAAGAAAATGAGACCCGATGGCTGCAGAAAAGCAATACAAGTATTAGATAGGCTTGAATTACTCACTTATTTTTCTTGGAAGCCTCGTCATTCGGTGGAAGAAAGCCAGTAAACTGAGCCACCAACTCCCTCCAGTGATCGTTGTCAACTATCCCTGTCACTGAAAGTCCCCCCAACCGAAGGCCAAAAATAGCCTTCACGTCCTGCATGGTCAAGGTCATCTCGCCACAAGGTAGGTGGAACGTGTGGGTCTCAGGCCTCCGCCTGTTATAAGAATAGAACGACTGTTAGTTGCCTCAAATTTGTTACAAGAAAGTTTACGTACAAAGAATGCACTCGCACCTGTCTACAGCTACAGTAAGTAGTGTTGGGTCAAGGGGCGGAAGACCGTGGTTGACAACACGGACAAGCTCGAGGAAGCTAGCATGCCGTATGTACGGCGCATAATGCTCGTCCCACTGGTGCACCCTGGTGTGCGTGCGGGGCCTCAAAGGAGGCAAGGCCACCTCTGCGTCGTTGTCACTCAAGATATGTGCTCGGTGTTGGTCATCGTACTCCACCTCAAGAATGGGGTACAACGGGTGCTGCGTTGGGGGCTCATCCTGTTACAAATTGATAAACAAAGCGTTAGAGTATTCAAATTAATAAAATTTAAATTAACATTATGTAGCATTGCAAAATTTGAACTACTTGTTATGCAATATGAAAGCACATGTATATATTCAAAGTAAAATTAACAGACATATCACGCACTAGTAACATAAACAACTTCACTAGGAATATAAGCATTTGACGAAACTTCATGAAATCATCAAAATCGACATATCACGCACCAGTAAGTACCGACATTTGTAAACTAGTATCTATACCCCAAATCCCTAACTAAATAACTAACTATAAACTAAATAATAAATACCTAATCAATCCCTAAACACAAAATCCTAACCTCAAACCTAAAAACTACCAACGTAAATCACAAACAAATTCACTAACCTAACTATCCTAAATCACTGACTATCCTAAATCACTATCATAAATCAATAACAATCCTATATTACTAATTATCCTATATTCACTAACCTAACTATCCTAAAACCCTAACTATCCTATATTACTAATTATCCTAAATCACTAATTATCCTAAAACAATAATAATCAAAATAATATGAAATCGTACCTTAGGAGCGGGCGGCCTTGACGCGCCGGCGTTCGTGGCGCGGCCGACGCGGGCGCTGTGCGGCGGGAGTGGCCGGGCGCGGCCGGCACGTGCGAGGGCAGGCGCGGCCGCGTGCGGGCGCTAGCGGCTGGCGTCGGGCAGGTGCGGGCGGGGGGCTCGCTCGCGATATTTATTCGGCTCTGCCGCGCCACGGATCAGGGCGCAGTAGTGCCGCGCCAAGATCGGTGGCGCGGCAGGCCCTGCCTCATCAGCGGTCAGCGATTCCAGTCGCTGTCACGTCAGTCCTCTGCCGCGTCACCATGTATTGCGCGACTAAGGCATTTGGCCACGCCAGGGCAATAGGCGCGGCCAAAAGTGTTAATTTTAAAAAAACCGATCGTGTTAAATTTAAAATTAATTTTCAAAAAATATTAAAATTAAAAAAAAATCGGTGCGGGAGACCGGGAGAGGGCGCAGGGCCACATGTCGGTGCCAAAACATCGCACGGCGAAAGCATTCAGTGATCCAGCTTCATCACGGTCGGGTAGACGAGTCCGTATTTTTTATGAAGAAAGAGGAGAAGACTCGATTCTCACGGTTACCTAGGTCATGAAACGTGCATTGAGGGCGCGAGTTTCATTCTCCGGCGCTCGCACGGACACGCGTCGACGCGTCGTCTCCTTTTCGGCCAGCAGTTCAAATGTTGTGTACGTATCTGATTTGGCTAGTACTTGACACGACGGGACATGACGGTGCATGCAGTAAATTTTCTCCCGTGCGTGGCGTAGGTGAATGTATGTATATGAAGCCTTGTTTAATGCATTATGCAAAAAGAAGATTCTCTATCATATTAAACTTGTGATACATGCATGAAGTACTAAATGTAGACGAAATCAAAAACTAATTGCACAGTTTGTTTTAACTTTGCGATACGAACATTTTAAGCCTAATTAGTCAATGTTTGGACAATAATTCACGAATACAAACGAAATCCTACAGTAGGGAATCTTCACTATGCAAAGTTTGTCTGCGCAAACTTTGTCCAACTAAACACCCCCTAACATGATATTTGTAGTGCGAATTAGGATTATCTTCTGCACCTAAAAAAATTCCTATGATTATCGTCGAGTTTAACTAACAAAGATAGGGCCGCCTCGCAAGATACGGAGACCCGAACGGACTTCACGCCCTGCCCCGGCCGGTATTGGTTTGGTTTCTTACGGATTCTCCCGTACGTGCTCGTTCGTGCAGCAAAGAACCGTACCGGCACCGGCACCGGCACCGGCGCGGGAGACGCGCCAGGGCGTCGCCGTCGCGGATCGGGCTGCCTCCTGGGAGCAGGCACCTGGACGCCAGCGACGTCGCGAGCACCAGTAGGTCCGGCACCCCGACTCCTCCCGATGTCGGGACCAGCTGGCACCTGGCCTATGACGCGACAAGCAGCCGGCACTAGGTGAAAACCAGCGACGTCGCGAGCACCAGTAGGTCCGGCACCCCGACTCCTCCCGATGTCGGGACCAGCTGGCACCTGGCCTATGACGCGACAAGCAGCCGGCACTAGGGCCTTGTTTAGATTGCGAAAAAATTTCAACCCGATGAATAGTACCACTTTCGTCTTATTTGACAAATATTGTCCAATCGTGGACCAACTAGGCTCAAAAGATTCATATCGTGATTTCCAACTAAACTGTGTAATTAGTTATTTTTTTTACCTACATTTAATACTCCATGCAAGTGACTAAAAATTGATGTGCTGGAGAGAGAGTGAAAAAACTTGGAATTTGGGATGCATCTAAACAAGGCCTAGGTGAAAACCAGCGACGTCGCGAGCACCAGTAGGTCCGACACCCCGACTCCTCCCGATGTCGGGACCAGCTGGCACCTGGCCTATGACGCGACAAGCAGCCGGCACTAGGTGAAAAATGGTTTGTAGTAACAGGATAATTTTTTAGGGGCGGCTGGTGATGGAGCCGTCCCTACAGTGACGTGTTCAGGATCTACGAGACCAGCCGCCTCTACAAATGAAACAGCAGGGGCAGTTGGTGATACGAGCCGCCCCTATAAATGGGTATGATTTGTAGGGGCGGCTCATTCACCAGCCGCCCCCGGTGTTTCTATTTATAAGGGCGGCTGGTGATTGAGCTATCCCTACAAATACCCCATGTACAGTCACTAACTGAACCGTCCAAAATATCTACTGCCCTTCTCTCTCTCCGTCTCGACTCCCTCTCTCTCCCTCGCTCTCCCTCTCCTCCGAGCCCCTCCGTCTCTCCCCCACGCCGCCCCTCCCTCTCCCCCACGCGGTGACGGGACCTCCCTCTCCAGCGGAGGCGCACGGCGTCACACCCCCTCTTCTCCGCGCGGCGGCACTCGGCGGCGCACCCTAGGGTGGCGAGGGTTCTGGGGCGCGGCCTCCCGACGGTCGCGTGGGGCTCGGTGCCCTCCTCCAGCGCCGGCAGTCGCGCGGGGGGCCGTCCCCCTCCTCCTGCGCTGGCGGCACGCGGGACCCTGTCCCCTCCCCCCAGCGGAGGCACGGTGGCGGAGCTCGGTGCTGTGGCTCGGTGGCATGGCCTCCCGTCGAGCTCCAGCGGTGGCGGGACTTGGTGGCGCGGTCCCCTTCACCTTCTCTCCTCCGGCGCACTGCTGGAGGCCGCATGAAGCACATGGTGGCGGCCACCACCAGATCCGGTGAGGATGAGCTCCATCCGGTGAGGACCAGCCCAGATCTGAGTGGCCACCACCAGATCGCCGGCGACGTCGGGGACTCCTCGCTCCTCGGTGCTCGGACATCGCTAGGATTGCCGGGGACTCCTCGCTCCTTGGTGCTTGGTCATCGCCAGCGACGCCGGGGACTCCTCGCTCCTCGGTGCTCGGACATCGCCGCCTACGCCGAGGACTCCTCGCTCCTCGGTGCTCAGCCATCGCCAGCAATGCCGGGGACTCCTCGCTCCTCGGTGCTCGGTCATCGCCAGCGACGCCGGGGACTACTCGCTCCTCGGTGCTCGGTCATCGCCAGCGACGCCGAGGACTCCTCGCTCCTCGGTGCTCGGACATCGCCAGCGACGCCAGGGACTCCTCGCTCCTCGGTGCTCGGTCATCGCCAGCGACGCTGGGGACTCCTCGGTGCTCGGTCATCGCCAGCGACGCCGGAGACTCCTCGCTCCTCGGTGCTCGGTCATCGCCAGCGACACCGGGGACTCCTCGGTGCTCGGTCATCGCCAGCGACGCTGGGGACTCCTCGGTGCTCGGTCATCGCCAGCGACACCGGGAACTCCTAGCTCCTCGGTGCTCGGTCATCGCCAGCGACGCCGGGGACTCCTCGGTGCTCGGTCATCGCCAGCGACACCGAGGACTCCTCGCTCCTACATCGCCGCCTACGTCGGGGACTCCTCGCTCCTCGGTGCTCGGTCATCGCCAGTGACCCCGGGGACTCCTCGCTCCTGGGTGCTCGGACCTCACCAGCGACGCCGGGGACTCCTCGCTCCTCGGTGCTCGGTCATCGCCAGCGACGCCGGGGACTCCTCGCTCCTTGGTGCTCGGTCATCGCCAGCGACGTCGGGGACTCCTCGCTCCTCGGTGCTCGGTCATCGCCAGCGACACCGGGGACTCCTCGCTCCTCGGTGCTCGGTCATCGCCAGCGACATCGGGGACTCCTCGCTCCTCGGTGCTCGGACCTCGCCAGCGACGCCGGGGACTCCTCGCTCCTCGGTGCTCGAACCTCGCCAGCGACGCCGGGGACTCCTCACTCCTCGGTGCTCGGTCATCGCCAGCGACTCCGGGGACTCCTCACTCCTCGGTGCTCGGTCATCGCCAGCGACGCCGGAGACTCCTCGCTCCTCGGTGCTCGGACATCGCCAGCTACGCTAGGGACTCCCTTGGTGGTCGGATCTTGCTACGTCTCGTCGGTGTGCTATCAAGCTGCTCCATGCTGTTCGGATTAGGGTGCTGATCTTGGGCAGCACGTCTAGGGTCTAGATACGCACATGTCGGACGACGTCGGCAAGCTTTCAGACTTCTTTTTCTTTGACCCTGCTACAAGATTCATTCTTCATCTTCCTACAGGCTCGGGGACTAAGTGGGCACACTTCACCTTGCGGTGAATGTGCTTGTTCTTATCTCGAGGCTAGGCCCGGGGACTGGCTGCCTGCTCGGCTGGTCTTCTACTTTCTGACCCTGGCACCACGTGACTACGTCACCTACTGTCAGGCTTGGGGACTAGCTGTGGGGGTATGGCTCCCGGATACCCACGACAGACCACATGGGCTGCGCCCCCAGGGGTGGCCCAGCCCACAAAATCAAGGCGTGCACGGCGCTGCTCGGCGTGCACCGTAAGACATTGTATAGTACCAAATAGGATACTTACCTTGTAACCCTGCTCCTCCAGACTATATAAGGAGAGGCAGGGGTCCCCTAGCGGACACGATCCATCAAGATCTATCTACTACATCTCAATACAATACACCAAAGACACATGACGTAGGGTATTACGTCGATCAAACGGCCCGAACTTGTCTAAATCGATGTCTCTGCGCCTTGTGTCACCATCCGGTTCCTGATTACGCGCACCCCCACCGATAAATCTACCATCGCGGGATACCCCTCGGTGGACTGCCGACGATATTCTGTCGACACTCTCTCTCTCTCTCTCTCTCTCTCTCTCTCTCTCTCTCTCTCTCTCTCTCTCTCTCTCTCTCTCTCTCTCTCTCTCTCTCTCTCTCTCTCTCTGTGGCATCACAGTGGCGTCACTTATGCTTTTACATGTCTGAATTTGAGTATGATGTGAACTATCTGCCTTGGCATTTTTGTGACAATAGCTAAACCTGTTGCAGCAACTGACGACCAGGGAGGTTTTGACGATGGAATTTTGTTATGGACACAAGGTAAATGATTAATCCTTATGCTAACTTATGTATACAAATACTATGTTTGTGCATCATTTATCTATCACTATTCACTAGGTTTATTGTGGAATTTATAGAATTTCATCATGCAATTGCTTGGTTGCTTACCCATCTAAACCATGTGCCAAAATATCGAAAACAAGACATATTCCATTACTTAAAAGATTATGGAGGAAAAATACAGGGAGGTCAGCCTGAAGAGAAGGAAAAGAAGAAGCAATCTGAAATTACTTACTACTCCCTTTTGTTCTTCTGTTGTGACAGGTTAATGACTTGGACTTCCTGCTGAAAACAGATATTAGTCCTACAAAGGTTTAGCTTGACTCTGACATTAATGTATTTTTATGTCATGAATCATTTGGTTGAAGGCTTTTTTGTGTGTGTATACATATACATATTATAAAGGGCGTACACAGTGCAGAGAGCTCCCGCTCTGTGCGGGGTCTTGGGAAGGGTGTTAGTGGCAAGCCTTACCCTCGCCTGTGCAATGCGAGGAGACCGTGACTTGAACCCGCGGTCTCCTCGCATTGCACAGGCGAGGGTAAGGCTTGCCACTAACATACATATTATAAATATGGCAAAAAATCTTGACGTTAATGTATTTTTCTATCTAAATGTTTTCATCAAAGGCTTTCTTGTGTGTATAGACATTACAAATTTGGCAAAAAAATATAGCCAAGTTCATAAACTCACTAGATTCAGGCTCTCTAGTCAGCCGTCATTAAATTTGTTGAGTTCACCCACCAGCACCAGCTGGTTCACCAGAAGACAGAAGCTTGACCTGCTGAGGAAAGGGCGTAGAATATGTCAACACTCTCTGTCACTAAGGTCCCTCATGCCGGTTAGACTGGGAGAAATGGTCTGCAATTGTTCCTTTTATAAAATTGTGTTAGCCAAGTACTAAACCAGGGTCTTTTCTCTAGTACCATGCACCAACCCACCCAAAATCTAAAGTTTGTTGAGGAAAGGTGTGGACTGGTGGTGCACAAATGTAAGAAATGAAATACTACTTTTTTAATTCTGTAGTTGTCCTTATCATCATTCTGATTAACTTCGGCCAGTATGTATAGCATTGATGTTGCTACCATACACTCCTTGTGATGATAACTTGTACTGCTTGTTGCTTAACCACACATTTGGTTGCATGTTTGGAACGCCATATGGATTTTCATCCTTTGTGGCATCGAAAAAGGGGGGTGCTATTTTTTTTTGTATTCTTTTACATAAGAATATTAACACTTATATCAATAAAATGCATAGTCATTAATCAGGACTGTATTACCTGAAAACATGACACCATCTAAGTTCTAAACTATGCACAGGCATTTTTTTCTTATATTTTGTCATTCATTTCTGTAACTTAATGTTACCTATGTCTCTTTGTACTTGGTACAAAAAAATTTCACCTGCCTTTGTATCTTCCAGGTAGCTAAGGCTTTGATTGAACTCTTTGGTGAAATGATATTTGTTCATGGTTTTGTTCACGGTGATCCACATCCTGGAAATATATTAGTTTCTCCTCAAGGCCATGGGAAATTTTCACTAGGTACTCATTTTGCTCCTGAACATTGTATTGTTATACTTACCTATAATCATTAGACACTTAAATATTAAAAGCAATAACACTGTACATGCTATAAACAGTAATGAAGAAATACTAGCATTGAAGAAGGTGGTTACCCCTCATTATATTTCTGCTCTTCTGGAATTAACACATGAAACTCCCTTCAAACTTTTGATTGTCATGGGACTATCTATACCCAGAAGATTTTGTCAGGGTAGTCAGTAGTGCTACTTATCCCATGCAGTCATGTGGAAATGTTTGCATAAAAATTACTTTCCTTAAATACCTATGGGAAAATTTCACCCCAGGCCCCAGTTAGGTTTCTTGTCCATGTTGCTTCTCCTGCCCGTAACGGCTAAATCAATCAGTCCAAACTGGTCAATTCATAAATAGGAGATATCAAAATATATGTTTTCTTCGATGGATTGACTCTGAAGGGCAAATTTTTATTACCACTTAGACTTGAATGTTACTAAAAATGCTGTGAGTTGGGTTTTCACTGGTTTATGTGGGCCGAAATAAAAATTGGCATCGCCTAGTTTTGCTGCACTTGTTGTCATAACCATCGTGCTGGTTCACTTATAACTGGTTTCAGAAACCTCAAATGTAATTGCCATATTAATTAATAACACTAAGATACAAAAGTAGGAAAACTAGACATAATGATAAATGTATCTGGTACAATGTTTTCAAGTCGTCTAGTCGACTCTGGTCGCCATGGGACCGACCAGACGATTAGTCGCGATTAGTCATCGACCAGAACGATAAGTCGAGTCTGGTCTAGGCAGTAGGCACACCTACCATCATTGGAGGAAGAGCTCATCTTCGTGAGCTAGGGGGGAGCAGAGGCGCAGAGCCAGGGAAGAGCTTCACCAAGAGGCGTGCTGGCTAGGGAAGAGAAGCAGAGAAGAGAGAAAGAGCAGAGCAGCAGCAGCCGTCACGCACAGGAGCAAAGAAGAGAGAAAGACCAGAGCAACAACAGCCATCACGCACAGGAGAGGAGAAGAGAGAAAGAGCAGAGCAGCAGCAGCCGTCACGCACAGGAGCAAAGAAGAGAGAAAGACCAAAGCAGCAGCAGCAGCCGTCACGCACAGGAGAGGAGAAGAGAGAAAGAGCAGAGCAGCAGCAGCCGTCACGCACCGGAGAGAATGAGAGATGGGAACCCTAGAGACTTGGCCTCCTGTATATATATTACAGACCCTAGTGGGCCAAATTGGCAATCCAACTACTCACCTGGAAGCCCAGTCAGGCAAGCCCAAAGAAGGCAGTGCCCAGCCTGATCGTGCAACCCCCTGGTCGGACGACTAATCGTGATTAGTCGTCGATAGTCGGACGACCAGGTTTCTAGTCGAGCTAATCGAGTCGAAGTCTCTAATCGAGGTCATGGTACCAACCAGACCGACTAATCGTGATTAATCGTGATTAATCGGATGACTTGAAAACATTGATCTGGTACCGTCGAATATGAATTCCACTTGTTTCTTTTGTTTCTCGTACTTCATTGATATAGTACTCATAAGGGCCTGGTCGAGCCATACATTAAAATGAACTAATTTGCCTTGACAACTAAATATTTCAAATTTGATTCTTCTGGAATCCCCAGCGATTGCAAATAACAACCTGGGCAATGAGGCATTGCTCTTTTTGGAGCAGAGCCCTCTTCCTGCTTTTGAAAAGACGCATATTTAGTTCTTGATAAATTCTTTTGAATCCTTATAAGGGGGCTGATAGGAGGCTAAGGGACTAAAGCTCCCAAAAAGCAGTACCAGGCATTTGTTCTTGTGGAAGCATCTTGTTCACCACTGGATGCTATCTTTATTATGGGGTTGGCTTTTGTAGTTCTGTTGGATCATGGAATTTATAGAGAATTGGACCAAAAGTTCAGGTTGTATTATTGTCAGCTATGGAAGGCACTGATATTGTTGGATGCGAACAAAATTCTGGAGTTAGGTGAACAGTTTGGTGTTGGCAAATATGCAAAGTACTTTCCTGTAATATTCACAGGGAGAACTATAGAAAGGTAAAGGTTTATTTCTCTTATATATACCATGACACACTAATCATTATCATTCAGCAATAAATATTAGAAAGTTTGTCTCATCAGCATTCATAGGGCATCGTTCTTGAGACAGGAATGAAAAATGATAAGCTCATGCTACACAGTTTAATTCTTATTGCTAGTGAAGCCAATGCACACATATCCAAATGGGTAGAACTTATTTTAATCAGTTGTAAACAATGTTCAAATTTAGTTTCAAATAGGACTGCATAAAGGAAAAATGAATCAGTATCGGTTATTTTTTCATTATTGTATTTAGTATTATACTGTATGTGAATGGATGGAGTCTGCACTGTCTGTTCCACTAAACTATTGAACTAGAATTAACTTCCGTAGAACTTTCTATGATTCCTAGTTTGATCCAAAAAAATTTCCTATGTATGGCTTCTGTGTGATTATTTTGATGTGAAACTTATGCATCCTCGGTGTACCTCGTGTGCTTGTAGCTGTTGTGACAATCTATTTCCTGATTCCTGAGTGAACTATGTTTGCCATGATTATCAGCAAGTCAGCTCTTGGCACACAAATGTCTGGTGACGAGCAGAGGCGTTTGAAAGAGGAATTAAACTCTCTAGGAATGGATGATATATCTTCATTTATGGAATCCTTGCCACTGGACTTTTATGTCATACTGCGAACAGAGTAAGGAAATTGTTGGCAGAGCACATCACGTTATTGCTGTTAACTTCACTCTCGGGGCACCACCAGACTATTATAAAATATTTTATCTCAATTCCAGCGGACTATTGAGGTCCATTTTAGGGAAGCTTGGGTCACCACGCCATGTTCGGCTTCTCACTTATGCAAAATGTGCTATACGCGTGGCCTTGAGAAACAGCCCAAAATGGAGTCTGGTATGTCTTAAGTCAACTGAAAATAGTATTTATCATCTTCCTATCCTAGCTTACAGCCTGTTAAAGTCTTGGAGATGTTCAATTGTGTTCAGGTGCAATCAGCCGTATGTTCTTGAGTGTCAAAACAAATGTCAGCTATCTCCGTCTGAGAGTAATTATTGGTGAGTAACGACACCATCACTACCATAATGTTTCAAGTTTGTATAGCACTCTTAACATGTTTGCTAACTAAAAACTGCTCTCAGAAATAGTGGGATTTTTAGCGAAAGCAAATGATGCCAAGCATAAGGTCGTGAACAAACTCAGACAGATGTTCCAGGAGACCAGTCAAGGTTTTCATCTCCTTATTATGTGAAATCAAGGGTTCGAGGAAGGTGGGGAAAGTTGAAAGTACGTCAGGAGTCGAATCAGAACTGTAATTGGCCTGAACAAACTCAGACAGATGTTCCAGGAGATCAGTCATCTCCTTATTATGTGAAATCAAGGGTTGAGGAAGGTGGGGAAAGTTGAAAGTACGTCAGGAGTCGAATCAGAACTGTAATTGGCCTGTTGCAACTTGTAAATTGGAGGTTGTGCTGTGTCAAGGAGTCAAATCACAACTGTAACATCCCAGATGTTAAAAAGCAGCTAAAACTTGATCATGAGCATCATCAAGCATAATCACTAAGTATCATGTCATGTATGCACTCCATGTTTCATTTATAGTATTGTTATGTTGCATATATGATGTTTCATATGTTACATGAAATGATGTCAATGTTAACGAGTAAGAAATTTGGTGAATTTATATATGTGAATTTGCTTAAACAAATAAAATTTGGTTAAAATGAACTTTGTGGTTTAAAGTATGCTCTTAAATGTGGAATCAAAAAGTGATGATGTTTCCATATCAAATATGTTTAATTTGGAGCCCCAAAGATTGGATTCAAGGTTGATTTTCTAACTTGGCCATTTTTGCCCGTCCTTCAAAATCAATTATGAAGTTCAATTTTTTGGGTATTTATTAAATAAATTTTCATAAATAAAAGTTGTTCAACTTTTGTTGCATTGCTTGGTGTGATACTTGATCTTTGTTAATGTGCTATTGCTTGTTAAGCTTCATTGATGTTTAGCCTTTAATTAATTGCTAAAAGATGCTAACTGAAACAGTTTCAAACCCTGACTGAAAAGTTCAGAGTTGTAGTTTCAATCTACCTTTGATCTCTAGCTTAGATCTTCTAATCCAGTTAGATTTAGAGGTTGGGGCTTAAAGCAATGTTGGAGATCACAACAAGATGAGCAACTTTTATTTCTGGAGATCATTGAGTTGCTATGTGGATTTCGGAGAAAATGGAAGAAGAGGGGTTGTCAGACTGCTATAGTGTTGTCGCCGGTAACAGCCTGCCTATCGCCGCAGCCGCCGAATGGTTGCGCCGCCCTCGTGCGCGTAGACACGCAGGTGCTTCCCCTGACGCGTCACAAGCAAGATCTAGAGATCCAGATGCTTCGCCCTCGCCTATACCTTGCCCAGTCGGTCGTCGTCTCATCTTTCTCTTCTTCCCGCCATCGTCGAGCACCTCCACTTCGTTGGCGATTGCTCCGTCGTCGCTCGCCCACCGCTCAATTGCTTTAGCCACCGTGTTCGCCTCATCCTCGGCCTTCGTTTGCACTTGGTTGCCAAACCGCTACCGGCCGGAATCATAGTGCCGTGATTCTCACCGTCAGTGCCAATCTCACCGCTGTGACTAAACCTCACCGTGGCCAAGCCACTCGGGTGAGCCTATCGCCGAGCCGTTTCGCGTACCAGCCCCGTCTTGTTGCCCTTTTGCTCATCGGCTCGTCGGTTTTAGCTGTAGGAGCCCAGACGCACCGGAACGCCATCGTCTTCATCTGTTCATGTCGTCGGAGCCGCCATCACCATCGACAACGCCGCCTGCTCCGTCTCTGCTTTGACTGTCAGAATGCGCAAGTCACGGTGAGCACCTCGGACGCGTAGAAGCCCTTAGCTAGGCCGATTAGAGCCAGGCTTGGCTGGAGCGCCGCCACGCTGGCGTGCTCTGCTCTGCCGTGCCGCCATGGCCGCGGGCAAGCTCGTCCCAAGCCCTAATCCACCCAACCAACCCCTTGGGCGGGTTCGTGAGGTCACGGAGAGTACGTAGGAGAAAACCCCATCACCGGAGTCATCACCGCCGGCCGTTGCCGCCTCGTCGGAGCGCCGCCGTGCCGCCAGAATCGTCGTCGTGGTTGCTGCCGTGCTCAATCCGATCGACCGTCACCGTCAGAAGATGCGCGTGGGAGAGAGGAGCACGCCGGAGTAGTCCGCGTCGCCGGGGACCTCGCCATTGGCGAGGTACCCGCTGATCAACGGCCGCCACATCGTGGTCAGCGCGAGAGTGACCCCAGGCCCGGCTGTCAGAGAGAGGGTGTAGGGAGAGGGTTGGTGGGAAAAGGATTTCAATCCTTTTTCTTTTTTCAGAAAATGCTAAATAGTGTTGATTCTTGTTTAATTCATAATAAATTATAGGAATGTAATAAAATTATGAAAATTTTTGTGTAAGCTTATCTTTGTATGTTCTATCTAGGAAAAATATGAAATGGTGAAAATCAATAGTTTTTGCATGCTTTAAAACTACATCTTTTAATTAATAAATGGGCCTTGCATGATTTTATTAGGCTTAAATATTAATCCTTTAATCATGAAACTTTTTGTCTATGATATACCTAGACCTATCTTCACAAAAAGTTTGGAACTGTTTTGATGAATGTAACTTGGTTAATTAATTCAAGTATGCTTAAATGCCTTTTCCATAATTAATAATTATTAAAATGAATTAGATAAATGCTAAAATGACTTTGGTGTGTTTTGGGCATTGAATAAAGACCTTGGAACACCCAAACCCTGCTGTTCCTTGCAACTTGATTAATTTCTTGATATGCTCATAATTAACTTATTCAAAATAATAATTAGAGTGGTCTAAGTAAATGTTGGATAACACAAGTTTGTTAATGGATGAGTGTAATTAAGTCATGTGATGCTCTTTTGCTTACACTAGCTTAAGTGGAATAGGGCTGAACTATGTTGATAATTGTTGGAGTCTTTGAGTGGCTGTTGACGGTCGTTAACATCAATCATAAACCGTCAACATAACTTGTATAAATGCATAAAATGATCACTAATATAGGTTTAGGGTTTTAAACTAATAGATTCCATAAGTTTTGGTGAATCTGTGTTTTCAGTAGGGTTTATCTAGAAACCGTCAAGGTGGACCCAAACGTCAGACTTAATCGCGCTTAACTACGACGTAAACAACTCTAGAAAGTTCCAGAGGACACCACACCGATGAAGACTGCGAGAGGCTTCTAGGTGGGGGCCTAGGCCGGCCGGCCTATGGGGCCACCTGTCAGCCTCCGCCTCGCTACGTCGGTTCTCCACCGCCTTAAAGATTGCATCTATGGCGTTTATTCAAGTCAGTTTAATCCGAGGGTCCATAATTGATGCTACCCCCTATATATATAGCCATGTATCCCCCCTCCCCGGAGACATCCTGGAAACCCTAATTCATGTCTCTCATTCAGATCAACACACACCAGGAGGAATAGGTCTAGAACTTTCCAATGTAGTAGATTAGTAGCTCGGGAGGGAGGGTCGAGTTGGGATCATACTCAAGTTTCGGATCTAGTCTTGGAGGCTCGGTAAAGCATTGTATCTTCACTTCTACATCATGTAAGACTTATTATCAATTCATCATATTCCTATCTACATGGCTATGCTTACTTTTAATATGTATCTTGCTTAGTTGAGGTTATCATTACTTTTGTGTGCGGGTTCAAAGAACCCTTAGCCTGCTAGTTTACCATGGCTGGGTTAGGTAGCACAGCCATGTGTAAGCATGGTGCTTATACGATGCTCTGCCTATGAGTACACCCTGTTCTCTGGTTGTATGGTAGCAGTGGGAGGTGACATCCCCATCTATCCTTCGTAGTCCATACCAAATTGAGCAGGTTCTTAAATTATAGGACCATAGTCGTGTCAGTAGAGTTATCTTTTGAGGATGCTCTACTACCTAAGCGGCGTCCCGAAGTGCACAAAAGTAGTGTTGGTGCAGAAAGTGACCAACACGTAAATATTTGTAGTTTTGCCGTATGTTGTGATCGAAGGTGGCCTAGCACTCAATGACACAGGGTTTATACTGGTTCAGGCAATGTGCTTACATCCAGTTTGAGTCGATCAGTGACTTTATTTCTGAGCCCAGGTGCTCGAAGTTTGCAGTGGGTTACAAACGAGAAGAAGAAAGATGGGGGTACAAGAGGTCCGGTTAGACTCTAGTCAGAGGGGCCGAGAGTGACGGGAGCTCCACTATGTTCTATGTGTTCGAGCGTGTGCTCAAGGTTTGAACCCGGTGGTTCTGTCATTGTGTACTAGTGAACTTGATCAATCTGAATCAACCTATCTGTTGGAAGAGAGCGCATCCCCTTTTATAGATGAAGGGGATGGCCTTACAAGTGAGAGGGAGAGAGTACATTTGCTGCTAAGTCTTGCTACCCATGCCAGTGGGTACAAGATGATGGTAGGCACCCACAATACTGTTGAATGTCAGATGCACGTGGGAGGTTGCGTCGTCTTCTTTAGGTATGGTAGATGTCGGTACCTGATATATTGTTGATGCCGAGAGGCATGCAAGGGGTTTTACCATGTTCGCTTGGCATGTCAAATGCCAGCACCCACAACACTATAGATGCCTCAGAGGCACGTGGGGGAGCCTTACCGTATTTGTCTGGTATGGGAGTTGATGGCACCCACAACACTGTAGGGGAAAATGTCGGTGCCTACAACACTGCTTGTGTTCTGTCATGCCAGGGAGGTCGTAGGGTACTGTCCTGCAGGTGTACATGGTATGATCCTTGGTATTGCGGTTGACTTGAGTGCGCTGCCTTACTTTCTCCATCTGTTTCCTAGTCCTTACCGAGTGGGCGTCCCCGGTCGGTTGGTCCTAGTCAGCTCTGATTGCGCTAGTTGGAGAGGAGTTGTAAGCAGGGGTTCGGCGCATCCTCGGTCGGAGAAGTAGGTCGGAGTCGGAAGTGGTGTTTGGCCAGGCCTTCTGGTCAGAGAGGCCGTTCGGAGGCGGGCTGGAGACCAAAGCGAGCTCTTTGGTCGGAGAGGTGGGCTAAAGTCGGAAGCGGGCACCGTTCCTCCTTGGCCAGGCCTTCCGATCAGATATTGGATCATCCTTCTGGCCCGTCGCCTAGGTATTTGGGTCGGCCCATGAGTTGTGCATTTGCTCGCAACATCGTCTGTTGGGCCGAGCCTTTGTTGGGAAGCCGGTCCATGAGGGACCCCAGGTTTATAAACCTGACATGAGCCCCCGAGTCCCCAGGCAATTCGGGTAGAATCATCTGGGGGATTTTTGTCTCGACGGCAGGTGCGCGCGAGCGCACCCATGGGTGTCGCCCCCGAGCCCCCAGTCGATTCAGGTAGAATCATCTGGGGGGTTTTCGTGTTGCCAGAGGGGGACATTTCATTTTGTCAGCGTGTGCGCGCAAGCGCACCCACGGGTGTAGCCCCCGAGCCCCCAGATGTTTCGGGTAGGGTCGCCTGGGGTTTTTTTTGTCAGCGGGCATGTGTGCGTGTATTTTACTCGAGGCAGAGTTGTCAACCAAGGTGCCGTGCACAGCCGAGGTGGTTTTTTAGGGATCCCCGCGCAGTCGAGGTAGTTAGTTTAGGGATCGGGCGAGACGGAGCTCGCAGATCCTAGCGTTGGTGCAGCCCGCGCAGCTAAGGCAGTTTAGTTTTAGGGATCAGACGAGACAGAGCTCGTGGATCCTAGCGTCGGTGCACGCCGTGGGATCGGGCGAGTCAGAGTCGATCCTGGCTTTGGTGTAGCCCGTGTGGCCAAGGCAGTTAGTTTAGGGATCGGGCGAGGCGGAGCTCGTGGATCCTGGCGTGGGTGCGCGCCGTGGGATCAGGCGAGTTGGAGTCATGGATCCTAGCGTCGGTGCAGCCCGCATAGCCGAGGTAGTCAGTTTAGGGATCAGGCAAGGTGGAGCTCATGGATCCTGACGTCGGTGCAGCCTGCGCAGCCGAGGAAGTTAGTTTAGGGATCGAACGAGACGGAGCTCGCGGATCCTGGCGTCGATGTGCGCTGTGGGATCGAGCGAGTCAGAGTCATGGATCCTGGCGTCGATGCAGCCTGCACAGCCGAGGCAGTTAGTTTTAGGTGTCTTGGGCCCCTGAGCCCCGTTTGAGCTTAGTAGCTGTCGATTTTGAGTTTTGTGCGTTATCCCATCCTCGGTTTCTCACAACTAGAGGGGCTGAGTTTTGTCGCTTGCCTTGATCGCTCGGGCTCGAGTGACGCGCTCGGTGAGGTCGCTAATGGGTATGATCGAGTGGAATTCGGGTCCGTCGTTCATGACGAGGTCGGCATAGCCCTCTTATGACATTTCACTGCTCCTTTACCTACAAATCGATAGATGCCTGGGTCATTCCGGAGGCTGACCCGGGTGGCCCGTTGGCCTCCCCTTGATGGAGATTCTATGGGTTTAGCTAGAGGTTTAGGATCGAACGAGAAGGTTAAGATGACCCTGTCCGCTTCGAGGCAGACTGGGCGAGGGTCGCATGGGGTTCATCCGCATTTTCTCCCCTGGCTCTATTTGATGCGAGGCGGCCTCGAGCCCTTTGTGGGCAGGCCTTTGAATCCCCGGTCGGTCATTGCTCATGTTGATTGAGGCAACTGCCGCTTCATGATGCAACATAGAGCATTGTGATGCATTTCGCCGCACGTGCGATGCCTTAGTTCCCGAGCCCCCAGGCGATTCGGGCCTGAATTGTCTGGGGGGCTCGGGCGTATGGAAGAATGCGTGTATGAACGTATGAATGATTATATAAAGAAATAGCGGAGGTCGGTAGTGTTACCTTGATGACTCGAGTGATGGGGTTTGAAGAGCTCCAATCGGAAATGTCCGACCGGGACCCGTGCTCGTCGTTCGTGACGGAGTCGGCATGGCCTACAAGGGGCATCCCTTTGCTCCTTACCTGTCTCTTGGTGTTTTCCTGAGCCGTTCGATCGACTTAGAAAGCCCGATGGTCTCTCCTGGTGGAGATCCCGTTGTTTGGGTTTTTCCAAGTCCCGCCTGGGGAGGCGGAGAGCCGCCTGTGTGTGGTGGCGCTTTGGTTCTTGCTCCCGGTGTACGGTAGTGGTGGGCCATACCTAGGCCATGTCCTGTCTGATCAGGCGTCGTTCCATCGGGCAGGACGCGTCTCATCGGTCAGGGCGCGTCCCATTGTATCCCATCTGCATTAAATGGGGAAGGGAGAGGGTTTTTTGCCCCCGTCGTTTCACCTTTCCCCGATCGTCGCGCCTTCCCCAACTACTGCGCCCTTTTCTTTAAGTAGGAGAAGGGAGAGGGCTTTCGCCCCGTTCCTTCACCTATTGTTGTCGTAGCTCCTCGTCGTGCTCCCGTGTGAGCGCGGGGGTCTCCGCATGAGGGTCTGGAGGGGTGTGATTCTGCAAGGACTCTGCTACCACCGGTGGCTGTCCCGGAGCGTCCACCATAGCGCACTCCCAGGACGGACGGTGGCTAGGCGCCACATCGCCGATGCTAGAGCCATCACTCTCAACATCATCATCCATGAGGTCGAGGAAATAGGTGGGAGCATAGCTTGCCATCCCCATGAATTTGGACGTGAGAGGGGGCGGCACCGGCATCCTTCGAAGCCCCCGGGCATATGCATTAATGGGGGATGCAAGGCCATAGGGGAACTGGTCGCATGGCGGTCGCGGCGGGGACAACAGGGTCCCTCCAGATAATCTGTGGAAAATAGAGAATAGCAAGTAAATAATAGCATGTACATTATTCACACTGGGGTTTGAGCAAAGAGTTTGCTCGTAATGAAGCGTAGGCGCCTTGTCGTTGAAGTCGTCATGTGTCCCGGAGCTGATGGAGGGTGCCCCTCCGACGGGTACCGGAATGAGTGCCTCCTCGCGGAGGTGTAGTACGCCGAGCTGGTCGGCGATGAAGTCCAGGCTTCCAAAGAGGAAGGCCTGGGATGGCTCGAAGACAGGTGGAACCCGCATCCCAACAGGTGGGAGTGCGGAAAACTCCAGTGAGCCGAAGCGAGTCGTATCACTTGAGCCTACCATTGCGAATGTGGCAAAAAAGTGGGCCATCTGATGACCAAAAGTGTTGAACGTACAGCGTCTTCCCCACGGACGGCGCCAACTGTCGGTGCAGAAAGTGACCAACACGTAAATATTTGTAGTTTTACCATACGTTATGATCGGAGGTGGCCTAGCACTCAATGACACAGGGTTTATACTGGTTCATGCAACATGCTCTACGTCCAGTTTGAGTTAGTCGGTGACTTTATTCCTGAGCCCAGGTGCTCGAAGTTTGTAGTGGGGTTACAAACGAGAAGGAGAAAGATGGGAGGTCCGGTCGGACTCTGGTTAGAGGGGCCGAGAGTGATGGGAGCTCCGCTATGTGCTATGTGTTCGAGTGTGTGCTCAAGGTTTGAACCTAGTGGTTCTGTCGTTGTGTACTAGTGAACTTGATCGATCTGAATCAACCTATCTGTTGGAAGAGAGCGCATCATCTTTTATAGATGAAGGGGATGACCTTACAAGTGAGAGGGAGAGAGTACATTTGATGCTAAGTCTTGCTGCCCACGCTGGTGGGTACAAGATGATGGTAGGTGCCCACAATACTGTTGATTGTCAGATGCACGTGGGAGGTTGCGTCGTCTTCTTCAGGTATGGCAGATGTCGATACCTGCTATACTATTGATGCCGAGAGGCATGCAAGGGGTTTTACCATGTTCGCCTACCACGATAAATGCCGGCACCCACAACACTGTCGATGCCTCAGAGGGTGGTCGTAGGGTACTATCCTACAGGTGTATAGGGTACGATCCTTGGTATTGTGGTTGACTTGAGTGCGCTGCATTACTTTCTCCGTCCGTTTCCTGGTCGTTACCGAGCGGGCGTCCCCGGTCGGTTGGTCCCAGTCGGCTCTGATTGCGCTAATTGGAGAGGAGTTGTAAGTAGGGGTTCGGCGTATCCCCGGTCGGAGAAGCGGGTTGGAGTCGGAAGTGGTGTTTGGCCAAGCCTTCCAGTCGGAGAGGCCATCCGGAGGCGGGCTAGAGACTGAAGCGAGCACTTCAGTCAGAGAGGTGGGCCGGAGTCAGAAGCGGGCGTCGTTCCTCCTCAGCTAGGCCTTTCGGTTGGAGATTGGATTATCATTCTGGCCTGTCGTCTAGGTATTTGGGTCAGCCCATGAGTTGCGCATTTGCTCGCAACGTCGTCTGTTGGGCCGAGCCTTTATTGGGAAGCCGGTCCATGAGGGACCCTGGGTTTATGAATCCGACAAGTAGAGTTAGTCTTAGCTACAGTTAGGTGTATATATATACTTCGACCATGTAATAGGAATGTCATAGGAATCTACCTCACCCGTTATTCTTCTGAGTTAACTAGTTTATAGTATCTTAGTGATCTATCCCCTGAGTGTCATTATGCTTAATTCTTATCATTACATTCACCCCTGCTTTAGCTATGCTGGTATGTTGACTAATAGACATTCCTTTGTAATCCAATAAATCTTTATTCCATTGTTTCCCTATGATAAAATATAAATAACGATACCTGGAATACTCCCGATAAAATGCTACAATAGTATTCTGTGCGCTTGCGGAATACTTCATATTCTATTTGCACTTATAAATACCAACAGTGGCATATGTAGATGCTCTCTTGTTGTTTAACCACTAGAAAGCATATGCTTATGCAAGTTTCCACCCTTTTTCTTAAGCTTTACTTGAAAGAAGGTTAAACATGTTGCGTGTTAGCTTTGACATGATGAGTAGCTATGTAATGGTGGTTTATAATCCTTGTAATTAGTTACTCATACATGATCTTGTTACTGGATCAAGTAATTACTTGGTTTCACTATTATGCTGAAATGGCGGCATGAGCAGTACCTGCTAAGTGGTTGTTTTCATAATAATAATCATGTTTTCTATGAATGTGTTGATACAAAAGTTGTAGATGACTTCCATATCTTTCTTGTCCTAGAATTTCATGATTTTAGGCCTGCTGGTTTAAGAGTAATAGATTTTACAAAATCCCTGTCAGTTTCTGTTTACTTTCTATACAGATCTGAAAGGTGTTGCTTTATGACTTAGTTAACCTTTGAATCTTCTTTTAGTAAGATTTCTAAAATGTTAAGGATCACAACTTTTGGTGGCCTAGAACTCTAGTTGTAGTTGTTTGAAGTTTAATGTCTGAATCTGTCCAAATCTGGACAGAAATGCTTGCTTATATTGTTTGACCATGCTAACTATGGAATTAGCTCTTTATGATAATAAGAAAGTTCTTGGTAATTTCATTAGATTTTCAGAAAGTCTAGGATCACCTTTGCTGGATGTCTAGGTCTTCAGTTGTGGTTGTTAGAAGTAGCTGTCGTGCTGCTGTCCTGAATCTGTGTGTACCTAGAGTTGATTGTTTAGCTCGCTCTTGCTTAAGTGTTATTGGAGTATCTTAAGGCTTCATTAGTGTTAATTTAGTACACCTAAGTTATCTTGTAATTGTTCTGTTAATGTTGAGCAAGTCATTAACTAGTGAATGGTCATGTTTGCATGATGTGTTAAAATGCTTTGTGAAGCGTAACCTTAGTTGTACCGCGAAGAAAAGTTGTAATCAACTTTCTTAGTTTGTTAAAGATCTGTTATGCACTTGTATGTCTCTCATCATGCATCATGGCATGTATTTCATCATGTTAAGCATACATCATTTATTACGTGTAGTGCATATGAGAGTGAGAAGATTTGTGTTGATCAAGTTTCGGAGAAGGTTCATCCACCAGTGGTGTTGGTGTCAAGTCTAACTACTAGATCTGTGTGTGGAAACTAACCTTCTCTGCAAACGCAGGCAAGCCCCAAAGCATAAACACTTCTCTAGTATTTACAAATCTTTATTACACCTTAAGTCTTGTGAGATGTGCATTAAGTAATTAGAAGTTGGTCGAATACCGTTGCTGCATGATTACCTTGATATTCAGGTATCCTTAGTTGTACCCTGTTAGTATGAATAGTTTGATACCTCTTATACTTAGTAATGCTTAGACGTCGGTAGAAGTTGAATGATGGTTGCATCATTTGCATGGGGTAGGTTTTACCTTGCTTTTCTCAACTCTGGTTATGGGTTGTGAAATCCCATGGATATGATAATGTTAAATTGAGACCGGGCGGGTGGCTTGCATCGAGAATGGAGTCTCAATGTAGTGCCTCCGTCTGTGTCGATTGAGGACCGTACCGTTGTAGACCTATCGTGTTTGAGACCTTGCAGTACTGGCCACATACTTCGGTAAGTTTGATACCTCGGCTATTCCATTATGTGAAAAGACAACTACACACTAGGCGTGGGAGATGGTGAGAGTAGCATGTACACATCCTATGAATCCACCAGGAGTGGCGCAGGTAGGTGGAGTACTGTGCTCTCGGGTAGCGCAGACCGGTTCACATTTTGGAGGATCCAAGTAAAGGTTGATATATGTAGGTTTGGGACCGGACCTTGACTTGCATATGTCGTGTGGTAAGGAAACCCTAGCTGGGCCTAATCGATTCGAATCTTGTTCTCCTCAGTTATGGAGACTCGATCCCCCGATCTACATCATAGTTAATCTATGAAACATGGTTACTTATGGATATGAGATGAATATGAGATGAGATGCTTAAAGAAGTGATTGAGATAGATTAGGTGTAAATTGGATACTACTAATGACTTAATACCCAGCTAAAACATTGAAAGTAAGGATCCACTTGTAGTAAGCTTTTCTAGAAAGGTTACTTCTTGCTTCAAACTTACCTTTGAGCCTTCATGCCTTGGAGTCTTTTCTTTTAGCTAGGTAAGACTTGTCGAGTACCATCAAGTACACAGGGTTTGTTAACCCCGTTGTAGGATTTGAATTGAGCTGCTAATCGAGATCATGTCAGTGAGCTCGACATGATCTGGTTGTCTCTCCTACCTTAGATGTTTTACCTAAGTTGCTTCTATAGTTCTACTCACCATTTGAACTCAAGTTAAGTTATGACTTGAACATGTTATGTAAACTATTGTTATTAGTATTCCGCACTCTAATGTAAGATATTTTTGTACCAAATATTGTAATGTTGTGGTAACTCCATGTTGATCATGTATGAGTTGTAAAACGTGGATGTTTTGGGGTTCCCCGAGGACACCCGATAGACTACCTAAATTATCTGGCTCTCGTGTGCAGCAGTTAGAGGTCTTTAAGACAATGATAGGCACATGTGGGCCATATAATTGGGTGGTTCTACCACAATGACTACTAGTATTACTAGTACATCCCATAGATCAAGGGTCAAGGTGGGCATGCAGGATCTGTTCCACGTCCACCTTCGCTAAGACGACGGGTGTACGGTGATGATCCACCTCCAAAGGGGAACTGGTGGGTGAGAGACCATGCCGATGAGAGGTCCGTCTGTCGGTGGAGGATTATCGGAGTGGAAGGCCTCTGGGCCTCCCCATCGGTAGATGACCTCGTTGGCTCCGCCATGGTCCTAGCAGGAGGCATCAGCAGCGCAGTAGGATGGAAGGCAAAAGTTTGGGATGGAATTAGGAGCTCTAGAGAGAAAAGGCAACAGGTGTATAACCTTCCCTCTCGCCCCTTGTATCTATTGCTTTAGTTTGGGGGCCGTCGACCATCCCATGACCGAGGCGTTTGCGTGGGTGGGAGGTGGGGCTTCGCCCCGTCATGTCAATGCGATGGGCCAGAAGGCGATGTCCCTTGCTGTAATAGGCTGCAGACGCCACCCACACGTGCACGCCTGTGAGGGAATGCAGGAGCACGTCATCCGGGTAGTCAAGATTTCAGACGGTCGGACCTTGTGTGATCCTATGAAGTATAAAAATTCTGAATAAAAATAATCTTTGATGCATGGTTCTTGTAAGTTCAACAAATCTTTTCAAATACACAAAAATAAGATGAGTTGGGTTCAACACAAATCAAAGCCACTCATGACTACTACTACAACTGATACAAATTGACCGAGTGCACTCCGTAGGCAATAGTTTTACTCATAGCTCTATATTGTATAGTGTCTGATGAGATGAAATGTGCCGCATTGGACTTTCTTACGAGCGCAGTAAAATATTAGAGTGAAGTGAATGCGGTAGGAAAGCTGGACACAACAAGTGAATCGAGAAAAAGAGCTTCCAACATGCTTGAGACTTGAATGCTTGGTGCAGTTGTGATAGGTCTTTTCTGTACTTATTTGATTCCAATCCAAGCAATCATAGCAGTCGAGGGGCAGACTGAAGAGTGAAGAGTGAGATGTGTCTAGCTCGGTCAGATTTGTTCTATCGGCGGTAAAGTCACCGTGAGTTAATTCCCAACTACTTGCATCACTATTACTTGCACTTCTCTATCTTCGGTTGGCCTATTTAACCCGGGTCTAGATGCACCTGTTGGGCTCAATCCACACACTCTTGAATCCACACACTCATGAGGCAATCATCTTTCTTCATCACCTAGAGGTGCTTTGTCTTCCTCCTTGCACCTCTCATGGCCTGGAGCCCGTGAGAGGTTCAAGATGGAGATAAAGCACCTCACATGGATGCTAGTGTTTGGAGAAGGCCTTCAAGATTGGGTGCTTTAGATTCCATAATCTTGTTGCATTTGAGCATTGAGATGCAGATATGCATCCCTCGATCCTCAGAGGTAGCAAGATTATGGAATATAAAGCACCTCACTGAGATGCGGGTGCAAGTTTTGCGAGGTGCTCCTTCTCCATCCTTTGCGAGGTGTTGCTGTTGAACAGGAGGTTGGCTTTTATGATTGCATATCTTCTTGTAGATCTTGTGTTAACAGAGGATCTGTAATCATCTGGTTCTCTCCTATTCGAGGGCTCCATACTCGATTGGGGGTGCTTCAAGTTTGCTAGGTGCTCGTTCTTCAAGATTGGGTGCTTAGAGCATCTCCAAGAGTACCCAATATTTTCTTCCCATAAACATGAAGATTTATAACTCCTAATAAAGTATTACAAGGAATAAAGAAGGCAATCTCCAAGAGTTTCTAATAATTAGCCAATTAGTTGTGTTATTAGTCCATACCTATTTGTATGGTAGACGTAGCATCCTGCCAGAGTTCATCCGCAAACCTTACTACCTTCCCTATGTTCCTTTGTTCTTAGAAAATTAGCAGAGGAGTAAACAAAGTCCATTTGATGTATGTCACATTGCATGGTGCACTAAAGTCCTGCCCGTGTTGTTTCTCAGCGGCCGAACAATCGTACGTGCCGACCCAGATTTAAAAATAGGGTCCAAACTTAAAATTATAAACGACACAGTAACAGACATCATAGGAAAATGAGGAAAAACAAGACTTGCTCGTATGAACTCTGTAGAAAGAAATCTACAGTGAAAAGCAACCAACATGGGCTAGACCATGCTCAACAGAGTTTAACCCACCTAATACAAAGTGCAGCAAAAGTTCACACAGACATGCAAATAAGAGTTTACATATTTGCAAGGGCGTCCCACAGATCAAACCTAGTCATGACTACTAGTACTACTAATGCGTGTAACACCCTAGGTGTAAAGCATCACTAAAACTTGGTCATGTCATCATCATGCATGTTAATCATCTATGAGTAGCTAACCATGCCTTACATTAACTAAAAATTAATATTTATTTTATAGAAATGTTATGCATGTGTGATGCTTGAGTTAAAAACTTAAAATTTCTTTTAAGGTACTTTGTGGCCTCCTACTTTCGAATTTCACTAAAATACTTGAAGTTATGCTCTAATAAACTTTGAGGTACAAAGTAGGTGCTTTACACTAGTGACAAGTATGAAGCATGAATTCAAGTTCAAACCCTTAAAAATGGAGCCCCAAATTTGGATTCAAAACATGGATTTCAGCACTTAGCCATATTTGGTTAAGTATTGAAAATCAGTATTTGATTCACTTTTGTGGGAATTATTAAAATGAATTTTATAAATAAACTGGTTCAAACAGTAGCATCATTTTGAAGTATGAAATGTGTACTTTACAATGGTGTCATTGGTTGATTTGTGTGATCACTAATTAATCACCAATTAATTCACAAACATCCCTAATCTAATAGCTTTGTAAAACCCTAACTAAAGATCCGTCAGTTTAGAGCTTGTTTCTTTTTCCCTCTATTTTTGGATCCCTATCTCTTGATCCAGATAGAATTAGGTGATGATGCCAAAAGCAAAGATGAAGATGATAGTTAGATGAACAACTTTTGTTTTTGGAGCCAATAGAGTTCATGTTTGGAATCGAGAGATCAAGGGAGAAGAAAGGGGCGGTTTCAGTCATGAATAGTGCACTGACATCACCTGCCTGTCTGTCTGCTTCACCTGCTTGCCGCCGATAACCGCTGCCCTCGCGCCGTGTCTCCACGCGTGGAAACACACCTGCTTGTGGTGGCATCATGAGGCAGCTGCTAGCCTCGCTAGGACGCTTCACCTGTTCTCACCTCACTATTTTGAACCGAGCCGGCCATCTTCTTCCTCCGTCCTCCCTTTGTTCCGCCATTCCATCGAAGGAGCTTGCCGAGCAATTCACCATGACCGACGCACCTCCGCCCAATTGCTCATGCGCGTAGCTCCACTTCATCCTTATGCACCTCCCTAAATCACTCAAGCCACCTCTTGATGCCGGAGTTGGCCGCACGACCCATCTCCACCACGGTGGCTCACCAACGCCGTCGAGGTCACCCTCATCATCGCTAGTCTATTCTAGGGCATCTCCCTCCTTTCTTTCTTTCATTTTGGGTTGCTCTTGAGGCTGTGATGCTCACTGTCCTTATATATGGGCATGCAGCCTAAGCCCATCAGCCTAGCACGAGGCCCATTTTTTTAGCCTAGCCCAAGCATGGCCTAGCCTGGTGGCCAGCAGGCCTAGGCTAACATGTCCTGAGGCAATAGGCTATGCCTGGGCCTTACCCTAGGCCGATGGGCTAGCATGGCATGGCCTGATCCATAGCGCAAGGCTCAGTGGCACTCCTTTCCACCACACTCCCATCCCCTAAACCCTAACTCTGTGTCGCACCCCCTTCCCCTCCCACCACGCCACGTGCCACACTCCCTTCCCCTCCCCTCGCGCAAACACAGCCACTCCTGATGCCGCACTCGCTCCTCCCCTCCACCACGCTAGCGTGGCCCCCGACACCATCAAGAGCTGGAGGCCACCTCCTCTGCGCCTCCTGCACCACCGGGCGCCTTCTCCATTCCTCCAGCACCAGCCTCAAGCATGCCGGCAGCCGCCCTCCTCCATGCCCTTGCATCCTCCCCTCCTCTTCCTGCCTCATGTGGGAGCAAGCTCGGCAGTGGCTCCCTTCCTACCTCGGCGATGTCTGCGGTGGTGGCTTGCCTAGGTAGAACAATGGCAAGCCGGTGACTACGCCCTGGTGACCCAACACCCATCTATCCACGCCTCCTTCCTCGGCTCTGAGGGCTATCTCATGCGGCGTTGGCCTCCTCCCAACCTCCCGTCGAGCGCGTGGCCAGCTTTGAGCAGTGGTTGTCTCCTCCTCCACGTGGTCATGGCGTCCTTTGTTTCCCTTTCCCTGCTGAAGCAGGCTGTGGGCTGGCCCGGCTAGCTAGCCCGGCCATGCTTTTTGGTCCCGCACAGCACAAAAAGCAGCCTAGAGGGCCATGCCTAGGCCATCGGCTAGGCACGAATCCTAGGGAGGCACGGCCCAGTGGCACACTGGGCCCAGCCATGCCATGTCTAGCATGGGTCCATGCCATGCCGGGCCAGCCCGTTGCCATATATAACTGTCCTCGCCATTTGCCCTATAGAGTAGCTGATGCACTAGAATGCCGCTTCGTTGCCAGCTCATGCCGCCATCATCACCATCACCATCGATGACCTAGCTCCACCACCTCCCTAGGTCAACCAGTTACCATTTTCAAGTCATGGCGAGCTTCTCATGCTAAGACCACCGTTTGTTTAGAGTCTACCAAGCCCGTGTGGCCAGAAACATTACTATGCCGGTGTGCTCTACCATGCCAAGCTGCCACGGTCACGGTCATGTGAGTAGTTAGCCCATGCATCCTCGATTGACCCCTCGGGCATGTTCGCGTGAATGTGTGGAGTGCACTGGTGGCCTTTGTGTCACTGGGGATCATGCCATTGGGCTGGTCCACCGTACCGGAGCTTCGCCATGCTGCCATGGCCAACAACGTGGATGCTACCTTGCCATAGTTGATCGACCATCACCATCAGGGAGTTCACGAGGTCAAGAGGGATGTGTAGGGCTAGTTGGTGTCATCAGAACCGCAGTCGACGACCTTAGCCACCGTGCTGGAATGCTGCCGACCCGTCGGAGTTGCCGTCGTGCTCGCCGTCGTGCACCAGATGACCAACCCGTACCACTAGGGTGTGCGCTATAGCAGAACCATCCAATTTATAAGAGCACAAGTACAATAGCAGCCCACAAGCGGTCGCACTATCATACTTGAGCCTAGATAAACCCGGTAGTAAGTCGAGTACCACAAAGGGTCTTGATTCAACCAACATACAACCAAGATCGTACATGATTCAACATACATGTCATACGTTACATAAAGTTCACAAATACAGTTCTATACATCAGAGTATGATTAAAAGTTATTACAAACCAAGTTTAGGTAAAATAGTAGCGGAAGCAAATAAAGTTTGAAACCAACATCTGTCATCACTGTTCAAATATAGTGCCAGCTCATGATCACATTTCCACAAAAGCATAAGAGAGGAATTAACGAGAGATGCCTTGCCTAGGGCCCTACTCCTTGTCCATGGCTGGACAGAAGCAATTCTTACAGTAACCATGATACATCATATTATCTTCAATAATGGGAAATAAACCCTAAGTACAAGAAGGTACTCAGCTAGACTTACCCGTCATAAACCTAAAATAAAGTGACTTCAAGGATCATGCAAGGCTTTATAAGTGGAGCTAGCTTGACAACATTTTGCATAGAAAGCCACTAATTCAACTATACCTTTTATAATTCACTCATCAAGTTAATTATAGTTATTCATCTCTAGATTAGCAACTAACATATGCCAAACATGTGGTATATTATTTAGTAGCATAACAATAATAACCATAGCCGGTGTAGTAATTCCATGTTCTTCATAACCATCATTCCATAATATAGTTACTACGATGCTGGAGCTAGCCAAGTTTCTCACTATCCGGGAGAGACGATGATTCAAATCAAGTTCAACCAGCTAGGAATTTATTCCTAACATAAACCTAGGCAGACCAGATCAACAGTCACCTTTGGTACAACTCAGGTCCACATTTCGCGGGTTCGATCAGCGCCGCACAATCAGGGATGACCAGCTGCCAGAACGTTTAGGCCCGACCTACCCTTGGGCTCACGTCTGGCTCCCCGCACATCCTTACTACCATCTAGAGTGCACACTCTTATAGAATAGGGCGCCGCCTGAGTTGAGCTACTTGGCTTTGCGGTAGGAATGAGTTATCCGGCCAGCTAAGTGAGAGGCATGCGTTCAATCTCAACAGAAGTTCCAACAACAGTACGGTCCTTAATGGGCACAGACGGAATCACATGAGCCAACCTACGCATAGACTTCATCCGACCTCCAGTTACATTACCCCATGGTTCTTTTCCATGATAGCAAATATAGCCAACCATGCTCTGGTATCCACATATATCTCATAGGTGACAGGAAATCACCCGACTTCTATCGGTCTAAGCATGGCTAAGCATATATTTGATCCTAGACCTACATAGGGTTAAAGGTATATTTATCTAGACAAGGTAGTTCTATGCATCAAGTGTTTCCAAATCAACTCTTATAACCTAATGCATCAAACATAAAGGACTCAAGTGATATTTTGTAAAACATGGGAGACTTAGAATGCTCCGGGGCTTGCCTTTGATAAAGGAAGTTGGCCTGCGATCCAGTACTCGGGTAAGAACTCAAGAGTTTGCTCCTCTCCTTTTGGAGCTACGGCCTAAGGTGCCTCCTGTTGTTTCTCTTCTTCTTCATTGAATTCCAATAGAGTGATCCCCTCGAACGATCCTATATGCATGAGCATAAAACAAGATATCACGAATGCATATATAATGGCATGTATAATATGATATGATGTGATGAATGCATCCTCATAAGTGTTCTCAGCAGCATTGCATTATGGTTATAACAATTTAGATTTTCTTTTACTGAGTAGGTACATATCTTTTCTCTAGTAACTTAAACAAACACTTATGTAAATTATTTTCTAGACTACAAGACAGCAGCCACTTGTTTTGATCGTAACTGGAGTTATACACATCTAAATAATATGGTTGTGGACATTCTGAAAATATTATCAAATTTCCTACAACTTTATTTTAATATTCTTAATGTGATTCAGCAATTATCTAGGTCAAACAATTCATTCTTTCAGATCTGTCTAGAAAGCAAGCATTTCTAACAATAGACTTCTAACAGCTATAATTCTCAAACCATAAGGCCTATGACTATGAAAATTTAACATAAAGTAGATAAGTAAGTTATCTATGACTTTGTTATTAACAAGTTTTACAGAAAAGATCATTATCATCATGAAATCATCATCACAATAGAAACGACACAGACAGTCATCTACTTGAATTATAAAGCAATAATTAACTAGTTGCCTATAAACAAATACTTCTAAGCCTCACTAATAGTATAAACAGATTATATGCATCACACACGCCACAAAAAAATCATGGTTATGCCTAACTAATTTATTTATATTTATTTATTAATTTCCTTAGATAATAAGGCGATTTACAGAGTAAATATTTCTAGTGCTCAATAAATTCCTAGAAAATTACAGTAGCTTACACATGACCCTAATAGTCTACTGTACAAATTTCATGCAATTTGGACAAGTATAGCTACCTCTACAAAAATGACAAGTTACATATACTTATTTTAGCAAAAATAGTTTAGCATAGTAAAAAGTGTCAAACAACATATTTCATATTTTTCTTACTTTCATCCTAGCATAAGAATACTGTGTAAAAATTTGCATGATCATATGTTATGTATTTTTACCCCATTTATTTTCACTAGAAACTAGCAATTAATTAAGATTAAATAGGAAGACCATATTTCCAGTATGCTTATTGTAGATTTAATATTTTCCTAGCTAGAACATATCAACACAAGACTAGCAAAATTTGAATCACAATTTTATCACTTTCCTAGCTCAAGTTATGCATTTTACAAGATATAAACTACTTTAAAAGCACTTATCTTGCTCAATTTAATTCTCCCAAAAAAATACCCTAAATAGTAGATTTCATATTTTTTATCAAATAGTACTCTTCAAGATGAATCCAACAAAATATGGTTCACCCTATTTGGATACTCCTAGCTCTAGATATAATTTTTGCAAGTTAGCAACAACTAGCTCGCCGACGAGCATGGCAGCTCGGCGGCAGCGCGCGGTGGTGCTCCGGGCATCCCCGATGATGGCATGGCCAGGCGAGCATGACTATGACATCTACAAACCCTAGGGAAGATCTATGGCATGGATTAGGTCAAGGTGGAGCGGTGACGAAGCATGGCAGCAAGCACGGTGATGTTCCGGCGGGAAAGGTGGCGCAAGCGTGCATCCATCTTCCCCACGAGCTTCGCCATTCTAAGGCTAAACCCTAATGCCTAACTACGAGAGAGAACAGCAACCAGACAGACACAACCACGGTGACATGCATGGTGGCGATGCTCTCGGCTCACGGCGATGTGGCTTGCGTTCCAGCAGTGGCCACGCGGTAGCGGCTCAATGAGCTACAGCTTTAGCTTCTAGGATCTACGATGAATATGAATCATGAATCAAGAGAGAGAGAGATTGGAGGAGCAGTGGATAGGGCTGGCCATGGTAGCTCGGAGCTCGGCGGTGCTCCGTGGCCATGGCGGCGATGGCAATGGCCCATAGACCTTTACCTTGGCTCGAACTAAGGCAATGGCAGGTCGGCGAGGTGGAGGAGGTGGTGGTGGAGCTGTGGGTGAGACGTAGTGGATGGTTGTGTGGTGGTGGCAACGAGCAAGCTCGGCGGAGGTACGGCGGCAATGGTGCGGTGCTCGGCTTACTTTGGTGAGTGAAGAAGAGGTAGAGAGTGAGTGAGTGTGGTGGCTTCACCTCCCTTTTCTCCCCCTGTTGGCCCGACCAGCTTGGCCGACGCCGGTGTGCTACTGCCATGCAACGTGCGTGGCCTAGGCATGGTCGGCCATGATGGCCGGCGATTGGAATCGGCTAAGTCTGATTTAGTTGACTGATAGCACTACTTCGTGCCTCTATATCTTCTAATCCAGTTTGAGTTAGCAAAATTGGTATTAGTGAAAGTTGTAGAGCTACATGAGTACTACAAGATTGATTAAAGGAGTTTTGTCTAAATTGCCATGGTTGTCAAACTATAAGGCTTCTACCGGTCTAAGCATGGCTAAGCATATATTCGATCCTAGACCTACACAGGGTTAAAGGTATATTTATCTAGACAAGATAGTTCTATGCATCAAGTGTTTCCAATTCAACTCTTATAACCTAATGCATCAAATATAAAGGACTCAAGTGATATTTTGTAAAACATGGGAGACTTAGAATGCTCTGGGGCTTGCCTTTGATAAAGGAAGTTGGCCTACGATCCAGTACTCGGGTAAGAATTCAAGAGTTTCCTAGCTAGAGCATGTCAACAAATGACCAGCAAAATTGGAATCACAATTTTATCACTTTCTTAGCTCAAGTTATGCATTTTACAAGATATAAACTACTTTAAAAGCATTTATCTTGCTCAATTTAATTCTCCTAAAAAAATACCCTAAATAGTATATTTCATATTTTTATCAAATAGTACTCTTCAAGATGAATCTAACAAAATTTGGTGCACTCCATTTGGATACTCCTAGCTCAAGATATAATTTTTGCAAGCTAGCAACAAAATCTATGAAAAATAAATAAAGAAAAATAAATTTCCACTCGGGCGCTACAGCTAGGTGCACCCGGTCCATACACCCACGGTGACTGACAGCGGGGGCCCATGGTCAACTTGGCCCCACACGCCAGTGAGACAGAGCAGAGCACCGGCTTGACCATCGAAAAGCTCATTGACGGCGAGGTCACCGGCGACGCGGTCGGCACCCACATGTTCCCCATCCTATTCCGCACCTACAGGTACCCTCAATTTGCTCAAAGGATCACTAGAGCTAGCTTGCCGGTGAGCATGGCGGCTCGGCGGTGGCGCGCGTTGATGCTCTGAGCATCCCCGGCGATGGCATGGCCAGGCGAGCGCGGCTATAGCATCTACAAACCCTAGCAAAGCTCTACGACATGGATTAGGTCAAGGTGGAGCAGTGGCGAAGCTTGGTCACGTGCATGGTAGCACGGCGGCACAAGCACGGCGGTGGCACGGTGATGTTCCAGCGAGAAAGGTGATGCAAGCATGCATCCATCTTACCCATGAGCCTCGCCATCCTAAGGCTAAACCCTAACGCCTAACTGCGAGAGAGAATGGTGACTGGACAGGCACGGCCACGGTGACGTGCATGGCGGCGGTGCTCTCAGCTCACGGCGGTGTGGCTCGCATTCCGGTACTAGCGATGTTGTAGCAGCTCAATGAGCTACAGTGATAGCTTCTAGGACATATGATGAAGATGAATCAAGAGATAGAGAGATTGGAGGAGCGGCGGCGCTCCGTGGCCATGGTGGCGACGGTAATGGCCCATAGACCTTTACCTTGGCTCGAACTAAGGCAATGGTGGGTCAGCGAGGTGGAGGAGGTGGTGGTGGAGCTATGGGCGAGACGTAGTGGATGGTGGTGTGGTGGTGGTAGCGAGCAAGCTCGGCGGAGGTGCGGCAGCAATGGCGCGGTGCTCGGCTTGCTATGGCGGGTGAAGGAGAGGCAGAGAGAGGGTGAGAGAGCAAGAGTGAGTGAGCGTGGTGGCTTCGCCTCCCTTTTCTCCCCCTGCTTGCCCAACCAGCTAGGCAAACGCCGGTGTGCTGCTGCCACGTGGCGCGCGCGACCTGGGCATGGTCGGCCACGAAGTTCGATTCAGTTCACTGATAGTGCTACTTCGTGTCTCTATATCTCCTAATCCAGTTCAAGTTAGCAAAATTGGTATTAGTGAAAGTTGTAGAGCTACATGACTACTAAAAGATTGATTAAAGGAGTTTTGTCTAAATCGCCATGGTTTTCAAACTATAAGGCTCCAAAGTGGGCTACATTGAAACTAAAAACAGCTTCAAGATAGCGAAATTTTAAGTTTTGAAAACAACATTTTGTTGATACTTGTGAGCTCTATTTGACCATGTTAGACACTGAATTAGATCATGACCCTTAAATAAAGTTTGTTACCCATGATGTGAACTACAACTTTTATTTAGATCTCACAGCCATGCAAATACTCTAAACTACTGTTCAACTTTGGTCCAACTAGTATCATGAAAATGGCATTCCAAATGAAACCAACACTTAGAAGCAAATTTGGTCTATGTCATGAATATAAACATTATTCCATTTACCATTCTAGATGTGTCTAAGGTGTTTTCATGACCTCACAACCATTTCATACATTGGTCATACATGATTACAAGCATATGTAAGTATATAAGCAATATCACATGTGATAAAGAGAAGGTAAATGAAATGAAACTTCATATGCTCATGCTCATGAATGCTTAGACGATGCTTGTGCTCATAAAATGCCAATGCCAAATGCAATGCTTAACACTGGGGTGTTACATGCACGATGACGAGAGGAATGTAATGGAGTAGGTCTCATCAGCGGCGAGCTCACCGTCGGCGAGCACCCGTCGGTCAACGGTCGTTAGCGCTGCGATCAGCGCGGGTGCATTGTGTGCGGTTGACCAGGCCCGGCTGTCAGTCATAGAGGGTGAGAGTGAAGCGGGTAAGGAAGGATTTTTATCCTTTTCGTTTTTTTCTAAAAATGCTAATAAACCCTAAAATTTGATTAATTCATAACTAAATAAATAAAGCTAATAAAATAATGAAAATTTGTGTGTAAGCTTGTTACCTTGTGTTTGAGCAGAGAAAAATATGAGTTGGTGGAAATCAGTATTTTTGCTAGGTTTAAAAATTACCTCTTTTAATTAATAAATGAACCTTCCATGATTTTTATAGGTTAAAAAGAATTATCCAAAAATTATGAAATTATTTATATATGCTTTACATGCTAAAATCAACCTTCACAAAAAGTTTGGTCCTATTTTGATGGAAATAATTTGTTCACTTAATTTGGATGCCTTTTTATGGATTAATAAAAATACAAAAATGATTTCCTTAAATCATTAAAATAAATTGAGTGAACTTTGAGATTGATTGTGGACCTTGGAACACTCACACTTTGTTGTTCCATGGCAATTACTTACATGATTGTGTTCTCATGATTAACATGTTAATAATAAATAACAATATTGTTTAGTGAGTAATTAATCCAATTGTTTACTGAAGCAAAGTTATACTTAAGTTAAATTAATCTTATTAATCATCTTGATGCCTATGTAGCACTTCATCATTCTAAAGCAAGCATAATTATTTATGTTTAGTGAACGAGAGTGGTGACCCTTGTGTTGAGCAAGTCCAAGAGAAGGGTTTTCACTCTGTGGAGGTTGGGTCCGAGGGCTGTGTTGTTTCAGAGATATCTAACAACCCCGACACCGCAGGCAAGCCCCGGAGCATATAACCACTTTCTTGTGTTTTACAAATGTTATTTACATAAGTCTTATGTTTGTTGCATTAAGTACTATAGGAGTTCATTGATCACCAATTGCTGCATTACCTGCCTTGTTATTCTTATACCATACCTTGTTGCCTTTTTAGTATCATAGTCTAGTTATGCTTAGTCATGCTAGACGATAAGAGCTGAGCAACAAAGTAAGTTTCACACGTTCTTACCCAGGGAATGCCCTATGGTTAGATCATAATCATGATTTTAATTTGAGACCAGGCGGAATCTTGGCTTGCGTCAAGTTTGAGGCTCAACATAGTGCCCTGCCTATGTCAATTGAGGACCGATCATTGTAGGCCCGCTTTTGATCATGACTTGTAGTACTGGCCACATGCTCTGGTAAGCCAAACACCCTAGCTATTCCATTATGTGAAAGGCCAATCGCGTACTAGGAGAGAGATGGTGAGAGTAGCGTGTACACATCCTATGAATCCACTAGGAGTGGCGCAGGGAGGTGGAGTACTATGCACTCAGGTAGCGCTGGACCCGTTCATGTTTTGGAGGATCCAAGTGAGGGTTGACATCTGTAGGTTCGGGGCTGGCCCTAAACCTACATATGTCATGTGGTAAGGAAACTCTAGCTGGGCCAAATCGATTCGAATCGCCGCTGCTTCTCAGAGAAGGAGACTCCATCAACTGCCCTGTATCATAATTAATAAATGAAACATTAGTTATCTAATCATGATATGAGATTGTTAAAGAAGTGATTGCTTTAGATTAGGTGCAAATGAGAAACTCATAATTACTTAACTGGAGCTAAAACGTTGAAAGTAAGGATCAATCATTAGTAAGCTTTTTTGCAAAAAGTTAATCTTGATTCTTGCTTCAGACTTACCTTGATTCCCCATAAGACTGCATATCCTTGGAGTCTTTCCTTTTCGTCGATTAAGCCTTGTTGAGTAACTTTGTACTCAAGGTTTGTTAAACCCTTGTTGCAGGTGAGCCTCATGAGCAGTTAGCCTTTTGCCCCTACTGCATGGCGGTTCTGGAGGAGGAGTCCCAGCAGTAGAGCTGTTGTTGTCGTGCACCCTTGGGCGGGGTGAACTTCTTTTGATTGTAGTATAAAGTGGTACATGTTTTGCTACCCCAATGCCTGCATGGCTAAAACTTATGGTTTGTAATAACTTAATAACTGGTTTGTAAACTTATGGTATTGTAAGACTTTTGCCACATACTCTGATGTAATATATTTGTATATTTGTACAACTGTTGTAATACTGCAATGCTTTCTGTAATGGATCCTGCTCGAGAGAATAAATGTGGATAATTCATGTTTCCCGAGGACACCCGACAGACTACCAGAGTTGTCTGGCTCTCATGTGTAGTAGTCAAAAGTCTAAAGGACAATGACAAGCATATGTGGACCATGTAACTTGGGTGGTTCTACCACAATACGTCCCACAGATCAAGGGTCCAGGTGGGCATGCAGGATCTGCTCCACATTCAGCTTCACTAAGATGTCGTTGGCGGCTGGTCGGAGGCTCTCAATGAGATCATCGATCTCATTGTCATCCAATCCTAGCGGAAAACCCTGCTCTACCACCTGAACGTTCACCGCTTCACAAAACTGAAGCTGGGAAGCGGCCAGCGCCATGGCAGACGCTTGACGAATGCCTTCGGACACCATAGCCGCCTTGTCTTCTCGTGCCTGGGTGGCTTCCTGCTAGGCCACGACAAGTGTGGCATGCACGCCCACCAAGTCACCGCACAGCATGTCGGCGTGTATCCTGGATGCACACAACAATGCTCGGACCTTGTGGTAATGCTTCAATAACTTATGATATTTTTTATCGCCTGAACATTCGCCCACTTTAGAACTAGAGGGCTATTCAGGGATAGACGGGCTCGGTGTCAGCGAACAGCGATGGGAAGACTCTCTGGCACCACCGATGGGAAGCCCCATGATGGGGGTGGCACCACCATGTAGGAATCGTTGCACAATGCAAGACAAGTTCAAGCCCAGATGATAAAGGGGAGAGCAATCAGATTTAGTAGGCAAACGATTAACCAATCTAACTGGTGCTGCATGGCACAGAATCACTGGTGGCTGCCCCCATCGGTGATCCAGCCCTGGTTCGTCGCCTATGCATGATGCCAGGCAATCTTCTTATCGACTGTGTATGTCCCATGTGGACGGCGGTTGGCCCAAGTGAGGACATGCTCCCTAACGACATATTGTGTCCAACCATAGGGCACACTCTCTAGGCAAAGGGGACAGACCAGCAACCCATAGCAATTGGTGTGTATCATCATCTTCCAGCGCTCGGGGATAGGAGTTGCGTACCCATGTCGATGATCGTCCTCCGAGTGCATCGTAATGCAACCCGGAGAGCACTTGGACATGTCCTTGGTGGATGCCAAGCGGGAGCACGAGGATACATGAGACCCACTCATGACGTGGGCCAGCAAGAAGAGTGGAGTCCACACAGCCTGTGACAACAACGAAGTGGAGCGCACTGGGACTGCTGATGGTGAGGGAACCACCAGTGCCACTGGCGCCAGTGTCATCATTGAGGGCGATGGGGAGAGCAATGGTAGTCTAGGAGACGACGGGTGGGATCACGACGAGAACACTGGTCTCCCACAACTGGACGTCAACGCCGCCTCCATCGACACCAAAGCAAGGCGCACCATTGGCCCCACCTCCTCCTAAGAGGGGAGAACCAGTATACTGGAGGAAGTGGGGACTAGAACTAGGCGACCCTTCGTCGAGTAGCGCTTCATGGTCACGACCTTAGTGGCAAGCTACGGGGAGGCGGAGCTCGAGACTTTGTGAGGCGAGGCGAGGGTTTTTGCACAATGCAAGGTGGAATCAAACAATGGGAGTGAGGCCAGGCTTTATGTATACACAGGGCGGAATTTCTGTATGCTGTGAAGTATATAGGCTTTATGATACATAGGGCGACACTTTACGGATCAAGATTCTTGATTAAGCTCATTGTCAGGTTCGATATAAAATGTTGTTCTATTTGCATGATTCGGTGAGATCTTTTGTGATGTTTTGGATTGTACTCGTGTGATTGCATTCGCGCAAATTAGATAAGATTATGTTCAAATTGGTGTGATCTTTTATGTCATAGTTGTTGTTACTATTTCCTTTAAAGTTAGTCAAACTTAAAATTGTAAACGACATAGTAACAAGCATAACAGGAAAAAGAGGAAAAACTACAGAGGATGTTGTCCGAAGCGTTCAAATGTACAGAGGCCCAACTTTCTTACGCGTGCAGGGGTGCATGCTCATACGGAAAAAATACGATCAGCACCAGTAGACTTTGAACAACGAAATACATATATAGTTGATGTTATTGCCAAATTAAAATAAAGTCACCAACCAGATATATATACATAGATGTTTAACCTACCACACTGATCTGAATAACTTATAGCACTCCCGTGAGATCCTACACTTCTTGCTGCAGAACCTAACCCACATGTTGTAATACCCAAAAAAAAAGGAAAGATAGGGAAGGGGAGGCCTGCTAAAGGCCCAGCCAGCCAGCCCCTCCTTCACTCATGCCCCCTCCTTCCTCCTGACCGACCCTCCCCTCTTCCTCACGTTCTTCCTCTCTCCCTCCTCCTCCCATGGCTGCCTACCTTTGAATCCAAGCTCTGCAGCGCCAAACCCTTGGGGGGATCTAGCAAAAACGGATCGGGGATGTCAAGAGGAGCAAGAAGAGGTGCGTCTTCCATGGAGATTAGTCCTTTCCCCATCTCTTCCTGCTGCCCTAGGTTTGGGGAATATCCAAGGTGAGGTGAATCCACTTTAAAACTGTTAATTGAGGTGCTTAGATGTTTCTTGGTCATGGGGATTAGTGGGTTTGTGGGGGAATCACCATTTAGATGTCAACCTAGGGTCTGTTGTCCTGGAGCTCGAGCAGTGCTGCTGTTCATGTGGTTTAGTTGACCTAAACGATTTTTCCTCAACAAGTTGATAATATGGAAGTTATAGAGGACCTTCAGATCTGTTTGCCTGTGAAATTTCATGATCTGAGCCCAGATGGTTTGAGAGAGATGAATTTTCTAAGCTAGCTGCTATTTTCTGACAAAAATCTGGACAGAGCTGGATCTAGCCGGATTTGAAGAACCTTAGAGGATTTATATGACTTTACAAATTATAGGAGACTTGTAGCATTTTTCATTAGCTTTCCATATTGGTAAAGATCATGGCTTTTGGATAAGAGGAACTCTAGATATAGATTTTTGAAGTTAGAGGTACTGTTTTCTCTGCAGAATGTTCAGTTATTCTTTGCTCATTCATTGGGCCACCTTGCTGACCCTATCTGCAAATGTGAGAAATATGAGAGTTGTAGACCATGAGATGATTTGCAATCTGGCCAAATTTCATAATTTTTGGACAAATGGATATGGAGTTATAAAAATGTGAAGTCTGCTGTCTCAATTGTTAGACAAATTCTGAAGCCTGTTTTCAACTGCCAATTAGGCCATCTTTTAAGCATGATAAAAATATAATCTCTTCATGAAAGTTGTAGGCCTTGTTGTGTAGATCCCCAAAGTGTATTTGTTTGCTATCATAGCCTTAATAGATTAAAAGATACAAAAAGATGAAGCAGCAGTGCTGCTGTTGGCTGAATTTCCAGAGTGTTGTCAGGCCTTGTTTGTGGGGGTTTTTCCGAGCATAGGAAGCATTTGTTTGCTGTTTATATACATCTTTGGTACTGCTGCAAACTGAAAAACATGTATGTTCAGGTGGAGTCACTTTGAGACGCAACTAGCGTCCGTTTTCATCGTCGGTAAAGGCAAGTGAATGTAGCTGTTGTGTTGCTACCACTTTAACATGCTATCTTTACTGCCTCCACTTATAAAATGCAGCACACATACTTATATGTGGTAATCTGAAAAACATACATGATGCTCATAGTTATGGCAGAAGTATAAATATGATGTTACTAGTACAGCTATGTAGTGGGTGTATTCCTTTTTAATTCGACATGGCTGCATAGATAAATGAAATGTTCAATGGATGATGGTTTTTGAACTCATGGTTGAGGCTGATAGTATATTGCACATGTGGCACATACTTGGTAATTTAAACTATCTCATGATTCTTTTACTATAGACGAAGTCTATGGAATCCTTAGTGGCTTAATAGCTGATGGATTTGTTATAGCATTATGTTGATCTTGGTGTTTGAAAACATCTGTGGCATTATGCTACTTTTTGTCTCCTAGGGCTAACACGTGCGGACCAAATGAAGTTTTGGGTTATGAGTAAGGTCAGAAGTAGTTTCTAGAAGTCTTTGGGTATATGTGTGTTCAAACTTAAGAATTAAGTTACGGGCTGACTAGCACTATTTTAGAAGTTCCTTTTTAAATATGATATACATGGTTTGGGCTTAGATTACAGATTTGGTGCTTTACTCCATATTTAAAAAGATAATACTTACATTCTATCCTATACCTGTTAAAATGAAGGAGACCCATAGATAACATGATATGGAGAATGATTTCGTTGATACTTGGCATACATGAGATTCTATAATTCAATCATGGTTGATACTATTTATGTTGAGTAAGCTCTTTATGCATCTCTCCGTATGTATTATCATGGCTTGTTCTCTTGTCATTATGGAGTATGTGGTATTTGGATTCTGGAGATGGCATTTATATTGTGGCATTGCATCACATTGCATTGCATGTCATTTGGAGTTATGTCGCGATCCTATGGTTGCGACCGTACCGGTACAGCATCGTCATAACGATGCAGCTTCATACCTTGTTGGGTATGAAGGCAGGAGTTCATATGCATGCATATGCATACATCATCATTTATTAGGTGCCGATACAACTTCACACCTTAATAGGTGTGAAGGCAGGAGTTCATGTGCATTGATATATAATTCGGAATGTTTTGGATGTGGGATGTGATGAAGTTACCTTGTGCCGACATACACTGGGATGTTACTTATGGGATTTCGAATATATCGTATGTGAGCTTCTTGCCATTCGCATATTTGTTATGTATGGATATTTGAAATATTGGCGTGATAGAGTTGCAATGACTAACATGATAAGCGATGCTTCTCTATGGTGATGTGTATTATGGTATGGCCTATGGACTGTGGAGATATTATATGTGTTGTTGCAGTGCATTCCTATGGGCTTCAATGCCATTGCAAATGTTATTCCATTTTTTTAGGTATATGTTCTGTATTAGGTATATGTTCTGTATTTATGCTACCTATATTTTTAGTTGTTATGGAGGCCTATATGCTATGGCTTTTGAGGGTTGTTAACTATTGTTCTACATGGACCTTATATCAATTGTTATGGTAACTATTGTACAGACTAATGTTGTTTTTGCCATTGCCATGATCGCATAATTCTTGGTATATCAAGTAGATTGGTGGAGATGTTAATACTTGTTACTTTATCGAATGATTGGTTAATCTAATGTGGTTTAAATAGCCTGTTGAAGTAGTTCGCTTGCTGATATTATTCAATCTCACTCTTGTTTTCCCCTCCCCAGGTTGTCTTTTGATGCTAGCATGGAGGGAAGTGGGTTAGTTGCACTACATACACTTTCACGGGATCCTACATAATGCTAAGATGTGTTCTTTTAAGTTTATGAGATGTGAGTATCCTTATTCATGTTTGTTTAAGTCGAGTAGTTGTTATGTTAGAGAACCACGCTTGATAATCTATCTATTTGTTGCTTCCGCGTTGGGCTGGTTTCAAGGTATTTGCTGCCGAAATTTTCTAGTTCGGCATTTTGTGGTGTAGTTGTGTAGCATCCTTGGGTTGCGTGGCACCTGGGGTGTTACAGTTGGTACCAGAGCGGGTTTTAGATTCTTAGTGAAATAAGGCTTAATTCGACACACTTGCACATGTAGGATGGGTTGGGTTTGCATAATTGCTTGTCACCTTCTTTCTTTAAGGGTATGATGAGTTTCTATCATGATACTTTACTCTTTGATATGGTTGGTTGGTATGGATTATTGTTTTGAATTCTTGGTGTAGTAGCATACACTTTTGATACATGGCATTATTATTTTGCATTGACTGTCTTATATGCCCATGACTATGGTATTATATGTTATTGGTACCTTAATTCGGAATGCATGGTTGCCACTTATATGCGTCATTGCTTTCGCTTGTAATATAATATAATTATTGTCAGTCTTGAATTTATCCTGCAGTACGTTTTTGTGGTTGTTTAACATCAATGTGTTGTCTTACTCGATGGTGGAGCGTTCTTGTGGGTTGAGAAGTTTTGTAGACCTTGTGGTTTGAAGGACCCTAGAAGTTTGAAAGATTAGAGAATGTATAGTTTGGCAATGCAGATGGGTTGAGTGGAGGGCCCCCACAATACTCTTTTCTGCATTGTTGAGTGAGGGTTGTCTGAGTGTTAGGGTTGCGATCCAACAATCCATGTTTGAAGTTAATAGTTGGGTGACGGGTGGACTGGCCCCCATGCCGTGCATTCTAACTATTTTCTTCGATATATCGGAGTGGTGGATCGTTGGTGCCTTGTCCTGTAGGTTGGAGTGACGATGTTTTAGTATGACCTTTGCATGGTGTAAGGCCTGCCAATCACAAAGTTGAATTAAGAGGATCCATGTTGAGTTTTGGGAGGTTACAAGTGTTAGATATATCTGTGATGTTGTGGAGTTTGCGCTTGTTGCCTCAAACCTAATTAGAGCATAAGAGCTTGCTTTTTAGGTGCCTTCTTGAAGTGTTTGACTGGGTCCGTGGTGGCTATGTAGTGTTCTTTAGCATGCTTGGTTACTCCTAGTGTCCTTAAAGGTCATGATTTGGTTCTATGTGTTTCTTGGGATATGTAGTCAGAGTGGTTTGCATGATATAGGAATCATGGTGGAGTTTTTTGATAATCGGGTGCTTTCTGAGGATTCCTTTTGGGATGATCTAATTGTGGGTTGATGTAGGCTTGATCTTGCCTTACAAAAAAATATATCTAAGGTGTTGTTTGGTTGGTTCCATGTTGTTTAGTTGACCTTTGTCATGTGTGCATTCTTTATGGCATTAACAATCAAGTTAGCAGGACTTATTTGTTGAGAGGGTTCTAAGGTTAAATGAGTTCATGTTTTTAGCTTATAGTCGATTGGGTCATAGTAAAGATGGTTATGGCTTCTTGTTTGAGGGTTTTCGTCATGCTATAACTCGTGATCCTTATTTTATCTTCATGTTACCTACATGGCTCTCTTAGAGCCTACAAGTGAATGTGGTGTGTGGTTTGTAGTTACCATGTTGAAGCTAGTTCATGTGGCAGAACCAAGTTGTTGCTAAGTGATGGTTAGACCAAGGAGTCTAGTTAGATCATTTGTTTCGATTGGAGTTCTGTCTTGAGTTTTGTCGCTTTAGCTAAATCAATTCTTGAGGTGCAATTATGGTGTGGTGGTATGCTATGAGTAGTTGTGCATGAGTTTGTTGGATCATGCTAAGGGGGAGAGTTAAGTGCCCTCTTAAAGTTATGCTAGAATCTGTGGGCATTTTAGCTCGTATTCTTCTTTCTTTTGGAAGTTTAAAGGAAGTATGAAAGATGGATTTGATGAAAGGGTTGCTTTGAAGTCAGTTATAATAGTAGGGGTTTACTTTCTATATGAATTTCTGTGCCCTACATGGGTTCTCATGCATTTTGGTATATTAACAGAGTTTTGGCCTTTTGAGGCTAGTGTTTGGCGTGGAATATTGTTCTTGGTGTGTTTGAGGTATTCTATCCCTATGATATTAATTCATCTTAGGAATAAGGGTGCTCGGTGCAATGTTTTGGAGTAATCATGGAATGCTTTAAAGATTTAAAGTTTTGGTAGACAATTAAGTTCAAGCATGGACCCATGTTCTTGAGTGGTGGTGCCACATGGGGTACCTTGGATGCTTTAACAATATCTTCTCTATTCACGTTTTTGAGTGGTAGAATGTCACACCCAATTTTAAGGATAAAATAGGGTGCAAATTCTTATGTGCGCCCAAAGATCAGTCACACACATAAGCCGATAAATTATGAGTAGTATCATCACCAATGTTTATTACATCACGAATAAAACAGAGTTATTACATAAGTATAGCGGAAATAATAAAAAGATCTCTCGCGGAAGCTCCAATTCACAGGGACGCCGACTAGCTGACCACAAGTCTAGTAGTCCTCAGGAAAATCATCATACCCAAAGTCATCTGTTACCCATCCGGGATTTTTATCCATATAACGAAAATGAACAAGTGTAAGTACATGTCGTACTCAACAAGAGTAACACGGGGTTCATGAGGCTAAAAAGGCTAGACACAAGCTTAACAGCGGTCAGCTTTTAGTTGTCACAATTTTAGCTTATGAGTAGCATCAAGGTGTTTCAGTCCCCAAAGTAGAACACATGATCAAATGTAAACATGAGTAATGAATAGCATAAACAGATATTACTTAGTGATCATCTATTCCATAAATGTTCCAAGGCTGCTCGTGACCGTGAGCACGGCTGATATACCAGTTTTACACTCTGCAGAGGTTGTACACTTTCACTGTGAGTCATGATTCCCATATGCCCGGGTTTATAACTCCCAAAACACTTCCAAGGTGAGCAGGCAAGGGTCACTATGAAGCCTTTCAAAGGTTCGTCTAACAAGTTAGGGCCGCTAGGTTTCTGTGGCCTACGAATGTAGAGCTCCTCTTCCGATAGGCACAATGACACGCAGCCTATACACTGACGGACAGAGGCCGCACTACATCCAACCCGGAACACACCCCTCTTGCGCCATAAAGGTAACCACTAACAAGCTAGAAAAGGTCCTCATACTGAGCCAAAGCCAGAGCCATGTAGCTCTCGCAGCTGTACTGTAAGTCCTGGATGATCACTTACAGATAAGTCCTTAGGGAGAGGAATATGAAGCATTTAGAAAGTAGCTAAACACTCCAGCCCCCTGTTTCCATGTTGCTAAAAAGTCATATTTTGTGTTTATTGCATATACCATTAGTCAAGTTACAAGATCATGGTTTAACTGAGCTCTAGCAAAGCTACCCATAGGCATTACCCATAGGTGACAAGGCAATAGTCCAATTCTAGGAAATTCCTATCAAGACGACACATGCAACATGATTTTAATGATTTAAAGTGAATAGGAAACAAGGATGATCCCATGCTATACTTGCCTTGAGCAACGTACTCCTGCTAGTCCTGCTCGTCAAAGTCATACCCTTGATCTTCCGAGAACTGCTCACCGTCTATACTCGATAACCACAGCAACATACAAGCATCCAGGAGCAATCATGCAAAGCAACCAAGGCTACAGATTAGAACAGTACACCAACAACAAAGAATCAAGATGAAAAGTTTGGAAAACGAATCTACGTCTCGCTATGAACACACAGACGCGAAGATCACAAAAATCGGATCTAAAACGGAAAAGTTATGATTTATACAAGATTTCCTATAGACAAATAATAGATTAGATCCGGAGTGAAGTACCAATTTTGAAGCTATAGGACACATCTGAGAAGAACAAGCAAAATCATGCAAAAGTGAAGTACCACCAGGCTACAGGATCTTGCTCCTATGTTGTCTAGCTACAAAAATTTGTAAGAGATGGTTGTGTTTTATTGTTAATCTTGCCTTTGTATAAATATAAACCGAAACTCATGTGCAATGTAAACAGAAGGAGAACAAGAGAAAGGCAGCAGAACATGATCAAGGACTTGAAGAAGAAAATGGTCCACCTAATGAAGATGTTAATGCTATGGAAGTCTTCAGGGACTTCCAAACCATTAGGAAAAAAGGGCCTAAGCGATGCTGCAAGAGCAGCAATTGTAAGTACCTTCTTTTGCTTCCCTTGAAATCTACTGAAGCCATTGCCATAAAAGAAGGAAACATAGTAGGAGCCTAGTGTTATGGAAATCTACTAAAATCTATTGAAGCTTATGTAATCTCTATCAGCAGTAGGCTGGGGAAGACGTACGCATTACTTGTTATGAATCAATCTCTTGGGTTTTCAATTGAAGTCCTCTTACAATATCTGTAACCTAATGTTTTACTGATTGAATTTCACAGGAAGCTATGAAAATTATGCAAGCAGAACCTATTGCTGATGGGCAGCAACCAATGACTAGTGCTAATGTTGTTTGTAAGGTCCTCTACATCTATCAGGGCAAGACCCCACCTAGGGAAGCGGCAACAACTTTTTTTGAAGAATGCTGGTATCCAAACAAGCTCCACTAGAATAGAGACATCGAAGGAGAGAATGCTTCGGGAACAACTTGCTGCTAAGCAGGAAAGTTTCGCTGCCCTCGCCGATTAAGTGGATGAACTGAATAGGAAGACAGAAAAGACTGAAAGGGAGCTTGAGGAATACAAGAAACAGCAACAGAAGGTGTACAATAATCTCTGTGAGCTACACGCTTCAGCTCTTCTGGTAACTCTCGGTCTTTAACTCCTGCAGCTTGATGCAGTGAACATTTGTGGTTTGATGTGTGGACTCATGTGCCGGCTTGATGTGTGGACTCGTATGCCGGTTTGATGTGGTGATACTTTGTCAGTGGTTCACTGCTGACGTGTGAAATGTTAATTGTTGTTATTTGATTACCAGGCCAAATAGTTGTGTAGTCAGTCTGTGCAGTAGTGATGATCTCGAATTACTTCTATGATGAATTGATTGTACTCCACACGGTAGAACCAGGACAGGCCACGTGATCAAATAAAAATGCGACACGTGGACGAACTAGTGCATGACACGTGCAATAGCCGGGACTCGACATGTGGGCTATTAAAATCTAACACGTGGAAGGAAGTCGTGAAGCCATGTGGCTGAATAAAAATACAAAATATGGACGAACAACGCCGTGACTCATGGTTGAATAAGAAATGGCCACGTGGAAAAATACAAATACGACACATGGTCCAATGAATAAGTGACACGTGATCCAACCGCAACATGACACGTGTGATAATAGAAAACTAATATGTGGAACAACATAGACCTGACGTGTGGTCTAGTAAGAACCTAATACGTGTAAGAACCAGAGATGGCCACGTTGTGCAATAAGAAGGTGACACGTACCCGAACCATCATCAATGCAACCGGCTATAGCATGTACACGTGGACTATAGCATGTACACATAGAAAGCATCTGCAACAGAAGCGTCCACAAGCGTGGTAGCCCCTGCCATGCATGCCAAAACAGTTCTATGACGGTCTATTTTCCGTCCTAGATCAAGAAACTTCTATGATGATTTTGTCATATCCATCATAGATGTGCAAGTGTGACGCGACTTCTATGACGAACCATTTTTCGTCATAAATTTGTCGTAAAACTGAAATTATGATGAATTTAGCTCCTTCAGTGACGAAATCTATTCGTCATAGAAGTGGATATTTCTAGTAGTGTCATAACTTGTATCAACTTAGAAAAGGAGCATGCATTTGCAACCCATAAGTTTTTAAGTTTTTAGGATGAGATATTTTTAGCCAGCAAACTTAAATCTTGGAAAATACTAAGTTACAGCCTAGGCACAGATAAATTATAGACAGAGCAACTATTCATCATTTCAACATAGGAGAAACTAAACATTCTTAAAACACATATGAGAGTGGAATTCATATTTTTGTTGTTTTTATAATATTTCATTTTTTTGGTTTTTTATTATTCAATTTTTTTAAACGCTAATAATTGAATAAATACAGAAAATAATTGCGAAAATTAAAAATGCGAAAAAGATACGAGGTACCTCTGCGGGGTCCTCCCCCAAGCTAGCTCATGGCCTATGGTCCGAGATTGTATCCCATGGACTGCTAGTAGGCCACCTGTGTATCATGTTGTTGCTTCAGTAGCGCATTAATTTGCACAAACTGTTGCTGTTGTTGAAGCTACCACTAAGTCGAATCCTGCACGTGAGTGTTAAGCGTGTTTTGGATCTCACCTATGCGGATCTCCAATCCTCCGAGGCAAGTGTTGATGCCGTCCAATTCCTGATGATCTAAAGTAGATTGTCATGGATGGATGGGTGGTGGTAACCCCTCGGAGTTGGACGAATGTTGCGTCCATGCTATGGTGTCGGCTTCTCGCCATCCTGACCCTCCAGCCTCTTGTTGCTATGGGGTGTGATCCTAGCCCGGCTGGTACCTAGGTGTGAACCCAGGCGTCTGCATAGCTAGGAACCACTCCGCATGATACGCCTAAGGCACAAGTGGTGTCGATATTGGCGGTGGCTGCTGAGAGCTGCCAGCTTCGTTCCTAGTCCTGCTCCTTGTTGCCCTGCGAGAAACAGAACTCCTGCGTGCTTCCTCTTGTTCGATAAGAGCGAAGGTTAGCTCTGAGGACTTATACAAAGAGACTTCCGGGTTAGGTAACGAAATCTCGTTTGTATACCCCGGGAAGAAAAACGTAAGGTTTCCTGCATCATCTTATTTCAAATGGTGCCCATGCATCAAGTAGTGCTCATTAATACTGATGCGTGGAGTAGAGATGTATGTTACATCTTGTCCATCCAATGCACCAATACTAGTGAAAATACGAGTCACAAGGAACGTGCAAGAGATAGATGTGGAAGCCTTGAATGTTTGTAACCAATATTTAAACATTTCTTTTACATGAGCAACTTTAATCTTTTTAAGCATGGCATAGAGCAGTTGCATTTTAGCATGATAAACAAATCTTATGTCTTGTCTAGCAAACAAAGCCATGGCAATCCAACGATGCATGAACCTTAAAGTAGGATGATGAATATTCATATTTTGAGGTTGAAACTTGCTAACTACATTTTAACCCGAAATTACTCTCCAAAATTCATGGTGATTAAAACCTTTGAGAGCATGATCTAAGTCAATTGAGCATTTTGTACTAAATCCTAAGTGAGAACTGAGATTTCTCCATGTAAGATAATATTCTTGCTCAAAAAGATGGAAAGTAATCCCATTCTCAATTTCTTGTAAAGAGCATAAAAACTGGATCGTCAGGAGGCGAGAACCTTGCTCCCCAATGGGAGCAACGTTCTCCCATCCAACGGCTTTCCAGACGATGGCGAATTCGGTGTCCATACCTATCTTTTTGAGGAGATCGGGGTGGTATGCCAGCGTGTGGATGAACTCGCGGTTCTTGAAGAGGTTGTATGCCTACATCTCCCGTTCTCCCTCCAAATCAAGGTGGTGATCGTCATTGCCTTCCTCCATCGGTTGCTCTTGCTCTTGCTCTTCTGTTGGCACCGTTTCTTCATCTTCATGCTTCGGGCTCTCCTTGGGCTCAGTGTAACCTGTGCTTGAGCTTCCATGGGAGCGTCTTGAGCTTGACCCCATGACGTTCTTGAGCGCGCCGGCAAGCCTCTTTTCGAACCTATCCATGGTAAAGACAGCACAACAAGCTCAAAAATGGGGTTACGTTAGCGAAAATAAATCGAGTGACCCATGAGCTTGGCTTGGTGCCGTTGAGCTAGGAAATTTTCTGCAGAGTTTCCTTGCTCTCAAAGCTTGTGGAAAATATTTTTGCAAGTGGTGAAGGAAAGAGAGTGAGAGGGAGTGAAAAAAATGAGAGTGGAGTGTGAGTGAGGGCTCACACCTGAGCTCTCTGCATTTATAGAGCAGAGCACCGGCTGAGAGGGGGAGGGTGCAACGGCTAGGAGCCATTGGCGAAGCAGCAGCGACGGCGATGCCGGGCAGGCCTGGTGTGGCCACACCAGAGGTGGGCCCGCTCAGTCCCCCCTTTGGCCGGTTGCTTTTAACGGCTAAGTGGGAGATAGCCGTTGGGGTTTTGCAAAATTTTGAACTCCCCTCCTCTTAGAAATGATTTTCCACAAAACTTTTATTATATTTTGAATTTTCATAATTATTTTAAAAATGAGAAATGATAATAGAAAAATCTAAACTATTAGAAAATGATTTTTATTTTATTTTTCTAAAAATTTTATTTTGAAGTAAAATTTTAAATTTTGAATATTGATTTTTTGAATTTTTAAAAGATAACTACCGATTTACCTTCGGCAAGGGCTCGATAGTTATAGTCCATCAGCAAGACATCTCCTCCTTTATTGCTCTACAGTTGCATGAACAAACTCGGGGGAATTCCCGGGTTGCCCCGGGATTTTCCCCGTTTTGTTGACAAGAATAGCAGCAGCTATTTGGGCTATATGCGTTTCTATCATTTTATTAAAACTCGACTGATTTTTAACGGAGGAGGATAAGCTTTCAATTTTATAATTTATATTTTAAATCATTTTATTGTTAAACATTAACTTTTTGGTGATATTTTCATTGATTTTAGCTTGACCTAGAACTAGGTCCTTCAAGCAGGGTTGATTCGAATTGAAATTTGAGTTGAAGTTCGAATTACCTCCTTGTGGGCGGGACTGGTTGTTCCACCCATTATTATTTTGCTATCGGAACCCGTTGTTGATGTATGCGGCGTCTTCATGGGTTTCGGGGTAGTCGTTCCCCAAATGTCTGACTTCTCCACAGACTTCACATGTCATATGTGAGTCCATGGCCTGGACGGTGGCCTTCATTGCCCCTTTATCCGCCTCCTTCACGGTATGCATGCCTTTTTGTTGTTTTCTTTTTCCTCCCCAACTTTGATTTGCCCCCATCTTTTCGATAAGAGCCGTGGCTCCATCGATGGTGAGGGAAAGAAATGCGCCTCCAGCAGCGGCATCTACGTGCCCCTTCGACATGGGCATCAGCCCCTCATAGAAGTTCTAGAGCACGAGCCAGTTCTCTATCCCATAGTGTGGGTAGGCTTGGATGTAATCCTGCAGCCTCTCCCATGCTTCGGGGATAGATTCCGTGGAATTCTGCTAGAAACTTGAAATTTTCCCTTTTAGGGCATTGGTTTTGACCATGGGGAAAAACTTCATGACGAACGTTGCAGAACATTTGTCCCACGTGTGGTTTGCCTGCACCATCGTGATTAGGCCAGTCCAGAGCTCAAAGTTTTCGGTGTCCGTGTTGACAATAGGCCCAATGGGCACGTTGGCAACAGTGGGGGTGTAGTCGTGGAGTGACTTGGCCATAGCGATAGTAGCAGATGGTGTAGGGTCGACTGATTCAACTGCCGACGGAGTAGCAGAAGAAGCGGTACAAGACCGACTCTTCCTTAGGAGTGCCTCTAGATTATCGGTGTAGTTTTCTGGCAGAATGAAACCGGTCATACACTATCCTATTTTCATCCACAACAAGGAGAAAACAAGCAGAGTTAGCCTGCATAAACTATGGCCACCATTCATGCATGTGATCATGATCATGTCCTACTAGATCTCCTTTAACCTATGCCTTCCCCAGCACGGTGCCAGAAATGCTTATTGGCATTTCTTAGCATCACTACCAAGTTTGGAGATAGAATCCATCCCCGGCAATGGCCCTAGAAATGCCTATTGGTATTTCTTAGCACCGTCACTAAGATTTAGTAAACCTTAGCGACGCCGCCAAGAAACACCAACTACAATAGTTCTTAATGATTATAGAAACAATATCTGCAAGCGCACAGATCTATCGTTATAACATTTCACCTGAAAGTATTTAGGGTATCGGTATTTATATTTTCCTAAAGGAAGGCATGGTGTAAAGAATCTAGCATGGATATGAACGAGATTACATACTTGCATAGTGAACCAAAGTTTATGATAGGAGTAAAAATGGTATATTTAGGATAGTGGGCACACATCTGAGCCAACCTTAAGGATAAAAGAGAAACAAAGAATAAAAGAATGTTCCTAAGTGGAGTAGGATTGTTCTAATATAGGCCGTGCAAAGAATAGTTGATCATACAAATTATATGGTTAGACCTAGATCTAAGTGTAAGATAGGTCAGGAGACCACTGAGTATTGGTCTGCCAGCAACCTCATGTGACGATTTAGACTCCTACACCCTACCTGAACATCGGGGATTACAAGGGATAGACAGGGCTATCACCACCTGCCGCCTACACCTCAACCAGAGTAGGAAATGTATTCACATGTCCCTATGTACCCCAGGCACCACGCCTGATTACATAGAAACTACCCACATCCCCCTAGGGCTCCGACCCTATGGATCGACAAGCATAGGACATAGACACACCCGAAGCTAGGCACGATGAACCGCCACCTCAACTTAGTTCTAATTCTACTCATATAAGTTATATGAATGATTAGGCATAATGTTTTACATGTTATGCTCATAACATAGAAACTATATGCTAGTTCATATGTCATGATTATAATATGAAAACTATACTCTAGTTCATAAGCACAACTATATTGATACTATGAGAGCATGACTATAGAAGAATTCTTCATATTATTCATACCAAGATTCCTTTCTTCCAAGGAACCAAACTCTCCTTGATAGCTCTTGCTAGCTCCAAAATACTACTAAAGTAAAAAGAGTACAAGAGTGGTGTGAGGTGTAGAGGCTCCAAATAAGGTGTGTGTTGAAGGGTGAACACTACCCCCTACTTATACTACTTGGTGGTCGGTTTGGGGAGATAAAATAGGAAACTATCTTGAACCGACCCCAGGTGCATTGATGGCACTGCCTGCGCAAGGTGGGGCCAGGAGGAGGGGGCGGTGCGCGTCGCACCCAATTTTGCATAGCAAAATCAAATACTCATATATGTGCGCCCAGGATGTCCAAACACACATGTAATCTCAAATTGTAATAATATCAAAGTAAAGTACTTTATTACATCGCATATCTCATCACATTGTTATCACATAGTCTTGCTCATCAGCATCATTATTACATAAAGCAGAAAACTAAACCCATGTTGCCATAGGGACTCCAACTGGTGGACTTCAACTAGTAATCCTGGACATCTTCAGGAAACTCCTCATATGACATCTATTACCCATCCGGGATTTTCATTGAATGTAAAACAAGTGTAAGCGCACCATGCTTAGCAACTATAACAAAGGGATCTATGAGGCTCAAAGGCTTGAAATGGTTTGACTGCAGTAAGCAATTTTAGTTGGTCAAGTTTTATTACACCGGAATCACTACTTTAGTGAATGAACCAACCCAAGTTATAATAATAATTAATCAAGATTAAGTCATTCCCAAACCAACCATAGTAACCACTAATCATGAAGGATCCAGGCCGCTCGTGTCCGTGAGCCCAGCTGTTATAACAAGTTAAAATAATTTTGTAGAATTTGTACAACTTTACCCCCGAGCCATGATTTCCAATGCCGGGGTTTGCAAGGCCCACAGCACCTCCGCCAACGAAGTGTGGCAGGGTTTCACTACTTAACCTTTCACTAGACAACCTAACAAGTTAGTAGCCGCTAAGGTTTTAGATTGACCAAGCAGATATAGATGCTCTCCTCCGAGAGTGGCACACTAATGACGCGTAGCCTAGCACACACCACGGCAGGACAAGAGCCATACCCGACTTGGCACCCCCCTCTTATGCCTTTCAGTAACCACTAACAAGCTAGAGACGTACTAGTTATGTGATTAAGGTCAGAGCCATGTGACACTTAGGGTTGTATGGAACCTCCTAGGTGGCCACTTTAGGATAAAGTCCTTATGGAGAGGCATTAAAGCACTCAAAACCCAGTACTCTAGCCCCCTAAATAGTTGCTAAAAAGTACAATTTTAGCATATTGCATATATCATTAGTCATGTTAATTATTTATTTTGGGTTAAGCGCCACAGCAACTATCCAAAATGCATCCCAAACAATAGGTAACAAGGATATGTGGTACAAGAGTAATCTAGATAAAGTCCTTAAAGGCGATTCAAAATTAGACACATGCATATGTATAAATTATAGAGTTCATAGGTTCAAGGGGCCTTTGTTACACTTGCCTTCCTCAAAGCAACCTTCCTGGTACTAGTCAGCAACCTGCTCCTCGGCAACCTCGAACTGATCACCCTCTAAACGTGATCCAAATCACCAATCACGAGTCCATTCCAATCATCACATGCATACAAATACATTTCTATTAGAACAGTACACCAAGCAGTAAAAACAATGACTAAAAAGCTTATAAAACTAATCTACGTACTGCTATGAGCACATGAGCGAAAGAATCACTCTAATCGGATTTAAAACATGAAAGTTATGCATAAAACAAATTTTAATGGCAGTTTTGTAAATAAACTAAACTCAATTTTGAATTTAAACGATTTAAATCTGAATTCCAACATACTCTGGACGACGCATCCTATTTTCCATAAATACAGGGGCTAAATCAGAAGAAAATAGGACTAAAAAGAAATGCTATTGAACTGGTATTGGACTGCGGGTTGATTTTGGAAAAACCGAGGGGCTAAAGCGCAAAAGGCACGCAGCGGGTCGTGGTTGACCGCGTCATCGGCTGACTGGCGGCCACATGGCGGCCGCTGGTTGGTGCGGTGCACCACGCGCGCGTGGACGCGCTGACGTGGCACTGCGGACCGAGTCCACGGTCCACGTGGTGGACCGATCCGCCCGTGGAAGATCTGACGGCACAGGATGAAAGGGGATTTTTTCACCACCAGTGCACAGTGCCAACGGCGGTGGCGCCCTTGTCGTCGGGGAGCCGAGCACGGCGGCGGATGCCGGGATGACGTTTCTGAGCATGCCGTTCGAAACGGAGAACACAATGATGATGAATGGAACATCGCGAACTCGATAAGGCACAGAAACGAAGATGGGGAGCACGTCGAGGTGACAGCCCCGCGGAGGCGCCATGGCCGGCGTGATCTGGAACTTGCTAATACGGCGTTCTAGTGCATAAAACGAGAAGGTAAAGGCATGGGATCGATGAGGGGTATACCGTGGTTCCATCGAAGGCGTTCACGGCATCCGGGAAGGCTCCAAGAGGTCTGGCGATGGGCGACGGCGGACTGGAAGAAGAGAAGGGCGTCGATGAGCACGATTGCGGGCAAAACCTTGATGAAAACGAGAAAGGAGAGCACCTATGGTCGCGTAGTTACCTAGCGAAGCTCCTGGGCACGATCATGATAACGACCGAACACCGGAACAGAGAGACTGTGAGTGCGTGCATGCAATGGTGACCAAAGAGCAGGAAGAGGGTCTCGGCTAGGGGATTTATAGGTGGACGGGGGGGGGGGGGGGGGGGGGGGGGTAGAAGGGGAAACGGGCGCTGCATTGCTTCCCGTCATCACTACAGCCTTGAAGACGCCCGCTTGATGGCCTCCATCAATCGGATTTTCAAAGCGAATGAAGATGGCGATAAAGGCCAGCTCTGGATTCCCGATGCGAGGAAGGAGAAAGGTGAGGCGCCGACAGGCGGGCCCCAGCTGCTAGAGATAGAAGAGAGGGAGAGGGCGCGGGCAAACGCGGCTGATGGGCGGGCCCCGCCGCGAGTGAGAGAGAAGAGAGTGTGGGCGCGGGTGGACGCAGGCCGCTGAGCACGCCAGCGCTGCTGGGCCAAGGCGGAGCCGATCTGGGCCTGCGCAAGCGCAAAGGGAAGGAAAGGGGGAAACGGGCCGGATGGCCGCCAACAGCCAAAGGCCGGATTTAGCTGTGGTAGAAAAAGAAAAGGAGGCTTGGGCTTGCTCTGTTGCTGGGCCAAAAAGGAGAAAGGAAGAAAGTTTTTTAAACATAAATCTTTTCCTATTTTTCAGAGCTTTGAAACTTGGTCAAATTCAAATGAGATTTGAATTCAACCTCAAACAACCTAGCCCTACACTCAACCAAAAACAAGATGCTTCAGCATAAATGCAACAAACATATTTCTAAACCTTATAGTTAATTTTAATTAACCAAAAATTATTATTTGTCCTAGGTTAAAATGCACAAAAATTAACTAAATGCCCAAATTTAATTACTAGATTGTAAATAAATTTTTAGGGTCTTACAGTGCACCCGCACCCCTGGTGCGGCCGCACCAGGGCCGGCCCACCTTGGCGCCGCCTTCGCGTTGTGGGCTACTGGCAGGGCTTGGATCATTCCCACGTCGGTGCTCGACCTAGAATTGGTAGTTGAGTGGGCTCTTCTCTTGTTCCTTTGGTGTAGGTGTATTACGCTTTCTGGATTGCACATTTTGATCATATTGCGGTAGGATATGGTCGTTAAGGACCGCCAACAACCACATTTGAACAAAAGAGTATTAAAGTTAAATACTTTGTACCATGCTACAATCCATTGTTCGTGATTGAGTTTGCAAAGGATAAGAACATGCCATTTTCAATTTAGAGAAGTACATAAATGAGTTGTTTTTGGATGTGCAAAACAGACAGGAACACCTTTGTCTTTCCGAAGAATGGTGTAATATTAAATCGATTGAAATGATCACACGTATAGAGGGAAGGTGAACATGCAGTTCTTTTGTTGATACCTTATCTTTGTCTTCTGCAAACAGCATTCTCCAATCACCCATATATGATAGACTACAAATTTGAGCGTATAGGTCGTACTGCACAAAGAGGGATAAAAAGAAGGAAGATCCGAAATTCAGAATCAACTACCAGAACAAAGAAAATAATTTCATGGCAGGAAACATCAAGTTAGCAATAACCTCGGTGAACTCTTGTGGCAAAAGGAGTAGAGAAGCTGAAGTTGCCATTTCTAGGTTAATTGAGTTGACCTTCCTTATATCCCAGTTGTCAGCAAGAACATGAACCTACCAAAATACAGAGAGCAAATCAACTAAGATAATGTCAAGCTCGCAATGCAAGATATCCATATACACACATAAAAGGTAAAGGCACTATAATTGTGCAGTGAGCTGACCCAAAATACTAGACAGCCAATGAATATAACCTCAACCAGCGAAACAAATAAAATATAGTATTTACACGAATATGGTCTATATCAGGCAAAATGTGTATCACCACCACAAAAGATAATTGGAGCCACGGTCTAAAAATCAGACAAGAACATATTAAGCACGCAATCCCAATCTAGCAAAATCAGCATTATGTGATTGTACATTTTGAAGAACAGGGCATTTCACATTCATACCGGTTTCTGCAGCCGGCCACTGAGGTAGTACCTGTCCCAGGTCAACACATCCATCGCCAGGTCCCTCATCCTCACCACCCCATACTTGATCCTTTGCACCACCAAAAGACAAATTTCTTCAGCAAGTGCTCAATTCACGCACAGACAGTGGAACACAATGCCAAGGCGCAGCCGTTCATGATACCTTGTCTCTCCACTCCACAAACGGGTTGAAGTACACCCCGACCCCAACACGAGGAAGTGTTGCCACGGAGGCGATTGCTGCCGAGGAAGTGGAGGTGGGGGACATAGAGCACCTTGATCTTGCTGACGCTGTCCCTGATCCTGCCATCCCGGGTACTGCTGGAGTTGTTGAGGAAAGTGGCGAAGCTAGAGCAAATTAGAGGGGGTGTATTTAGCTTGTGGATGCATAGACATCTTTCATGTGATGCATGTACGGTGAAATTTCAGACATAATCATTGTTTTTACAATTTTTTTTGGGGGGTGCATTTGCACCCCCTAATCTACATGTAGCTTCGCCCCTGGTTGAGGAGGATACCTCGCCTGATTCTGCTGAATGGGTCTCCGTGGTCGCGATGGAGGTGGGCGCCGTGGCTCCGGTTGCCACACCCAACGGCCGCCTTTCGCCATGGATCGCTTAAGCACCTCTGCGTAGGTCTTCCTTGCTTCCCCTTGACTCCAGATCTCCCCGAAATTGATTCTCACCGGTTGCTTATCGATACGGTCAGATCTCCGCACCGGGCGGGAAGCAATCAGCTGGTGCAAAACACTTCCGCTCAACAAGCTCTTTCCTGATAAAAAAGTTGGCTAAATTTTAAGGTGTATTTGGCGGAGGACAGAACCCTAGGTTCGCCCGGCGGCGGGGGGAGTCGATGGCCCCATAGCTGGCCAAAAAACTCGATGACGATTTCATTCTCCTCAACTGCAGGATCGCCTGGTCGAGCGGACGATCTCGCCCCTCTCTCGCTGGCTGGTGGTGGGCGCGCCCCTTTTTCCTCTGACGGGTGGACCTGACCTTAGGATGGGGCCGTGTAGTCAGCCAGGGAGGGTGCGGCCTGGGGGTGGGTAGAGGTCATGGACCTGTCAGCGACGTGGAGACGACGTGGGAGCCATTCTTCAATTTCTAATTTCTCTCGATGTGGAGACGACGTGGGAGCCATTCTTCGATTTCTAATTTCTTTCTCAAGGACATGGAGTTTCTTCCCCAACGCAACTATTTCTTCAGCAGATTCCAAATCTTCCATCCCAGAACCCAAACCCCCCACAATCCGCGCCGCGATGCTCCGCCGCCGCCGTGCTCCGCTCCTCCTGGCTGCTGCCGCGGCGGGCGCCGCGCTGGTAGCCGCCTCTCCCTCCGGCGAAAACGGGCGAAGCGTCGCCTCCGCGCTCCACCACGGCGTCGCCCGCTCCTCCCGCGCCGTCTACACGGTTCACCCTCCCCTATCTGTTGCTATTGCTACTGCTCCTGTGTTTCGGATGGTGCTTTTGCTCAATTTTATAGCCGTTGGCTGTCACAGATTGGTTTTGTGGTGGCGGATTACAAGTATTCACTGAGGGGTCTGGATGCTAGATCGGCGGACTACCGTGTTAAGCTCTCCGAGGTATGGGTTCTGCCCAGGATGTGATGCTGTGCCGTGCCAATTATATGTATGGGTGTTTGTAGGCTGGTTGAAGGCATTTGTTTTGCCACCATGTTATGAACTTATGTTTGTTGTATTGTATCATTGATAAGCTGTTTTAAAAACGATAGCTAGGTAGGTTTAGAAACAATGAGCGTGTTCGGCTGGTCACCATGGCTCCCCTTGTTCAAGTTGTCTGGTAGTGATGCATAATTATTGGAAACCGAGTTTGTTTTGAGATGATGTGAAATTCATGTTTATACAACAAGATCACCATGTGACCATGTATTCTTTCTGCGTTGTCTAATGTGTCTGTGCTGAAACACGAGAGGAATCAATTATTTCTGGTGTACTAACTATTTGGATCACAAGTTCAAAATTGTTGCTTAGGAGGAAACATCATAGAATGCTTGATTGGCCTTGATGTCAGAAGCCTCCTGGACCCAATTTTAGTTATTTCTATGCTCTGTATTGAATATATACAATTAGTATTTCATTTTAGAATGTGACAGTTGATATACCTAGAGCTTTACTCCTTTCTATGACTGAACTCATTATTCCCTAAACCAACTTGTGCAACTGAATAGACTGTATTCTGCAGGTCCTCCACTCATTTGATTGGCATGCCATAGTGTTCTTCTCTTTTAGAATGGCTGTACCCTGTGATATTACATCTAATGTTTCTCGTGCATTTAGGAGTAGACATAGTCCACAGATTATTTTAGATCAGATAAAGGCTTAAATGATACTCCTTTTTTTGGCTTGAGTATAGGTTCATCTGCGTTCAGCAAAAAAGCTACTTAAACTATGTGAAGCGAATGGAGGGTTTTATGTAAAAGCTGGTCAATATGTTTCATCACTAAGACAAGTGCCAAAGGAGTACTCATCAACTCTCTCCTGCCTGCAAGATCAGGTTCACTATTAGTGTCTACCCGAATGATATTGTATAACCATATGACATTACTTGTTATTTACTATATTTTTTTTCTAAAAGCTCAGGCAACTCCATCCAAGTTTCAAGATATCAAAGCAGTAATAGAACGGAATTTTGGCAAGGAATTGTATGACATGTAAGTATGTGAATGTTTATCCTTTTTAGATTGGCTATTTATTACTGGTACCTGTGGTTGGAATGGAATTTTTGTAGTTTGGCTATTGTGTCTTCACATACTGGTAGTTCTGTAATCCACCTCATACCTTTCATTCAGCTGCTTGTGTTGAATGTTCTTGCCAGCTTGTTCCTTGCGTGCTACCGCAATTCCCTACTAGCATACTTAATAAATCATTTGGCTATTTTTTACATTAATTCGAAATTATGGGGTAGTAAAATGAACTTTATCCCCATGTCCATGCCATTGACATCATTTGAAGTCTTAAACTTGTGAATGTACAAATTGTTGCACTTCATCTCATACTTTTGTTTGTTTTTCTGTGGATTATGTGCTATATAATTCTTTCTATAGTACCTTATAGTGTGAAAATATCATAAATGTTAATATGTATCAGATTCCTGGAATTTGACGAACAACCAATTGCTGCTGCATCAATTGCTCAGGTTCATCGAGGTCGTTTGCATAACAATCAAGATGTAGCTGTCAAGGTGAGGTTCTTGTTCAACTGCCTCAATTCCTGTTCCATTTTCGCTAAGATATATTGTTGTTTCAAGGAAGATATCATCATGATGTTGCTAACAGTCTTAAAGAGCCGACAAGAAATTTTCATTACAATGTTACATGGCATATCCAGTTATCCAAGAATTCATTGTTCTTGTTTATACCACGACACCAGTTTTTTTTCTGCGCGGATAAAATGTGACTTACCATTTTTAGAATACAATATGGCTGCTGTTTTAGTATACAATTCACCCTTTTAGAAGAGTAGGTATTTATGGAATAGCTTTTCACTTCAAGAGTGACGTATAATATTATCTTATTTCATACTTAAGTAAAACCAACAATCTAATGGTGCACATTATACCAGTTTGGACTCATTGCATTTCATAAAGACCAGAAGTAAATTTAGAAGTTGGGTCACTTTTAAATAGGTGTTAATTGTCACCTTCAGGCATAATTTAAGTGGAGCATTGGCATAAAAAGCTATATGGAATATACCCAAAGACTTAACCTTAGATAGGAGTGCTTGGAAGACAGCTATTCACGTGCCTGAACCTTGATTGCTTCTGCTGGGTTTCAACTCTAGCCTACCCCAACTTGTTTGGGACTTAAAGGCTTTGTTGTTGTTGTTGTTGTTGTTGTTGTTGGAGGGAACTGTCATGGTCGGGCGCACATATGTGAGACGGCGTCGTGCCCGTGACGTGCGCCGCGCCCTGGAACGAGCAACAGCCACGCGGGAGGAGGAGGCGCAAGGCTCAGGCTCCGTTAGTGGCTAGGAAAGAAAGTACAAGAGCTTTCTGTTATTAGTTCCTTAAATTATGGAGTTTGTTACTTCCTTTAGTTTGGGCCCTTGGCCATATAAGTTGTAATCGCACTTTGGAGAAATTAAGAAGGAATTAGTTACCTATCTTCTCTCTTCCTCTCAATCTCTCAAGCCGCCGGCCAGGGGGTATAACCCAGCCAGCGAGGACACGGCGTGGGGGTATAACCCTGCCGGCTACCACGGACCGGAGCTACGAGTTGCGTAGTCGAGGTCCGGCGACCTTGAGCGCGGAGGCCCTTGACAACTTGGTATCGGTATCCAGGTCTCGTCGTTCCTCTCCCACGCGATCCGATCAACCCACCACACCAGCCGCCGCCCAAAACCCTAACCCACCTCCTCCTCCACCCACCATGGCCGAGCCCACCATGGCCGAGCTCATGGACATGATCAAGGCGATGAACTCCGAGATGAAGTCCGAGATGAAGACACTGAAGGATGAGATGGCGGCCCTGAAGGACAAGCCGTCGCCCTCGGGTGGCGGAGGGGACGACCACCGCACCTACGCGCCGCGTGACGAGGAGTTCCACCCACGTCCCAAGAAGTGGGATTTCCCCCGCTACGATGGAACCACCGATCCGCTTCTCTTCCTCAACAAGTGTGACGCCTACTTCCGCCAACATCGCACGATGGCTGAGGAGCGCGTCTTGATCGCGTCCTATCACCTGGACGAAGCTGCGCAACAATGGTTCATGCAGCTCCAAGATGAGGAAGCCACACCTTCGTGGGGGCACTTCAAAGATCGGCTGAACCTCCGCTTCGGGCCACCCCTCCGATCCGCACCGATGTTTGAGCTCTCGGAGTGCCGCCGCACGGGCACCGTGGAGGAGTACTCCACGCGCTTCCAAGCCCTCCTCTCCCGTGCCGGGCGTCTGGAAGAAACCCAGCGGGTTCAGCTCTACACAGGTGGACTGCTGCCGCCGCTGAGCCACGCCGTTCGTCTGCATCACCCAGAGACCCTCACCGCCGCGATGAGCCTCGCCCGACAGGTCGAGTTGATGGAGTTAGATCGGCTCCACCAGGCGCCGACCCGAGCCGCGCCGCGCGCGTTCCTGCCTGCACCAGCGCCCCGCCCAGCGGCCCAGGCGCCCCTGGCTCTGCCCGCCCCGCAGCAGCAAATCGCGGCGCTTCCGGCCCCGCAGCCACTCGCGGTGCTGCCGGCTCCTCAGCCCAGGGCGAACGCCGGCCCGACCAAGCGCCTGACCACGGAGGAGCAAGCGGAACGGCGCCGGCTCGGCCTCTGCTACAACTGTAATGAGCCTTACTCCAGGGGCCACAACCGCGTCTGTCGTCGCATCTTCTACATCGACGGCGTGGACCTGGCCGAGGAAGCCGGGGAGGAGGAGGCCCCGGTGTTTTCCTTGCACGCGGTGGCAGGCGTTCCCGGCAACAAAACGATCCAGCTTCGGGTCCAGGTGGGCGCGGCTGACTTCATCGCGCTCATCGACACCGGCTCCACGCACAGTTTCATCGGGGAGGACGCCGCCCGCCGCGCCGGGCTTCCCATCGAGCCGCGCCCACGGCTGACGGCGACCGTGGCGAACGGAGGGCGCGTCTCCTGTCCGGGCGTGCTTCGCCAAGCGCCGGTGATCATCGAAGGCCTTGCTTTCCAGGTTGATCTGTTCCTCATGCCCCTTGCAGGATATGATGTGGTGTTGGGCACCAATTGGATGGCGCCACTGGGGGACATCGTGTGGAACATCAACGCCAGCACCATGGCGTTCCAACACGAAGGCCGCTCCGTCTGCTGGCACAGCGTCGGCCCCAAAGCCCCTGCTCGTCTCCACGCTGCTGAGGCCACCGAACCCCTCCTCGACGCGCTCCTGGACGGCTTCCACGACGTCTTCGCCACGCCAAGTGGCCTACCCCCGGAGCGGGGCCGTACACACCGCATCGTCCTCAAACCCGACGCGACACCGGTGGCCGTCCGCCCGTACCGCTACCCGGCCGCCCACAAGGATGAGTTGGAGAAGCAATGCGCTGACATGATCAGCCAAGGCATCGTCAGGCGCAGCGACTCCGCGTTCTCATCGCCGGTCCTCCTCGTCAAGAAGCCGGACGGCTCGTGGCGTTTCTGCGTCGACTACCGCGAGCTGAACGCCATCACAGTGAAGGACGCGTACCCGATCCCTGTCGTCGACGAACTGCTGGACGAGCTCCATGGTGCCCGGTTCTTCACCAAGCTCGACTTACGATCCGGGTACCATCAGGTGCGCATGCGGCCGGAGGACGTCCACAAGACGGCGTTCCGCACCCACGACGGCCTCTACGAGTTTCTGGTGATGCCGTTTGGGCTGTGCAACGCCCCGGCAACATTTCAGGCTCTCATGAACGACGTACTCCGCCCCTTCCTCCGTCGCTTTGTACTCGTTTTCTTTGACGACATTCTAATCTACAGCAAGTCATGGGCGGACCATCTTCGACACCTCCGCGCGGTCCTCACCGAGCTCCGCCGCCACGCCCTCTTCGTCAAGCGCTCCAAGTGTGCGTTCGGGGTTCCCTCGGTCGCCTACCTCGGCCACACTATCTCAGCGGCGGGCGTGGCCATGGACTCGGCCAAGGTCCAAGCCATCCACGAATGGCCGGTGCCTCGCTCGGCGCGGGCGGTACGCGGCTTCCTCGGCTTGGCGGGCTACTACCGCAAGTTCATCCACCACTACGGCACCATGGCGGCACCCCTCACCAGCTTGCTCAAGAAGGAGGGCTTCTCGTGGAGCTCCGAGGCCGCGAAGGCGTTCGAAGACCTCAAGATGGCCATGACCACAGCCCCGGTCCTGGCCATGCCCGACTTCACCAAGCCGTTTGTGGTCGAGTGTGACGCGTCGTCCCACGGCTTCGGGGCGGTCCTCATCCAGGACGGGCACCCACTCGCCTTCTTCAGCAGGCCCGTGGCACCACGACACCGAGCGCTGGCGGCGTATGAGCGTGAGCTCATCGGCTTGGTCCAGGCGGTGCGGCACTGGCGCCCGTACCTCTGGGGTCGCCGTTTCAGCGTCAAGACGGACCATTACTCCCTCAAGTACCTGCTGGATCAGCGCCTTGCCACCATCCCGCAACACCATTGGGTCGGCAAGCTCCTTGGGTTCGACTTCTCTGTCGAATATAAGCCGGGCACGGCGAACACGGTGGCGGACGCGCTGTCCCGCCGCGACACGGAGGACGGGGCGCTGCTCGCCCTATCAGCCCCCCGCTTCGACTTCCTCGACCGCCTGAGGCACGCGCAGCGCGACGACCCCGCCCTCGTCGCTCTCCGCGATGGGATCACGTCCGGGAACCGCCAGGTGCCCTGGACGCTCGTGGACGGCATGGTCCACTTCGACGGCAGGCTCTACATTCCGCCCAACTCCCCGCTGCTCCAAGAGATCATGGGGGCGATACATGAGGATGGACATGAGGGCGTTCAACGCACCCTGCATCGTCTACGGCGTGACTTCCACTTCCCTAATATGAAGCAGCTCGTCCAAGGCATGGTCCGCGAATGCACGGTGTGTCAGCAGTATAAGTCCGAGCACCTCCAGCCGGCCGGTCTACTTCTTCCTCTACCGGTGCCACAGGGTGTCTGGACTGACATCGCCCTTGATTTTGTGGAGGCTCTTCCTCGCGTCCGTGGCAAGTCAGTGATCCTCACCGTGGTGGACAGATTCAGCAAGTACTGTCATTTCATCCCGTTGGCGCACCCATACTCTGCTGAATCAGTCGCCCAGGCCTTCTTCACCGACATCGTTCGTCTGCATGGCGTTCCCCAGTCCATTGTCTCGGATCGGGACGCGGTTTTCACGTCCTCCTTTTGGCGGGAGCTCATGCGCTTGATGGGCACCAAGCTCCACATGACGACGGCCTTTCACCCTCAGTCCGATGGGCAGTCCGAGTCGGCCAACCGCGTCATTGTCATGTATTTGAGGTGTTTGACAGGGGACCGACCTCGCCAGTGGGTCAGGTGGCTTCCGTGGGCGGAGTATCTCTTCAACACGGCGTTTCAGTCTTCCTTGCGCGACACCCCTTTCCGTGTGGTGTACGGGCGCGACCCGCCCTCGATCAGGTCCTATGAGCCGGGCGACACCAGGGTGCACGCGGTTGCTAAAACAATGGCGGAACGCGAAGAGTTCCTGGCCGATGTCCGTTATCGCCTGGAGCAGGCGCAGTCCGTGCAGAAGCTGCAATATGATCGCCACCACCGTCAAGTGAGCTACCAGGTGGGCGACTGGGCGCTTCTGCGTCTTCGCCAACGAGCAGCGTCCTCGCTGCCGCAAGCTACAGGGGGCAAGCTAAAGCCTCGCTTCGTCGGGCCGTACCGCGTCGTCGAGCTCATCAATGAGGTGGCTGTGCGTCTTGCTCTACCGGCAGGTGCCCGCATCCACGATGTCTTCCATGTGGGCCTCCTCAAGAAGTTCCATGGCAACCCGCCCGCTGCTGTGCCACCGCTACCGCCCCTTCGTCATGGCGCCGTCGACCCAGAGCCGGAACGCGCGGTGCGCTACCGTCTCGCCCGGGGCGTTCCACAGGTGCTCATCAAGTGGAAGGACTGCTCCGCCGCATCGTCGACATGGGAGGACACCGGCACGTTCCGCACCAGGTTTCCCTCCTTCCAGCTCGAGGACGAGCTGACTCTCGACGGAGAGGGAGATGTCATGGTCGGGCGCACATATGTGAGACGGCGTCGTGCCCGTGACGTGCGCCGCGCCCTGGAACGAGCAACAGCCACGCGGGAGGAGGAGGCGCAAGGCTCAGGCTCCGTTAGTGGCTAGGAAAGAAAGTACAAGAGCTTTCTGTTATTAGTTCCTTAAATTATGGAGTTTGTTACTTCCTTTAGTTTGGGCCCTTGGCCATATAAGTTGTAATCGCACTTTGGAGAAATTAAGAAGGAATTAGTTACCTATCTTCTCTCTTCCTCTCAATCTCTCAAGCCGCCGGCCAGGGGGTATAACCCAGCCAGCGAGGACACGGCGTGGGGGTATAACCCTGCCGGCTACCACGGACCGGAGCTACGAGTTGCGTAGTCGAGGTCCGGCGACCTTGAGCGCGGAGGCCCTTGACAACTGGTTTGAAACTGAAGCAACTGAGCTGAACATGAATATTTCATCAGAATTGCCTTGAGTTGAAACTTTATTAAGGTTATTTTAAGTATAGTGGTATACCTAACTTGGCCCTTATTGTTTAGTTCTGTCTTGTATATATAATATATGTTTAGCCTAACGTTGAATGAAGTGTAGAATTGTTAGTAAACAAGGTAGAAGCATGGCTCTGCTGCATATATTGTTCTTTCCATATTGTCGTTTTTAGTGGTGCAGTGAGCACAACATCATCACTTAGTTCATTCAGAATATAGAAAACACCTGCAGCAAATGTCCTCTTTAACATATGCATAAATAATAGATCTATACATATCCTGCCATGTACACATGTAAATTTGCTTGAGTTTGTGCTAAATCTATTAAAATCGTAGCGAGCTTTCATACCAATTTTTGTTACATCTAGGTTCAATATCCTGGATTGGAGCAGCGAATGAAGATAGACATCATGACATTGTCATTCTTGTCAAAAACGGTCTCTTGGGTATGAACAGCAAAATTTTGTTTCCTTTTTATTGTGCAATGCTAATAATTTACCAGTTGGTACATCTAATTCATCTTGTATGCTAAAATCATTGGACACAGTTCATTCACTTTTACTTCAATATACTTTAAGAAGATCAGTAAATGACCCCATTTCATTAAGACTAGTAGTTTGGGTATCATATTTTTTGCATTAGGTTTAGCTAAAGGAAATCGTAGTCTAAGTATATACTTTCATGTGGCAACATTGATTGCTAATTGATACAATTCTAAAAAGACTTTATTTGTGCTGAATGAAATGATGCCAACATTGAGTGTTGAAAATGGGTGCACTGGCCTTTTACATGGCAGTTTCCATTATTGGGTAGCTTTGGATAGGCTGTGGTTCAGTGACCACCATTGTTCCCATCATCTTGTACTCCATTGTGGTCATTGTTTTAATTCATATTTTTGAAAAAAAAAAACATATTTGTGTGGTCCTTTTTCTTTATTGAATGAATTTTGTGACACTTGACACTTTGACATGCACCATAATGCTGTTGCCATGTGCTTTATCCTCTTTTTTTTTACATGAAATACAGCAGGGGAGGCCCCCACTGTATGATTTTATTAAAAGAAACAGAGTTGTACAGAAAAACCTTCAAAGGGAGGAGAAACAACAGAGTAAAAGAAAAAACCCAAGGGAGGGACAGCAAAACAAAAACTAAACTAAGGAAGCTATACAATCTAGGAAGACAGATGCCGATTGCCATGACTGTATGACTGGGATTTAGTGGCAACTGGTCCCATCCTTCGCCCTCCACTGTGGTGATCTTATCTTTTTTTAGATTGACATGTTTCAATGGTCCTTATGGTGAACTGAATTTTGCTGATTTAAAATCTGACATGTACACACTGAACAATGCATTTATAAACAAGTTAATTTTAATGTGTGCCTTGGTGCTAGTACTTTATTAAACTTGACCTGCGGGGGGTAAGACGGCCCCCGGGCATTGCTTGGTAGAGAAGATCTCTCACGCAGATCAAGAAAACCCCCGAATGAATGGAAGTCACCATGAATGGAAGTCACCATAAGTCGATTGCTTTGAGCAAGCAGGACTCAGTGCAATAGTACCCACTGTATGATCATCTTGTCTGCTGTGTTATTGTTATAATTTGTAGGGCATGCTTTCATGATTGTTGTGCTAATTAATTTTCTTCCAATCAAAACCTTTACATGAATCACCTTCTGTTCTAGCATAGTTTCATGATGTTCTTTTGGCTGGCACAATGAAAATGCTTTGTCTTTTTCTCTGCAGGTTTATCCTGATTATAAATTTGACAGAATACTAATTGAATTCGAGAAATCCATGACAATGGAACTTGGTAAGTGCATCCAGTTTCTTTTATTATAAACAGCAGATAACTCTTTTTTTTCTTGAACAAGGTAACTTTTATTTAAATAAATGATCTCTGAGAGATTTCCTATTTAGTATATCTGTTTGATTATTTCTTTTTTATACTCTGTAGTCATAACCAAAGGCCATTTAATTTTTTTCATTGAACAAATTTTGCATATTCAATGCTAGCTTCTGTTGTCTACTAATTTTCTCATAATCCAATCAGAAAATAAAAGAACAATAGCCTTGTGAGCAGATAAATAGGTCCACGCCTATAAAAAGAAAATTTAAATATTAGGTTCTTTTTTGTGCACTTATTTACGCTTTTCACATGGATTAAACTTTTTTTGTTGGGTGTCATTCATTTAGATGGTTTGTTGATATGCTCATTAATGATTCACTTAATATGTTTTTGTATTATTGAAATAACTGTACCTTGTTCATTTACAGATTTTACATGGGAGGCTAAGAATTCTGAGAGAACAGCCAGCTGCTTCAGGAAAAATAGTGTTGTTAAAGTGCCTTATGTGTTCTGGGTATGAGCCTAATGAAAATTGTGGAGTTGAGGTTGAAGCAGTATCTTAAAAATTAGAAGAATAAACAGATTGTGGTTAAATCAAGTATTTTAAAGTCAAATCTTTAATTTCATCTGTTTTACAGTGCTGTATTGTGCAACACATACACCCACCACATATGCACGCACAACACACGGTCAACAAGAACATAAAACTTGTTCTTAATGACTGTTCAGTTGTGTCACTTTTATTTTTCTCAAACATGCAGGAGAGCTGAATATCAGTTCATTAAAACTTAAAAGAAGAGGTAACGTTCTTAGGATATACTCCCTCCATTCCAAATTATAAGACGTTTTGGTATTTCTAGGTATATAGTTTTTACTATGCACTATGTCTCGAGTCGCGGTCTCCTCGCATTGCACAGGCGAGGGTAAGGCTTGCCACTGACACCCTTCCCCAGACCCCGCACAGAGCGGGAGCTCTCTGCACTGGGTACGCCCTTTTTTTTATGGCTAGATACATAGTAAAAGCAATGTATCTAGAAAAGCCAAAATGTCTTATAATTTGGAATGGAGGGAGTAGATCCTAACTGCCGAAACTTACCCCTGTAGCACTAGTAACAAAATGAGAGATGACCCAGCTACCTAAACCTACCCCAGCAGCAGTAGCGTCTGGAGATCCCTCGTGCCAGCTGTACGCCACAAAGATCCTTCATTGATCACACTTGAAACGCTCTATTGAGTTCTGCGGACACACCATTGAAAACACAATTGTTCTGGTGTTTCCACAGCTCCCAAGCGACCAATTGGACCAGACTATTGAAACCTTTATGATGTGTCGATGTCTCTTATCCAGCCTTTTTTAGAACACAGTACTACTAGCTAGAAAAAGATCTCCTCTCATCACAGTGGCGTCACTTACGCTTTTACATGTATGAATTTGACTATGATGTGAACTATCTGCCTTGGCATTTTTGTGACAATAGCTAAACCTGTTGCAGCAACTGACGACCAGGGAGGTTTTGACGATGGAATTTTGTTATGGACACAAGGTAAATGATTAATCCTTGTGCTAACTTATGTATACAAAGATTATGTTTGTGCATCATTTATCGATCAGTAGGTTTGTGTGCAGTTCCTAGAATTTCATCATGCAATTGGTTGGTTGCTTAACCACCTAAACCATGTGCCAAAATATCGAAAACAAGACATATTCCATTACTTAAAAGATTATGGAGGAAAAATAAAGGGAGGTCAGCCTGAAGAGAAGGAAAAGAAGAAGCAATCTGAAATCACTTTTGTTCTTCTGTTGTGACAGGTTAATGACTTGGACTTCCTGCGGAAAACAGATATTAGTCCTACAAAGGTTTAGCTTGACTCTGACATTAATGTATTTTTATGTCATGAATCATTTGGTTGAAGGCTTCTTTGTGTTTATATACATATACATATTATATGGCAAAAATTCTTGACGTTAATGTATTTTTCTATCTAAATGATTTCATCAAAGGCTTTCTTGTGTGTATACACATTACAAATTTGGGAAAAAAAATCTTCAGCCTAATTCATGAACTCACTAGATTCAGGCTCTCTACTCAGCCCTCATTAAATTGTTAAGTTCACCCACCAGCACCAGCTGGTTCACCAGAAGACAGAAGCTTGACCTGCTGAAGGAAGGGCACACAATATATTTCAATACTCTCTGTCACTAAGGTCCCTCATGCCTTTGCCATAGACTGGGATAGAAATGGTCTGCAATTGTTCCTTTTATAAAATTGTGTTAGCCAAGTACTAAACCAGGGTCTTTTCTCTAGTACCATGTTGATTCATGAACCGACCACCAAAAACCTAAATTTTGTTGAGGAAAGGTGTGGACTGGTGGTGCACAAATGTAAGAAATGAAATACTAGTTTATTAATTCTCTAGTCCTTATCTTCATTCTGATGAACTTCAGCCAGTATGTATAGCATTGATGTTGCTACCATACACGCCTTGTGATGGTAACTTGTACTACTTGTTGCTTAACCACACATTTGGTTGCATGTTTGGAACGGCATATGGATTTTCATCCTTTTGTAGCATCAAAAAAGGGGGGTGTTATTTTTTTTTTTGTATTCTTTTACATAAGAATACTTAACACATATCAATAAAATGCATAGTCATTAATCAGGACTGTATTACCTGAAAGTATGACACCATCTAAAGTTCTAAACTATGCACAGGCATTTTTTTCTTATATTTTGTCATTTATTTCTGTAACTTAATGTTACCTATGTCTCTTTGTACTTGGTACAAAAAAAATTCACCTGCCTTTGTATCTTCCAGGTAGCTAAGGCTTTGATTGAACTCTTTGGTGAAATGATATTTGTACATGGTTTTGTTCATGGTGATCCACATCCTGGAAATATATTAGTTTCTCCTCAAGGCCATGGGAAATTTTCACTAGGTACTCATTTTGCTCCTGAACATGGTATTGTTATACTTACCTATAATCATTAGACACTGAAATATTACAAGCAATAACACTGTACATGCTTACTTTCAAAAAAAAAAATAACACTGTACATGCTATAAACAGTAGTGAAGAAATACTACTTGCATTGAAGAAGGTGGTTACCCCTCATTATATTTCTGCTCTTCAGGAATTAACACATGAAACTCCCTTCAAACTTTTGATTGTCACAGGACTCTCTTTAGCCAGTAGAGGGTAGTCAGTAGTGCTACTTATCCCGTGCACTCATGTGGAAATGTTTGCATAAAAATTACTTTCCTTAAATACCTATGGGTAAATTTCACCCCAGGCCCCAGTTAGGTTTCTTTTCCACGTCGCATCTCCTGCCAGTAAACGGCTAAATCAATCAGTCCTGAGACAAACTGGTCAATTCATAAATAGGAGATATCAAAATATATGTTTTCTTGGATGGATTGACTCTGAAGGACAAATCTTTATTATCACTTGGACTTGAATGTTACTTAAAGTGCTGTGAGTTGGGTTTTCACTGGTTTATGTTGGCTGAAATAAAAACTGGCATCACCTAGTTTTGCTGCACTTGTTGTCATAACCATCGTGCAGGTTCACTTATAACTGGTTTCAGAAACCTCAAATGTAATTTGTGCCATATTAATTAACAACACAAGATACAAAAGTAGGAAAACTGAAAGTGTATCTGGTATCGTCAAATATGAATTCCACTTGTTTCTTTTGTTTCTCGTACTTCATTGATATAGTACTCATAAGGGCCTGGTGGAGCCATACATTAAAATGAACTAATTTGCGTTGACAACTAAATATTTCAAATTTGATTCTTCTGGAATCCCCAGCGATTGCAAATGACAACCTGTGCAATGAGGCATTGCTCTTTTTGGAGCAGAGCTCTCTTCCTGCTTTTGAAAAGGCACATATTTAGTTCTTGATAAAATCTTTTGAATCCTTATAAGGGGGTTGATAGGAGGCTAAAGGACTAAAGCTCCCAAAAAGCAGTACCAGGCATTTGTTCTTGTGGGAGCATCTTGTTCTCCACTGGATGCTATCTTGTTCTTGTGGGAGCATCTTGTTCTCCACTGGATGCTATCTTTACTATGGGGTTGTAGGGCTTGGAGGGAGCTAATGGGAGCACTCACCATTGTGTGGAATATGAGTTCACCTCTTCTATTTTGTAGAATCTGTACATCTAAAATGGTGTATGGCTTTTGCAGTTCTGTTGGATCATGGAATTTATAGAGAATTGGACCAAAAGTTCAGATTGGACTATTGTCAGCTATGGAAAGCACTGATATTGTTGGATGCAAACAAAATTCTGGAATTAGGTGAACAGTTTGGTGTTGGCAAATACGCAAAGTACTTCCCTGTAATATTCACAGGGAGAACTATAGAAAGGTAAATGTTTATTTCTCTTATATATACCATGACACAGTAATCATTATCATTGAGCAATATAAAGCTTGTCTCAACAGCGTTCATAGGGCATCGTTCTTGAGACAAGAATAAAAAATGATAAGCTCATGCTACACAGTTTAATTCTTCTCGCAAGTGAAGCCAATGCACACATATCCAAATGGGTAGGAATTACTTTAATCAGTTGTGAACAATGTTCAAATTTAGTTTCAAATAGGACTGCATAAAGGAAAAAGATGAATCAGTATCGGTTATTTTTTTATTAATATATTTAGTATTTACTGTATGTGAATTGGATGGAGCCTGCATTGTCTGTTTGTTCCACTGAAGTTTTGAACTAGAATTAACTTTCATAGAACTTTCTATGTTTCCTAGTTTGATCCAAAAAATTTGCCTAACCATGGATGGCTTCCGTGTGATTATTTTGATGCGAAACTAATGCATCCTTGGTGTACCTCATGTGCTTGTAGCTGATGTCACAATCTATTTCCTGATTCCTGAGTAAACTATGTTTGTATAACTCATTCTGTCATAATTATCAGCAAGTCAGCTCTTGGCACACAAATGCCTGGCGAAGAGCAGAGGCGTTTAAAAGAGGAATTACACTCTTTAAGAATGGATGGTATATCTTCATTTATGGAATCCTTGCCACCGGACTTTTATGTCATACTGCGAACAGAGTAAGGAAATTGTTGTCAGAGCACATCACGTTATTATTGTTAACTTCACTCTTGGGGCACCACCGGACTTTTATAAAATATTCGATCTCAATTCCAGCGGACTATTGAGGTCCATTTTAGGCAACCTTGGGGCACCACGCCATGTTCGGCTTCTCACTTATGCAAAATGTGCTGTACATGGCCTTGAGAAACAGCCCAAAATGGAGTCTGGTATGTCTCAAGTCAACTGGAAATACATCTTCCTATCCTAACTTACAGCCTCTTAATGTCTTGGAGATGTTCAATTCTATTCAGGTGCAATCAGCCTTATGTTCTTGAATGTCAAAACAAATGTCAGCTATCTCCGCCTGAGAGTAATTATTGGTGAGTAAAACCATCACTGCCCTAATGTTTCAAGTTTGTATAGCACAACATGTTTGCTAACTAAAAACTGCTCTCAGAAATAGTGGGATTGTTAGCGAAAGCAAATGGTGCCAAGTGGAAGGTCGTCAACAAACTCAGACAGATGTTACAGGAGATCAGTCAAGGATTTCATCTCCATATGTGATGCCCAGAAGTCAGGGACGTGGTGAATTAAGGGTACGAGAAAGGTGGGGGAAGTTGGAAGTACGTATCATAACTGTGATTGTTCTATTGCAATTTGCAACTTGTAAATTGGAGGTTGTGTTGTGTCAAGGAGTCAAATCATAACTGTGATTGCTCTGTTGTAATTTGTAAATTGTACGTTGGAGTCGCTGGCTCCGGAGTCCGGGTGGCACTTTTTATTTTTTGGGTTGGACCATGTACAGTTCATTCTCAAAGTGTTAGAGGCGGTAAAAAAATTGCTGCCCCAGGAACCAAACTTACGCTAAAGAAAGTGCATGGAACGCTGAGTGAAGACGGATTTGCCTGGAAACTGCACCGCAGATAATAGTTAATATATATGCGTGGTGTTGAATCTGGAGCATTGACGTTTCTGGTCCTACAAAATTTCAGCCGGTCTCAGGCTTTCAGCAGCGGAAAACATATACGATACTGATTGCCATACACTGCATGAAACCCTGAACTCGAACTAGCAAAAGCCTAGCATACACCAATGTGGAAAAAAGAAGGCATTGGCTTAAGCTACTCTAGATTGCCAAGCCTTAGCCATCTTCTTCCCGAGGTATTGAGCAGCAACTGCACCACCAGAGGCGAGCAGACCAGACATTGCTTGCCGCATGCTTGAAACCATTACTCGGCGCCTCAGGGCCCTCCGTACACAGTTTGCTGCCATGTCCTTTGAAGAAACTATGGTGCGTGGTGGTATTTCTACAGAAAAATTGTCTGCACTGAGAATGTGTTATAGAATGATCAAGGCTACAAGATTGATGAGACCATCACGTGCATTCCAACCTTTTCCATGCAATGTGTGTCTTCCTTGCATTTGCCTTTGGATCGTCCACGGAAGAACATAGAACAGTTCATTTGTTGTTGATGGACCACAATCCTGTAGACACGCGACTCTAATAGTTAGACATTCAAACCAAGCATACAAGTACACTTACTGAAGTGATGCAATTTATACAGGCTCCAAATTTATACTCGCTTCGATTCCATATAAATCCATAAGGACATTGACATGATCTCTAGTGTTGCACCGACTAGTTATATCTTTAAGAATATATCATTTTATTAAATCGAAAGAGTGATATATTATCATTTTATTAAATCGAAAGAGTGATATATTATCATTTTATTAAATCAAAAGAGTGATATATTATGAAAGTATGTTTCATGATAAATCTAGTAACATTAATCTCATGTTATTAATTTATATAACTGTTTAGTTACTGCTAATCAAAGTTAAAATAGTTTGACTTAGGAAAAAGTTGAATGGACTTATATTTGGGATCAGGTGTAGTTACAATTGCTACTAGGATGGGAATCCATACGAATTTTCCAGAGTGGTAAAAAAAGTCGGGATAGCAAAGGTAAGAAAAATAAAGCAGTAAGGCAAGTGCAAGAGAACATTTGCATGTTGTGTGGTCCACAAAGAATCGTGAAAGCCAGAGGCAAAGCACTTCTATAGTTTTATCTCTTTGAACAAACTATGAGTATGAGCAGAAGGTAACAAACCTGCCGGAAAGTCTTATACTGTCCATGGGATGATGTCTTCAATAGCCCTTCAGCAATATACTCTTGCAAGAGGGGTCTGTACATCAATTGAAACGACTGAAAACTACCCTCAACAATCTTCTTCACCTGATTTATAGTAGGAATTGGGTATGAAATTATAAACCAAATAGAAATCCCATTAACACACTATCTTATCCTAAACTTGCAGACAACAAAAAGTAACCACAAAACAATAATAATTTATACAATCTTCGAACCCAGTATGCAGATCCAATAAAAGCAACAGAATTTAGAGGCTAAGATCTCAAAGGACTAAATTGTCAATTGTCTTATCAGTCCCTCCCATGAAATAAATAACTACCAACCAGTGTATTTTGCTCATCACAGTGAAACCAGTAATAAACTGGTATGCAGTACCTAGATGTATGTTCCATTTTGCCACAGTTTAGGGCACCACAAATATATATGGCGATATGGTCAAATGGGCCTAATTTGAACAGAAGAATATTGAAGTTAAATACTGTGTACCATGCTACAATCCATTTGTTCGTGGTTGAGTTTGCCATAAGAACATGCCATTTTCAATTTAGAGAAGTACATAAATGAATTGCTTTTGGATGTGCCAAACAGACAGGACACCTTTGTGAAGAATGATGTAATATTAAATTGAATTGAAATGATCACAAGTATAGAGCAAAGATGAACATGATTTATTTTGTTGATACCTTATCTTTGTCTTCTGCAAACAGCATTCTCAAATCACCCATATATGATAGACTACAAATTTGAGCGTATAGGTCGTACTGCACAAAGAGGGATAAAAGGAAGATCAGAAATTTAGAATCAACCCAACCAAAACAAAAAAAATAATTTCATGGAAGGAAGCATCAAGTTAGCAATAACCTCGGTGAACTCTTCTGGCAAAAGGAGTAGAGAAGCTGAAGTTGCCATTTCTAGGTTAATTGAGTTGACCTTCCTTATATCCCAGTTGTCAACAAGAACATGAACCTACCAAAATACGCATAAAAGGCACTACAATTGTGCAGTGAGCGACCCAAAATACTAGACAGCCAATGAATATAACCTCAACCAGTAAAACAAATAAATAAAGTAGTCACACGAATACGGTCCATATCAGGCAAAATGTGTATCACCACAGCCACAAAAGATAATTGGAGCCACGGTCTAAAAATGAGACAAGAAAATATAAAGCACACAATCCCAATCTAGCAAAATCAGCATTATGTGGTTGTACATTTTGAAGAACAGGGCATTTCGCATTCATACCGGTTTCTGCAGCCGGCCACTGAGGTAGAACCTGTCCCAGGTCAACACATCCATCGCCAGGTCCCTCATCCTCACCACCCCATACTTTATCCTCTGCACCACCAAAAGACAAATTTCTTCAGCAAGTACTCAATTCACACAGCCAGTGGAACACAATGCCATCGAACACAAGGCTCAGCCATTCATGGTACCTTGTCTCTCCATTCCACAAACGGGTTGAAGTACACCCCGACCCCAACACGATCCGCCAGCCCAGTGATCTGAGCTCCAACAAAAACCAAGAAACAGCCGACCATTCACACAGTTAGCCAACAGCCAACCAGAAAGATTGTGGTGATGTTGCTCTGAGCCTATGATGAAGCTTACGGCGCCTGCACCGAAGCCTGCCATCCAGCGGGAGTAGTGCGCGGGGTTCCTTTCCAGGTTCTGCACCGACCAAGAAACAATTCCGTCAGGATAACATCAATTTAAGAATATGAACCCCAATTTGACAGGGATTGGTTGACCAAACTGAGAGGAGGGAGGTGAGGCGAGGCGAGAGAGATGGTTAGGTTCCTAGCACCTCGGAGTGCCATTGGAGGGGGTCAGCGACGCCGAGGATGTAATCGACCATGGACGTCCCGTCGGGGCGCGCGTGGAGGAGCGTGGAGCCGTACGCGCAGCAGAAGTCCACCGGCGGGAGGAGGTCGCGGAGCGGGCCGGCCAGCTCCGCCGCCCTCTCCTCCTCCGCCGCCACATTCATTTAGGCGCGCGCGCTGGTTGCTAAGAGGCGAGAATTTATACCAGGGGACGGGGGCGTGGCGGTCCCCGGAGCAAGGAGGGAGACGGCCGCCGTCGGCGCGGCGGCGGGGGTTCAGAACGGGGGATGGAGATGGGGAAGGTGGTGCTGAATCTGGGCCGTTGGTGAGAGGGTCGACGGTCTGCATTGGACGCCCCGCAACAAACGGCCCAGGTAGATAAGCATTTTTGTTTTTGTTTTTCTTTTTTATTTATTATATTATATTATATTATATTATATGCTGAATTGTTGATCTTATTTTTATCGCTCCATTCAGAATTACATTTCTGAAAGGTTCATAATTGTTTAATTTTGACCAGAAATTATTTGAATTATAAGTATTTTAGTATTAAAAAATTATGCAACTAGATTCATTTAAAAATATTTTCACAAGTTTTTATATGCATTCTTAAAAAACAACAATGGTCACAAGGCTGAAGTACAAATTTGAGATAAAATAAAATGCGGGTGAAATGATAACCTAATTCGCTGCCACATGTTGCATCGGTAATGTTCTATCAGGGCGGTCCGGACGGGATGGACCCACCTCGTGTCGTGCACCCCTGTGCCTCGCGCCTCGCCCGGTCGCATCCGACCCGCTTCGCGTTGTGCTCGCCTCGTGCCTCGTGCTACGCATCTTGCCTGTGCCTCACGCTATGCGTCGTCCACACCTTGCGCCCCGCTCGTACCTCGCGCTATGCTCCCAACGTTGCGTCAACCATCCTCCATTGGGCAGCAGCAAGTACAAGAGCACATGTTGCAACCGTATGTTTCAGATGTATGTTGCATTGTTTCACCTGGATGTTGCGAAAGTAGATCTAGTGTTGCAAATGTTGCAATGGCTATACATGTATGTTTCAAGTGTATGTTTCAGCAGTTTGAAACGTATATTGCAAATGTTTTATCTGGATGTGCTTGTGTTGCAGTGGATATACATGTATGTTGCAAGTGAATGTTCTAAATGTTTCACCTATTTCAGACCTATGTTGCAAGTGCTTCATCTGTATGTTGCATATGTTTCAGATATGTTGCAAGCGTCTATTCAAAATGTTTCATCTGTTTCAGACGTATGTTGCAAGTGTGTTTATCTGGATGTTGTAGTTACTATACACATATGTTGCAAATGTATGTTTGTAAATGTTTTACTTGTTTTAGACGTATGTTGCAGGAGTGGTTCATGTTGCAACATTAGCAGGCGTAGGAAGCGAGCGCATGCAGAGGCTGTCCCCACGTGCGCGGGGAGCAAAGCGGGCGTGGGTGGTCCCCACCTGCATGCGCATCAACAGGCATGTGGCGCACAGCTAATGCGTACATGCACGGCATGTGTAGGCGCAGCAGTTCCATGTGGCATGCGAGGGCGAGCGTGCAGGCACAACAGTTGCATGCAGGGCAGGCGTCATTCCATTTGTTCATGAGTGGAGCAGATAAAATTTGCATGGGAACCATGCATGTAGAGAAAAAATTGATGCGTAGTTGCATGCAATAGAGAGAGGGCGCTGCTGGCGCATGCGAGACTGAGGGAGCAGGGCGCGTAGGTGGGTGCTCGGTGCTGGGGAAGGCACGCAGGAGGAGGTGAGGAGCAACAGTCAGGGCGAACAGCACGACGGGACAAGCGCGGGCGTTTAGAACAAACAAGTTCTACTTTTCTAAGTTGGATATTTCTCTACGTTTAAGAATACTGAATACATATCAAGTAGAGATGGATATAATTGGAGAATATAGACATGATCTAGGAGGAAAGAGGAATGAACTTGCTGTACTAGACATGATCTAGGAGGAAAGAGAATACCCGTTTGTGATATCTTTATGAAAACCCTGTAAATATATTATTTTCCATAGGAAGCGCCATTGAGTTCCTTAGTTCCTATATTATAAATTAGCATCTGTTAAATCTGTAAATACCAAAAAAAACATGGGTAGCACACATCATTAGTAGTGATAGTCTGACACCCAACACCTTCAGTCACATTTTGTTCAGTAGTACAGTACGTATACATGCTGTTAAGGGGCCTTTTTGTTCCCATCATTTCCATAGATTAAGTATATGCCTCTGCATGTCTGTATGCAGCAACCATTTTCTTCTTCAATGCCCATCACATGAAGATGGATTCAAGGTAGGTTCTATTTTCCACTTAGCTAGAAAGAATTCATTCACATTTGATTTCAGGAAATATGTTGTGAAGGAAGCAATGCAAATCTAAGGTAGTTCAATAACTGCCTTGACCTCTCTTTCTTCATGTTTGTTGTATGGTATAAGACTAATTCTAATGACTCATTCAGGTGAATAACTGTGCAGGAGTTGGTTTCATCAGGGCGCCCACCCTTTTGCCAAATTCCCTTTTGGCTGCGCAAACAAAGTCATAGGAGTTGCACTTGTTGTGGTGAGGATCATGAGAGAATATATTTTTGGGTTGATGAGGACAGTAAGGCCCAAGTACATGTTTGATCCATGTTCTTAAACTTTGCTTCGAGAGATATTGGAATTACTCAGTTACTCCTAATCGGCAAAGGCTTACCTTTCGTTTTTGTTTAAACAAACACACCAAACAAACCCCCCCCCCCCCCCCCCCCCCCCCCCCCCCCCCCGCTTCAAGTTTTGACTGAACAATAGCAGCTTGACAAGCGCCTATTTTTAAAATGTATATATTTGTGTACTTCACAATGACTGCCTCTATGTTTCTCAAAAAAAAAATATGTACTTCAATGACTCTATTTCTCAAAAGAAAAAGAAATCTCTTTACTTCAATGATTGTCTCTATTTCTCAAGAAAATCAAGAGATCTAGAATCCTTCAAGCTACAGATGTTGTGTTGTGCTCAATAGCAGATGTTGTTTCAGTGTTCTTTTTTTAATATGCTATATATATTCTCTTATGAATGTTCAATAGCATACCATAGCATTATTCTTATCTCAATGTCTGTGTTCTGTGTAGGTTCTCCTCTTCTTTGTCTCATGCTGCATCTCCTGTACCACATTTGGTCTTAGGTGACTTTAATTCATGGTGATTTTTGATTCACTCAGACCAATCCCGGTGATCAAGTAATTCAGCCGTGCACTCAGACCATTCATAGTTTCGAACTCAGTTTGGTTTTAGGCTGCATTTTTTCAGTTTGGTATACCAGTATTAAATTTTCTTTCTTATTATTTGGCTTTCAGGTTAGGACTAAATGCATGTTCCTGCAGACCAGGCTTTCAGTTTTGGGTCATGCAAACTGATTTTGTCATAATAGCTTGCATATAGGAGTGATTGGTGTTCATTGCTATACGAAATAATTCGCTAGCTGCTGGGATCTAGGTTGATTTGTGGAGTGTCGCTTAGCAGCGGTAAGTGACTAATTAGTTTCAGTATATATATGACTCAAAAATATTATACAATACCGTGGACCTTTTCAGTACTGCATTTTGACAGTACACCTATTGCACCAAAATGAATGATTAATATCTTAATGGTACTGAACTATTATCATTTGCCTTCTTGTAAAAATAAATTGCAGTTTAGTACAAGGAAACACCCACCTAGCACAGTCATACTTTCAGGCTTGTTCTTGAAAAAATTTTGCAGAGCAGTTTTTCTCCTTTTCATCATTCAGTTTTGCTCTTGAATCTTCAGTATTTAGCATTGGGAAGTAGAACATCTTTCTTTAGAGGCTTCAGGGCTTATTGATAATACCACCTTATGATTTGTATTCTAATCATTAAGCTAGACTTACGTAAGATGCTTAAATGTAGCAAATATTGTCATCATCATGGATCATATTGATATTTTGTTGACACATCGCTCCCCAAAAAAATCAGACTTCAGATATTACTACAATTGAGGATATTTGTATATTTGGGCCTTGAGTTGAGGATCTTTTGATGAATGATTCATTTTATTAGAGAAGAAACAAAATGATCTTCTGCTGATTTGCACACATCGTCAAATTGCTCTCTTTTTTTGGGGAACAAGGCTGTTAGTATTTGCATTATTAATGTATACTATCTGATAATCGAGGGCAACAATTTAACCCAGTCTCATTCTTCATGCAGGTTCAAGTTGTTGATGTAAACCCTTCATGTCGTTGGGATCTCACACGGCAAATTCAAAATCCCCAACCAGCCAAAGCTGGCCTCCATTGTTACTTCACCTGAGAATAAAGTGAAGGGGAAGGGCATTTAGTTCCCGCGTGGTGCTGCAATGTGCCAGTTGTTTGTCAACGGCTGCCTTGGCTAGAGTGACATTGCTGCAGGATTACCTGCCTCAGGATAGACTCAAGTGTAGGACGTCTCCAGTGCAGTGCGTTCAGGTGAACATTTTTCTCGTGTGGATGATAGCGGTGAGAATGGGAGTTGTAGCTGAGAATTAGAACTTGATGCTCCCTTGATTACTAGAACGGAAGCGATGATCAGTTGTAGCTATATATGTGAGGACAATGTTGTTTACTTGGCAAATGTGATCTGTGAGTTGTTGGCACTGCTATATGTTTATGAACATAGCATTAGCTACTTTGTCATATATCATGTTATTCTTTGTTATATTATCTCGGGTTTTTAGGCACATACACAAGACCCATGCTTGACATGTGTGGCTATGTGCCGGCAGTGCCAGATTGTGCGTAGGTTTTATCTTTTGTTTTAGCCCTTAATCATGTTTGCCTTCAATGCATGTCATCTTGTGTTGGTTTTCTACGAAGAAGGTTTCTTTGATACACGACAAAGCTATTGCACGTAAGAAAGGACGTAATCCTTGGAGTGTCGGGTAACGATTATTTTCTAATCGATTAAATTATTGTGCAACAGAAAAAAAAAATAATACCACGATAATGCATGTAAACAATCCTACATTATTCTACGGTATATGTCTGCGTGGAATAATAGACCTAAAGCCACACACATATATATATGGTGAGTATAACATACTTTATTTTAAGGTTTGTGAGAGATTTTTCAAGACACGCAGTATTGTCCATGTGACAGGTATTAATATTTACATATATACTTGAACCTGTGTATAGGATGGTACGGAGATACGGCGGAACTTATTCGTAGATTTATTGGCGCACGAAAGAAATGGATATCGGATTTATTGGCTCACGAAAGAAATGGATATCAGAGATTTCTTCCTACCGATATAAAACATTATCTTAGCCACATCACGAAAAAGTCTATAAAGTAGAGTTTGTGAGCATGCGACGCCGCGTTCTCCGTGACTGTGTTGATTTCACAAACTTTGTTTTTTGAATTAAATGTCATTTTAACGTTGGTATTTAATTTTTACAATACTATTATTTTATCATGTGATCCATATGTTTTTAGTACAAATTGTTAGCTATCCCATAGCAATATACGGGCACGCTACCTAGTAAAATAAATAAAAACACAAGCATCGCATGCCAAATTGAGAACTTGAACTCATATAGACAAGTCACTACCATAATAAACCTAACCAACTAATTTAAAAAGTTAGTTCCCAAATAAAAGAGAAAACTTTACTACAAAGTGTTCATCTCCTACAACTAAAAAGAATAAATTGTGGACATCGTTTTGGTGCGACAATTGTCTTGATTCGTCCATCTTCCACCTTATGCGATCGATCCCACCTCCATGCGACAATCACGACAGTTGTTGATTTTCCTTGCATGCAGTTACTGATTTTCCTTGCATGAGACCCACATGCGGTGGCAATCATGGCAGTTTCCTTCCATGCAAAAGGAAGTGCTCCCTCGCACGACCATCACGCCTGTTGTGATATAACTTTCTTGCATGCAAAAGAAAACTAATATCAATCAATCAAATCAAATCAAATAAGAAATTATTCTCATCAAGAGGTTATGATTTTTCTTCATACAAAACAACCGAACATGATTATCTACCACGTTGCGGTGGTGGTCGATCACTGCGGTGGCGGTCGCGTCGCCGGCTGACGGGAGGTGGCCGTTCACTGGCCTTAGCTAGCAAGAGGACAATCTCGCCCTCGCCCGCGTCGTCCAGGAGCTAGCAAGAGGCCAATCTCGTGGGGTCAATTGCGCCCAGGCCGGGCACTTCGTTGATCGCTGCTGATTCATCCTGCTTTTTGCAGGAACGGACATACATGATGCTGTCGGTGGCGAGTACGTGATCTCGAGGCCTTCGCGTGCCCCCTGTAGGACACCAAGGAGCTCAACGTTGTCGACAGGCTGATGGCGCTCGTTGAAATCGGTGATTGTGAGTGTACAGACCAGTGTCAAAATTCAGTCAACCTTGATAATCTTTTTTCCTATTTTTGTATGGTGCTTAATCTGTCGCTGTACCATGGCGAGCCATTGAGCAGGATGATGCTGGGGACGATGATGAGGAAGAAGATTGATATTTTCTATCTAATCTTTGCATGACTCGATTATCACGTGTAATTTTGTACCTTCGGATAGTTTCATAAAAAAATACTAAGATTATTGCTGGTAATAATACAAACAGGGACTGTTTAAGGTAGTGAAATATCTTACCACATCATTTCTCTGAGCTCTAGAATTAATAAGGTGGTAGTATATACTACTAAATCATAATCTTGAGCTGGTAGCCATAATTGGCTTCTTGCTAGAAAGAGATAGAATGCTAATCGAATTTACATAATCCTGTGATGATGTTCCCACCTCTGTGAACAAGCAGGCATGACAGTTTGGAAGGAACTAGCAGTGACTTGATATTTATCTTCTGTTGGTGAAGTAAAAACAGCAGCAACTGTTGGATTGTTAAGACAAGCAAGGGAAATGGTTGTTTTTGTCTCCCTGTTTTCTTTAGGTCAACAGACTTAATTTATGACTATGGTGCTGGTTATTTATGCATTCCATTAGACATCAATGATTCATTCATGATTTGTTGCCTGTAGATGTAAAATAACAATCATACTAATATCCATTGCTTTAATATTTGTCTGATCTTTTCATGTTTAAATGGTGTAAGTTTTGTTTATTTTTTCTTTGAGATGGATTTTTTTCTTTTTTTACTAATAACCTGCAGATGATAAAGCAGTTGAGGGCAGAATCAAGGATGATAGCACTGTTGAAGGCAAAGCCACCGATGACAAAGCTGTTGAGGCAGAGCAAAGAATGATGAGGACATTGAGGACAGAATAAAGGATGATAAGGCCGTTGAATGTCAAGTCACTAATGATAAACCTATTCAGAGTAAAGTAACTAATGGTAATGCCATTGAGGACAGAGAGATTGAAGGTAAAGCCACTGAAGAGGCAAAGAAAATCGATATTTGGATGAAACTCCGAAATGTGATCAGATTTGGGGCACTGACTATGGAATTGTTAATACTGAAGAAAACCTAGCTGATAATGGCAACTAAGTTTCGTATGAAAATAATGAGGCTGCTCTTGAGGTTTCTCTCTACTTTGTGGTGCTAGAGCATGGTTGTTCATCACATAAGTTTCATACGCTAGCTCTCCATTTATCTAGGATTTACATTCATGCATCAAAATTTTGGTCCTCAGATAGGAAAGCTTCGGTTGCAAAAAATTTAGTTTCTGGGCTTCTGCTTGTTTCAAAATCTCGTGGCAATGATGTTTCAAGGTAAATTATGACTACGCTCTACCGCTTATTTCCCTTATTATTGTTAGCATCAATTCTTTCATATCAAAATTTAAGAAGTAAGAACCTAATTTTGATGTAGGCTGACATTTTGGCTATCGAACACATTTGTCCTGAGAGATCATTGCACAAACATTTGGTACTTCACGGCACTCAAGTCCATTTAAGGTTTTCAGCACAAATGGTGCAAAGAAGCCTGAGAGGAGTTTCGCTACACCACGATGGAAAAGTAACTACAATGGCAAGTATACCCAATATCATGAAGATGCTAGATGATTGGCGTAAAACTAGCACATTGTAGATGCATTGGAGAAGATGTGGTGGCATATAAAGGTTAACCCTATTACTGTCTTGGCACTTTCCAAAAAGCTGAGTATGGCTCTTGTAAAACAGTGATGAGTAAAACCTACTGCAAACTAATTCATTTTTTAGTTTTTTTAAGGATTTTCATTTCACATGCAATGACACCCCACATGCAAACCCCTGTAGAAGATTTGTCAACTCCAAAGATTGAGAGGTTGTTAGGGCTTTCTGGGTGATCAGCAACATAGGAGTTTTTCTATTGATCTCTGGAAAACTACATTTGATGATGCATTCAGCAGAAGTTGTCCTCTTCGTGCTGGTGGACATGAGTGTAGATGTTTACCAGTGTTGGCAAAATTGGTATGCTTTCAGATGCTGATTTTTGTTTCTTTGGTAATAGTATCTTTTATGTGAAGTCATGAAATTTTTTATGTTTCTATCAGGTGATGCAGCATTATGTAGCTGATTTAGATATTGCTATGTTTAATGTTATCCTTCGTGAATCAGAGAATGAGATACCCACGGATACTATATCTGACCCAATTGTGGACTCAAGAGTTCTGCCGATTCTAGCTGACGACTTAAGCTTTGGATCATGCACACAGCTTAAGAACTTTGTATGTGCTTAAATTATGAAATGCTTGCAATTGCATGATGAACAAACAAACAACCTAGAATAGGGACTATGCATGACACCTCCCTTGCACTATTGATTGTTAACACATGATATATACTTCTGTAGGTTGGGAATTGGTCCAGATAGTTGTCCGATACGTTTATAGTTACCTGTCCAAATTTAATTATCTTGTTCTGAAAGATATTACCTTTGTCTTTTTTCATGCATGCTAGGGCCCTTAAACTGATGGTTTATAGTCAAGTTAGAAGGTAAAATACTAATAATTTCTTGAACTTTATAATGGTCTATACAACATGAAGACTTATGTAATATTGGTGTTATGTACATCATACTTATAGGTAATAGTACAACACATGTTCATACATATGTTATCGTAACATTGTTTTTTCCCGTTGCAATGCACGAGCATTTACCTATATTTACATATATACTCGAACATATGTATATGATGGTATGGAGATGCGACGGAACTTATTCGTGGATTTATTGGGGCACAAAAGAAATGAATATCGGAGATTTTTTTCTGTCGATATAAAACATTATCTTAACCGCATCACAGAATGATCTATACAGTAGAGCCTGTGAGCCTGCGACGTCGCGCTCTCTGTGATTGTGTTAAATTCATAAACTTTGCTTTTTGGATTAAATATCACTTTAACGTTGGTATTTAATTTTTACAGTATTGTTATCTTACAGTGCGATCCGTGTATTTTTAGTATAGAATGTTAGCTATCCCGTAGCAACGCACGGGTACGCTACCTAGTTTTACCTAAAAGTTACTCTTTTTTTTTGTGCATCCATGTTAAATGACCCTGGTTTCGTCATGAAATTGTAGCCCCCGCCCTTTTCTGAAATTGTGACCTACTAGGACATAACTTCAGAACATATATGGCTCACCGCTACCTAGAATGTAGAAATTGAAATCAACAACAGCTACAATCCGTATCTTAATCCAAACATTCAATATCCCATATCATATTCAAATCTAAACACTCAAAGTTGGATATCTACCGCTATCTAACACTTAATGCCCACGGTCATGTATTCGTATCCGTACATAGCAGTTCATATCCGATTCATTTTCATCCCTACACTTGTGCTCTGTATAACAATTGCAAAGAGGCAAAGAGCACAGCATCACAAATCAGAAACGAGATTATATATATCAGTATATTACAAATCATACAAATTGCCCCACTTATAGAAGCATCAATATATCCTTCCAAGTGAAACAGGCTGTAAGTACAACCTGATCACAATTTGCAATGGCAGGTCATGGGATTGGAGCGTCCTTGCTCACTCCACAGGTGTGCCTGTCTTCGATTAACATTTAAATAAAGAAAAATACAAGAATAACTGATTCACTATGAGGTATCCCCAGATATGCTTTCTGTGTGATGTCATCTCCGGGCGAGTGCAGTAAGAATTTGATCAGAAACAATAGCTCCAAAATTGCTATGCTAAGTAGACAGTGCGTCGTGAATTAGCTTGTTTGCGATCTCCTTTGAGAGCCCCATGACGCTATCACTAGAACCAACCTGCACAAGTCAAGGCTAGTTCACATTTGTATGAATGGAAACAAAAACCCTATAAGACAACCAAGATAAGGTGAATGAGACACTGACCACTGCTTCGACAAATGGAAGGGTCAATGGATGTTCAAGTAGCAAGCCACCTGCGACCCTAAATACTACTCCCTCATCGATCTAGCAAACAGGGAAGAGAAAAGCACAGTGACATAACATGACAAATATGAAAATATTGAACCTCGTGATGGTAATCCAGCAATTATTTTGGCTGCTGCTATTTATAAAAGGCATGGAAGTAGAATAAATGAGCATGTACCAAGTTCTCGATGACCTCATCTGGTATATCGTGGAAATAAACCTGCGGTGTGTAGAATGACAATGCAAAACTTCCTTGGTCAATTATCATCCACAAATATCACATTTAAGACAAAAAAAATCCTTTTGACACAATAAATTTGAAGAATCTCATATACCAAATACACCCCCCCGCCCTTAACAACCCAGGTGTAAGCCACATGCTAAGCAGTGGGTTTGAGCTCAAACATGACAGGATAAGTGGTAATCAGGAGCTTTAGTTCCTTATCTCGGAAGTGGTGATGAAGGTGTTAAGGTCAAATCTATGAAAATGAACTCCAACTTAAACTTGGACAACACACCTTTTCTTATATGTTGACCCTTTTCAAATGTATGCTTAAGTAGTGTTAACCATGGCTCTTTCATGAGCATCACCTTAATATCTAGTTATCTTGACCATTGGAAAAGTTTCATAAAGTTTGGAGCCAAGAAGTCACATGAAATGATAAGTTATAACCTTTCTAGAATTGCTTCATGGGGTAAATGGAAACATGGGATGTCGACCAAACCTTGCAACCTTTCTCAAACAGTCCTAATTCAACTCATGAACAAAAGTTATGAAAGGTTCGTGTTGAGCAAATATCAAGAAAATGCTTCAATGGACCAAAAAGCATAATTTAAAGCTTTATTGAGATACTGCTTTGACCGAAGTGGAATGATAGCTTCTGTACCAGATCTGAGGTTTAACCTTTAAGAAAAGTTGCAGATCATATGTGTACAACAAACTTTGTTTAAAGACCCAAGTCTAAATCTTCCTCTAAGCTTGTCAAATAAAGGCTTCAAACCTGAACCAGCTGCTGTTTTCTGGGCTCTAAATAATTCTAAGTCCGGAATTCATCGTCGTTGACATTTGCATCTCGCGTTCTCGAATTTTTGTTAAGCAACATGATTTGATCCAAAAATAAAATTTGGAGTTTACATCTTGAAGAAGGGCATACAAAAGGTTGGGATCAGTTTGACCAAGTTTGACCTCCCAAAACTAACAAAAACCGAGCTCTTCCTTAATCCTCGTTTTCTCGCTGACACTCTAGTTTGGTGCTGATTATCTCCGAATCCGTGGCTCTAATGACTTGACATCTTAAATAAGGTTTGTAGAGCAGCCCGAGATAAGCAACTTTGCTTCAAGGCCCGTTCGCCAAATCGGCCTGTAGCTGGCCTAAAATCGGCGCCCACCATACCCACACCGTCGCCCGCCACGTGCTCGACAAAATGCCGACGTGGCCGTCATGCACGAGTTCGCGCCCAACCATTGCCGACGCGTGCCCTGCCTCTCTCTGCGCCTTCCAGAAGTGGACGCCCGAGCTTCCCCCTCTCCCTCACTAGCTCTCACTCTCCTTGGCTCTCCCGTTCGCCCTATAGCGCGTGCGCGCGGGCATGCCGAGCTCCGCCGAGCAGAGTTGTGCTGCCGCCACTCCCTTCTCTGTCCACGCAGCCAACCACCGCACAACCGAGTAAGGCAGCGCCTCCACCGCAGCACGCCACCCCCGGGCGCCCCCTTTTCCCGGCCCCATCCCCACTGCAGACGGCCACCGCCCGAGCTACGCCTCCGTGCGCTGCGCACACACGTGGCCAAGATGCCTGGGCCCGTCCCTGGCCCAGCTGGTGCCACCCTCGGGCACGGTGGACAACCCCCATGCTCCCCCGCCACTCGCCTCCGCCGAGGACCGCCGCGACCAGCCGAAATGGGCTCCGCACGCCGTGCTATGCTCCGTTCCGGTGAAGGAGAGAGGGAATAAAATGGAAATAGAAGCTTTTTCTTGGGTCCAGATGCAAAATCCATGACTCCTATGAATAGTGCCTTAAAGGACCTTTTTGCTGGAATCTATTTAGTGGAAAGTTTAGGGTCCTCAGTGCAAATGTGTTTTTCTTTTTTCTTTTCCTTTATTGCATTTAATCGGCTGAAACTTTGAAAAATCATAGGAAATCGTAGAAAAATCGTAAAATAGCAAATGAAGATGTTTTGGAATTCTTGAGAGTATATCTATGCAGTAGAGTCAAAATATGGCATGCTTTAGTAGAAAGTTTCTGCTGTTTTTATTTATTTTTGTAAATTAGGGTTTTCTAGGAATAAATTCATATCTAAAGTTATGGTGCTCCAATGACTAAAATTTTTATGGTAGGCTACTGATGTCATATGTGTGCTGTGGTAAAATTGTCATGTTCATTGGATGCAGTATGATTGAGTTATGGATTTAGCATGCTTAATGTTTGATAAATAGTTTTAAATAAGTTATAATTATTATGAAGGTGTAAAAATGGAAAATGTACCTTGGTCTGATGTGGTTATGTCATGTTGATACATAATATGGCTAGATGTTTACAGCAAATGTTGAGTTTTAGATTTATCTTGCTCTCATGTGTCTTTTTGTAATTAAAACTTGTTTTGATTATAATGATCGATTTATAAATCATGAGCATGTAATATTTCTACAGTAGCCATGTTTTGATATCACCTTTCACCTGTAAAAATTTCAACTCTCAACTCTATGTTTAAAATATCACCTAAAAATAATATATATGTTGCATTATATAAGTAGAGGATGAAAGTTTGTTAATAGATGCATGTGTTTATGCCATGTAATATTTCTAATAATTGGTGTTAAGTAATGAGATTGGTTGGTTATGATTAGGAGCTACATATAAAGCAACAAAATGTTAGTTGTTAACAACATAAATGATAAATGCATATAGTTGTATCTCTGCTGTTATGGCTGCATATACATTTTCTGTGGTGGTGATATTTTTGTGATGCAAATGATGTTTTCTGTAAATGTGGTGAATACCAAAGTTGTAGATAATTTTCTTATATTGCTTGTCCTAAAATTTTATGATTTTAGGCCTGCTGGTTTAGGAGTTATAGATTTTAGAAGTTTGCTATCAGGTTTTGCATATCCTCTGAACAGATCTGAATGGTTGTTGTTTTTTTTGCTTATTTAAACATGTAATCATGTATTGGTGATAATAGAAGAATTGTAGTGTTTTTGTTAAGCTTTCCAAAATGTCTAAGAGCACCACTTTTGTTGGTCTAGAACTCTGATTATAGCTGTTTAAAGTGGAATGGCATGTTCTGTCCAAAATGTCTTCATTGTGTTGTCATGACCTTGTTGGTTGTTAAACCATCTTAATATGATAATAAGAAAGTTATAAATAACTTAATAAGCTTTCTAGAATGTTAAGAGCCATGTTTGTTGGATTATTAGAACTCCAGTTATGCATTTCTGAAGTTCATGTCAGTTTTCTGTTCTAGTTTGTGCAGATCTGTTTGTTAGTGTTTTTCAACCTTGTTAACCTTTGAATTAGCTCTAGGTGTAAATAACAAAGTTGTGGACAACTTCCTAACCTTTTCAGAAAGTCTAGGATAACCTTTGTTTGATGCCTATAACTCCAGTTATGGTTGCAACAAGTGCCTTCTGTGTTGCTGACCAGATTCTAGGCATGTGCTAAGTTAATTGCTTTAGCTTGCTCTTGTTTTGGCTAAACATGTTTAGTTAATTCTTGATTGATGAATGCTTGTAATAGCTAAACTTAAGTTAACTTGTGTGTCATGCTTGATGTGCTTACTATCTTTCAATAATAGATTGTGTGATATTTAGTTAAACAACTCTAGATGCTATGCCTTCTTGTGTAACCTTGAGCTTGTTTTGAATGCTTTTATGTGATGCATCCCTTGCAGCCATTCTTTGCATTCATATCTCTGCATTGTGCATCTCATTTAGGTACGCTAGATGAACCACGTGAAGGGTGGAAGGACATGATGTTGAAGTCGAACCAGAAGACGGTGTTGGCGGATAAGTCCCGAAGATGATGTGTTGATGGACGGATCCAGAAGATGGAAGGACCCCGAGAGTTCATGCCTGAACTGGAGATGCTCGCCAAGCGAGTGTCATCTAACAAACACTGACCTAGTGTTGGATCCCAGGCAAGCCCCAGAACATTCTAAGTCTCCTACCCTCTCTTTTTACAAATGCACATAAGTATAACTTTTGTATGCTGCATTAGGTGATAGGAGTCGAATGAAGCCGTTGGTGCATATTTCCTACCTTGTCCACTATATATATAAATGCTGGTACCCTTACTAGATGAATAGGCCGACCTATGCTTCGCCATGCTTAGACCGATAGAAGTGGGTGATTTTCTGTCACCTGCAAGATAGGTGGATACCTGATCACGGTTGGCTATATTTGCTATCGTGAAAAATAATCATATGGTGATGAATAAATGGAGACCGGACGGGATCTGGTGATTGAGAGGCAGCAAGACATAGAGGTCTTGGGTGCATGTTTTATCCCGTCTGTGTCGGTTAAGGACCGCATCGTTGTTGGTCCTCGATCATTTTGAACACAGCCTCTCACTTAGCTGGCTGGATAACTTGTTCTGACCGCGAAGCCGAGTAGCTCAACTCAGGCCGGGAGTCGTTCTGTCCGAGGGTGCACACTGGAGGTAGTAAGGATGTGCGGGGAGCCGAGGCTAGGCCTCAGCGTCCTGGCAGCTGGTTAGTCCCTGAGTGTGTGATGCTGATCGAACCCGCGAAATGAGTCTTGAGTTGTACCAAAGGTGACCTAAGGCTACCTTCGCGCGGTACGCCTGGGTTTGTGTTAGGATTTCTGCCCAGCTGGTTGCAATCGATTCGAATCGCCGTCTCTCCCGGATAGTGAGAAACTTGACCGGGCTTCCTTCATTCGTAGTAACACTAGATGTAATATGATGGTTATGATAATTATATGATAAACCGGGTATGGTTGCTATTGTGATGCTTATTAATTAAGTGATTGCTCTAGAATAGGTGCAAAGTTAGCCATAATAAGCTTCACTAAACTTGATGCTAAAATATTGACTAAAATATTGGAAGTAAAGACTCATGATAGTAATGCTCTTTTTGCAAAGTTATGCTATCCATCCGGCTCCACGAAATAAGTCTTGCATGTCCTTGAGAGTTTTTTTATTTTTCTCCTGACGGGTAAGTCTAGCTGAGTACATTCGAATACTCAGGGTTTATCCCACCATGTTGCAGGTGAAGTTCTCGGCCTGCGGAAGATGGTGGCTAACCGCCGGTGAACTCAACGACTCTATATTTATTTCTCGTCTATATACTATTGTTGGAGGATGTTACTTATACTAGCAGTGTATTTGGAACTTATGTTATTGTAACCATTTTAAAGCTATGTTGTTTTAGCTATCATATTTATAAACTTGGCAACATATTATTATTTGTGAACTCAATTGTAAACATTATTTTCGCTGCAACTCCGTGTATGTGATGTGTATTTGCTTAATCTATTACGGTCTTGGTTGTGATGTGGATTTACAGAAGTCCTTTGTGACACTCGGCGGACTACCGGGTTCATATAAGTGAAAGTATGTGCGCGTCAACATGTTAAACAGGGACAGCCGTACTTGATCTTGTATAAATTGAGCGGTTCTGTCACCCCCCCCTACATTGGTGAATTCATTTCTATTAAATAACTATATTGATATATCAATTACGCATCTAAATTGGACCATCTATCCTTCTGAACTAGTAAATCTGATTTGAATGGCAACATAACAAGAGTAGCGTCAATGAAAGAGTCCTTTTGGCTAAAAAGATAAAATTACCTCAGCTTTGTCCAAACTTCCAAGTCTCTTCTCAGTTGTAAGATTAGTTACAACTACAGACCCAACAGTTGATACATGACCTCCAGAATAGCCTGAAGATAATGATTCACTTAATAAACAAATGCATTAAAACAATGTGAGTCAGACGTTTAGTGGACAACAAACCTTTCAGGAATTGGCGTGCTTCTTCCTTGGTGATTGGCTTTTCTCTAATAATCCCTTCATGGACGACCACCTCAAAGTCAACTACAATTCAGTATGTAATCATACAAATGATAACATACTAGCAAAAAAATAGAGGAGAAGACACATCCACAACTGTGGCATACAAATTCTACCTAAATTAGGACTGCAGAGGTAATCGAGACATACTATGTCAGAAGTGATCAGGAGTGTTGGTTGATTGCCTTCTTTCTGGTAATCAGCAAGGTTTAGTCTGGACATGATAGCATCAGCCTGAAAGATGCTTAAAGTGGTTAACTCCATGCTGGGGGAGAAAAAATAGTTGGTGCTAAAAAAACAACCAAGGCCCAATTTGGTTGGACATTTCTTTAGCCTCCTTGTCCTCCCACAGAAAGAAGTATTAGTTTTCATGTACCTTTAAAAAGGATATGAATGGTATGTTGAGAAACCAAATTGTATCCTAGAAGCTCTTAGAAAATTTATAAAACGAGTTGACTTTATTTAAAAGCATGCATGGTAATATGGTAAAAACTAATGGTTTGAAATCAACTTAGTTATGCAAATCCAGAACAACTTCAGAAGCCAACTGAAGAAGTGAGTAGGAAAATACAAAGCCGAAAAAAATTCAGAAAAATATGATGATTCATCCAAGACTTCGTAATCATCATCTGCAAACACAAAAGTATAATTATATGATCGATGCCTTCAGCAGTCTTAAGAACAGGATAACTTTCTTTGTTGCTGGATGGCCAGGTTCAGCACATGACCATGTATATTGACTGATTACTTTGGTCGAGCATTCAAATAAGTTTCCACTACCCCTGAACCTGAAGTATACTTTATTTGTTCTCAAACCGATTTATGTACAAAATTCCTGCATTCATTGCTGAACAATATTTCTATATATTCAGAGAAATATTATCTTGTTGATGAGGGTTATTCCAACAGAAAGGCCTTTTTATAGGTCCTTGCAAACAACAAAGGTACCAACTACTGAACTTTCATGTGTGTTCTCGTGCAGATTGAAGAAAATACAGGCATCACATAGTATCGTTATAACACAAAATGAAAAAAACAATATTTTATTTTAAACTCCCAATACAACGCACAAAGGGACTACTGTCTTACTACAAGTAGAACATTACAGCAAAAACTTGCAGCACCCAGCAACGCATTTTCAATTGAGCCATACAAATCATCACATTGGCAACTGGATGTAACTGCAGAACTCCCGAGTCTGTAATACTGAAGGTCTGAAGCTACAACTTAGCACAACCCAGAGCATTGTCTCACCAAAGGGGGGCGAAAAAAGCAGGGCATTTTTTTGTGCCTACCTTGGCCTCCGCGAGGACCATGACCAGGTCATCAGGATTCTCCCTCCTGATGCTCTTCTCGTCGATGTCCGCAGTCTGAAACCACAGAAAGACAAACAGGTCCCATAAGCATTTCATCGGCAGAATCAGGGCGGTTGGGGAGCAAGCCAAGCATCAGAGCAGCACGACCCACCATGACCTGGAACTCCAGCCCCATCTCCTCGAGGATGTTCTTTCGCGCCACCGACGACGACCCCAGGATTAGCTGCGACGCGAGGAAGCCGCCGGCGGTCAGGACAAGGTGAAGAAGAGGGACGGGTTGTCATTGGATTGAAATTGGTGAGGGCGAACCTGGAAGGTCTGCTGGCTGGCGGCGGGTGAGGAGCCCGTGTCCATGGGGCTCTTGCGCGCGGTGAGGCGAGGAGGGCGGGGGGAGGGGCGCGTCGGCGGGGTTCCGGGAAGACGAAGGCGGCGCTGCTGGGGACAGAGTGCCGCAGCCGCAAAACCTGTGGGAGAGGATATGGCCCCTGGGGCGAAAATTGCAATTACGTCCACGGACAAGAGTTTTGGAAAAAGTCTACTTCATCTAGCGCATACCAAATCAAGCCAGCCGGGTATCATAGGAGACAGGGGAAAAAGCACTTTCAAATGGACCCCACCTATTAATCATGGTCTACTTCACACCCCAAACTATGAAACCGTCTATTTTACCTCCTGAAGTTTTTAAAACCGTCTATTTTACCCCTCTGGCGGTTTTCGACGGTGGTTTTGCTACAGTAACAGTGGTTTTGCTATACTGATGGTGGTTTTGTCTTTTTCTTTTTTATTTATTTCTGGTGAATCTTTAAAAAATCATAGTAAATCACAGAAAAATTATAAAATGGAAAATCTAATTTTGTTGGACTCCACATGAGTAGATCTATACAATGAACATATAATATGATATGCTTTAGTACAAAATTTTTGCTGTAGTTTTAGATTAATTAGAAAATCCAATTTTGTCTGTAATTAATTGGAACAATTCATAGCTGCAGCTTCTGTAGTTCAATTATGGTGAAATTTTTATGGTAGGCTAATTATTGTATGTTTGAACTATAGTAAAAATTTCGTACTCATTGGACCATGTATAACTTAGTTATAGATAAATTCTAATTAATTACAGACAAAATTAGATTTTCCAATTAATCTAAAGGTACAGCAAAACATTTGTACTAAAGCATACCACATTATATGTTAACTATGTAGATCTACTCATGTGGAGTCCAACAAAATTAGATTTTCTATTTTATGATTTTCTATGATTTACTATGATTTTTCAAAGATTCAGCGAAAATAAATAAAAAAAGAAAAAGGTGAAACCACAGGTACTGTAGCAAACCACTGTTACTGTAGCAAACCACCGTCGAAAACCGCCGGAGGGGGTAAAATAGACGGTTTTGAAAAGTTCAGGGGGTAAAATAGACGGTTTCATAGTTTAGGGTGTGAAGTAGACCATGGTTAATAGATGTGGGGTTAAGTAGACTTTTTCCAAAGAGTTTACGTGACACTGTCACACTGAGTTGAAAATATAATCAGTACTATAGGCAAATTATTATTAGTAGAATAGTAGAAGTAGAAAAAGACTAAACATTACGGGTTGTTCGGCTAATGATTTTTGTGGTTGTTTTGCTGTGAGTAGGGATGAAAACGGATCGGATACGGACGGATATCACCGATATTATATTTGTTTTCATATTTCTATCCGGATTCGGATTCGAATACGGATAATGTCAACTATGTCGGATAGGATACGATTAGATATCGACATCATAAATATGCAATTTGAGTATTCGGATACGGATACGGTATCGGATGTTGGATATCTGGACTCGGATACGGACAGATCTCAACCCCTCTAAACGGATTCGGTTTTGAATACGGTCGGAAAATATCCGTACCATTTTCATCCATGGCTGTGAGAGAGAAATATTGTACTATAGCTGATAAACCGGGCGGATAAATCCAAGCGAAGAGACGATACTTTTGACTAACGTTGAACCAAATATGCACATGTTTCATATAACAAAAGGGCGAGCGTCCTCATGCCGCACCCGCGCCCATCCCGTGCTCCATCAGCCCATCTCGCGCCCCGTGCCCATCCCTAGGACCCACATGGGTTCCAGTCACCTATCTCGCTTGTAGATGCGTGCTGCGGAGGTAGATGTCGGCCTCAGGTGCCCACACAGTGACCTACGGCGACGCCCCCAGTTGCAGCAGCAGGGTGGTTGCGTCAGATGAAACATGTGCTATCACAGATCTACTTTTAAAACATCCAGATGAAACACTTTGCAACATACGTTTGAAACAGATAAAACACTTAAAACATACGCTTGAAACATACGTGTAAAGTCATAACAACATATGCAACATCGAGATCTACTTTTGCAACATCCAGATGAAACACTTGCAAAATAAGTCTGAAACATATGAATCACTTGAAACATACCCTTGAAACATGCGTATAGAGCCATAGTAACATATGCAATATTCAGATTAAACACACATACGTCTAAAACACTTGAAACACTTGAAACATAGGCTTCCAACATATACAACATCTAAGATCTATTTGCAACATTCAGATGAAATACTTGAAACATAAGTCCAAAACGCATGAAACAATTGAAACACAATGTCGCTGGTAGCCACAGCCTACTTATTGGGGAACTCCGATAGTCAGCAAGCTCATGTCCGGGGGACGTCGAGAGCAATGGTCTAGCGTACACCCCAAGCGTGGTGCGAAGGCCTCTACTTCATACTGACGGGCACGCTGGATGGGGGCGCAGGCATAGGCCTCCCTTGCCTCTCCTTCTACGACAGGCGAAGTGGACAGGGGCATGGCGCGGGGTGTGGAGCAGCGCGGGATGTGGCCGGGCGCGGCGGCGGAGAGGAAGATGGGCGGGAGGCGCGACGGAGCGCGGTCGCGGAGCGATCACAACGCTGAGACGTTTTTTAAGAAGTTATGGTGCTTGAAGGGGAGCAGATATAGGAGCGGATAAGAGAGCCACATGGGCATCGCGGCCCACCAATGGGGTCGTTTGTCCGGACAGACGTCCTGGACAGAGCATTACCGTTTGTGTAAAGGTACATGTGTCGTTACATTCATGTTGAAAAATGTTTCTATCAAGATTTGGTCAAAGTTGCGGAAAAGATGTTAAGTGAAAGAAAAACAGAACAAAATACGTCTTTATAACTTACGTCTTCTAAAAGGAAAAGTACAATTGTTTTTTTAAAGGAAAAGTACAATAGGTGATGTAATATGTAAGTAAATCTCAATTAAGAGGTCTATAACATGTCCTCTAAACAAGTATATATAGCATAACACAATGGTTAGATAAATGTGAAGTTGCATTTGAGATGGGATGGCTAAGAAGAATTATATATAGTTGAGGATTCTGAGAGTGTTTTTTAGTTGGCTATAGTAGCCAAGAGAGCCACGATGGTAGGTCTAGAGTTGTATGGCTATATTTTTGGACATCTACTTTTAATTATATAAAGCAAAGAAAAGCATTACCATAGATATGTGATAAATGTGAGATGTCATATAGTCCTCTATCGCAATTCACTGGTAGAGAATAGAGCTTTACTCCCGGTGAGGAACCCCCTCTAGTCCCGGTTCCCCACCCGGGAGCAAGCATCCGGAACTAAAGGGTGGTCCTTTAGTCCCGGGTCAGGAACCGAGACTAAAAGGGGACCTTTAGTCCCGGTGGGTAACACCAACCGGGACTAAAGGTGCCTCCTAACATGCCACGATGGCCGGCACCCTTTAGTTCCGGTTGGTAATACGAACCGAGACTAAAGGTTTTTTTCTTTTTTCTTTTCTTTTCATTTTTTTGTTTTCTTTTCAAAATAGGTTTTCGAAGTCGTATTGTACGCTGCTAATTATACATTTATACGCGCGTATAGTATGTTTCGGTTCAAGCACAATGAACGTATTAAATCACACAATTCAAGCATAGAAATATATATATATATATATGTATATATATATATGCATGCATGCATCATATATATATTTACATGCATGCATGCATATGTGTATTTTACATTATATTATTTTATGTGCATATATTACAAAAGATTGCATTACAGTTGTTGTGATATAACAAGTTTCCTCTCATCCTCTAGCTTGGCTTCCATGGCAGTGTTGGGTCGAAGTAGAACTCGTCCTTAGAATCGATGACCTGCTCATTAAAAAATCCGGCTATAGACTCTTGAATTGCTTTGATTTGGTCTTGCCGTATGACCTTTTCCTCCAACCATCGAGCCTACATGTTTGAATTAAAGGAAAATAAATTAATATAAGTACATACATATATATATAAAGACATAGTAACACAATCAATAATAATAATTAAATGAATATATAGTGTATTTTTAACGTACTTTGAGTCTCTCTGTAGGAGTTCTTTGGGAGACCACCTTGATAAACTTGCAAACATAGTAACCACAGTAGTTGTTCCCCTGTTCCTGCCTCAGACACCACTTTACGAGAAAAAGATTTGTCATCCAATCTGGTGATCCGGTGAAAGCTATATGTTTAATTAATAAAGATGATGCGATTTAGGGGACTTACTTTCAAAGGGATTACATTCAGTGGCGCTTTGCATTTTCCCATGTGTTGCTTCTCAATAAAGGTTTTCCAAACACTGCCCAATAAAAAATTTGCCACGTCATCAGATATAGTTAATCATCATGTTTGTATGTATATATAGTTGCTAGAGATACCGAAATTACCTCTGGATAATATCTATCATATCTTGGTAGTCTTGTTGTGGTTTTCTCATTGAGTCATAGATTATCAAGTGACTTTTCACCAGATCGATGTCCATCAATATCCAGTGATTGCTGCATGTGTTTATAGGATATAACGCATAACACTCATTAATTAACTAGAATCAACATATGAGCCATTAAGGATGATCGACATTATTAACACTCACTTGAAGTTGTAGAAAAAGAGTATATCCTTCTTGTGGCATTGGTTCACTAAGAAGTTCATGAGGTTACTCTCTGACTCAGACTTCCAATTAGTCTTTGGAGTAACTGGGTCTTTGAATACTATATGGGGATCAACAAAACCAATTTCATTGTAGCCTTCCTTTCTGAGCTCTATCATTGTAAATCTACATATATATAGTACTTGTTAGGATAATTTATATGCATATACACACATATGATGAGTTTAATAATAGATCGAAAGAATTATTACTTACAGGCAATAGCAGCTAATGATAACTTTGTCCAGAGAGGTCAGGTGGCATAGTTGATGAAATTCTGCAAAGTCAACATACATAACATCATCGCCACGGAACCAATGTTCGTCTCTAATTCTGACACCAATGCAGAAGTCTCCACCGGTAGACGTCTGCATGTACCACTTGTTTAGCAGGTATATTTGCGTCCCCAGATCACATAAGGCTTGAGGGTTGTATAGACTCTGGCCTAGTACAAATTTTTTCTTCCAAATATCAACCTCCGCCGCACTCTCAATGTTTCCATCACTAAACATCTGGTAAAGGTCGAGACCAGTCTCATCAATAAATTCACCAAGGTGATCCAAATCGACATCCGGAGGTATGTTTGCGTGATGCATTAATCCTAAATTCGAACCATATTCATTACCAACAACTAGCGGGGGGACTGATTGGTGCGATTGTTGTCCGAGTTGTGCAACTCCTTTCTCTGCCCGCTTCTTTTTCTGTGCCGCCTCAATTGACTTGGTGAGAGTGCGGTCATAGTCCGTTAACGTTGATTTGGACGGCTTACGAGATTCCCGCTGTTGTTGCTGGTAAGAAGCCACCTTTTTTCTTAGAATATCTGGAGCTACGAAGAAGTACGGTTTCTCCGGGTTTCTCCTTGCTTCTTGATTCTTTTTAAGTTTGTCATAGAATCTGGATATATCTTTTTTATATGCATCAGTTCCTTCTTCCTTCTCTTCAGATATTATTTTGGAAATAGCCCTTGGTTTCACGGTGGCTTTCTTTGCCGGCGGGGACTTGTTCTTCGTTTGCGGGGCTGACCTCTTGCTAGTACTTGGCTTCTTGGTAGGCGGGGGCGGGGGAGGCGTTGGAGACCTCCTTAGAGGTGGTGGCAGCGGCGTTGGAGACCTCCTTGGAGGTGGCAGCTGCGGCATTGGAGACCTCCTTGGAGATGGTGTGGATGCAGCCTCGCCTTCCAACACATTGTCATCGTACAGAGCACTATGATGATCTGGCGATTGAACAATTGGATTTAGGTTTGGGGAGGATCTGCTACAAAAAAAATGAATGATATATTATTATGAGCAGATTGTTAATTATTTAAGCCAATATAAATTAATGATGTAGTGTTTTCATCCGCACCTATGGTGAGGTAGTTCAGGAGGAGGTGGAGGCGACATCCCGGGAATGATGATGTAGCGCTTGCGCCATAGAATGAATGTCTTCTCTGCTTCTCCGAGAGTCTTTTCGCCATCACCTCTAGGAATGTCAAGAGGCAAATTACTAAAACCTTTTTCAGCTTTATCTACCGAGATGGTAGCATATCCTTCTTGGATTATATTCCCATGAATCCTTGGTGTCTTGGTTCGGTCGATAGGATTAACAAGACCGATAGCCACCTTGATTGTGGAATTCCCCTTCGGAATGTGTAGCTCACACGATGTACAAGGTTCAGTGACGTTATCCACATGGAAGCGTAGTCCTATGTACCCTTGATTTGGTATCTCTGTGGAAGTGCAGCTGCTTTTCAACTGAATAGATTGGCTAATGTTGATTCCTGGCTCTGATGTCTGCTTACTTGCACTCACTGCTATTTGCACTTGCCTTCTGATTTCCTCCTGCATTCTCGCTTCAAGGTTTTTTTCCCGCTCCTGTGCTTCACGCACCGCTTTCTCCAACCTCTGGAGCCGTTGTGCCTCTTCTTCCTTCTTTCTCTGACGGCTTCTGTAGGAAGGTCTATCCTGAGGGAATCCATGCTCCCACGAGACACTTCATTTGCCTCTAGTTTGGCCACCGTGTTCAATAGTCCCGATGGCGTATGTCAGTTCATACTTCTCTCTGTTGGGCCTGAACGCACCACTAGCAGTAGCTCTCTGAGCATAAAACAATCTTTCTGCTACTTCTTGCAGTCTTGCGCCATAAACGCACTTCCCTGTCTCCTGGTCCAGTATTCCCCCATGAGAGAAAAACCAATTCTTTGCACGCTCTCCCCACTCGAGTGATTCTGGTGTGATGCCCTTGGCAAGAAGGTCTGCTTCCATTTTGTTCCACTTCTTAATGGCAGTCGGGTAGCCACCTGATCCCAAGTTATGGTGGTATGTCTTCTGTTGGGCATTACGTTGGTTCTTTATCACCCGACTCACACCCTCTTTCGACGTCTTGTACTGTACAAACTCATCCCAATAGGGCCTCTGCTTTGAGATCGGGCTTGGGACAGTAAAATCTGGTGCTATGTTCTTCTTGACATACGTCGTGTATAGGTGTTTCTTCCAAGTCTGAAACTAGGTGGCCATCTTCTTCATTGCCCAATCCCTAACTCGCTCCTTCAATTCATCACCATCTATTATATCATCATAACCATCTGTTTGGAGCGTGAAATGTTCTAAGACATCATTCCAAATTAACGTCTTGTCATGATCGGAGACAAAACTGATATGAGGAGCATTGGTCTTCTTCTTCCATTCGTGGGTACTGATCGGGAGCCAATCCCGTACAAGGTAACCACAGTGGTGCACGAATTTCATTTTATTTGCCCCCCCCCGGTTCGCCTGTATCCACATTGAACTCCGAGATGATGAAGCGGCCCTCCAATGGCTTTTTGGGACCTCGAACATTTTTACTCTTTGTTGTAGTTGTTGATGTCGATCCAGAGGGCTACAAAACATAAACATTATTTTAATGTCATGAGCACACATAAGACATATGATAATATATATAGCTAATAATAAAAAATATATACTTGGCCAATATGTTGTTGCTCATTTTGTTCAAGAGCTAAGTACTGACTCCCGTCATCTGCATCCTCTTGCACGTTATTTTTAGCACCATCATCGCCGGCAACTTGAGTGCCAGTGTTGATCAAATTCATCATCAACTCCTCCTCATCCATGTTTCTCAGGTCGGCCATCTAGCTTCAAAAAACAAAACCAATATATAGTACGTCAAATCTTTGCTTACATGCGTAAAATCTACGAACAATATGCATTATTAAATCTTGCCCCTCGGTCACAGACGCAATTCGCCACACTAGGGCGAACTGCGTCGGTACTAGGGCGAATTAGGGCTATACATAAACGGCCGAGGGCGAATTGCGTCGGTGACTAGGGTGAACCACGTCGGTGACATCAACAACGCGGTTCGCCCTAGTCACCGACGCAATTCGCCCTGGTGTGATTGTTTAGCGTTAACGATAATGATAATACGAATGTTGATCGACTAGGCCGCGAGAGAGGGCAGTGTGACAAGAGTGGCGGTGCTCCACTCCGCCGTATATATGTTTGTACACATGGGTGAACGAGGGCGGCGGTGCTCCGCCGTATACATAGAAACGCATGGGCGAACGAGGGCGGCGGTGCTCCGCGACGTATATATACATGCATATGAATACAAATGACGTATATATACGTGTCGGCGCGGTGGCTGGTGTGCTGACGACGACGATGTGAGGCGGGCCGTCGTGCTGACGACGACGACGTGAGGCGGGCCGAGGCGGTGTCGGTGCGTGATGTTGTGATCCTATGTACCATGTGAACCATGTAGTCATTCATCATATATCTTAAACTAAACATAGTCACTTTATTAACTACAATATATCTTATGCCGACACGTAATACGAATGTTGATCGACTAGGCCGAGGGCGGTGTGACGAGAGTGGCGGTGCTCCACTTCGCCGTATATATATGTTTGTACACATGGGTGAACAAGGGCGGCGGTGCTCCGCCGTATACATAGAAACGCATAGGCGAACGAGGGCGGTGGTGCTCCGCGATGTATATATACATGCATATGAATACAAATGACGTATATATACGTGTCGGCGCGGTGGCCGGTGTGCTGACGACGACGACGTGAGGTGGGCCGGTGTGCTGACGACGACGAGACTCTCTTGTGCATCCTCTCCACACGCGTTGCCGCGCTCGCCGATGACACTCTTGTGCATCCTCTCTATGGCTACGGCAAGATGGAGTTCCGCTTGCTCCTCGAACCCCCCGTACCCTGTCCAGGGCAGGGTCTACGACGGTTGTGGCGAGCCCACGCTCCCTAGCTACCAACAGAAAGCTTGAACCTTGAAGGCTTGAAAGGTACGGTAGATTGCTCCGTCGTTGCTAGCGTTGTCTTCTCACTGGTTTTTGGAACCCAGCCAGTGGCCATGACAGCCACGCGCCATTGCCACGAAAGCTGAGAGACGAACTCACCTCAGGCGTGCGCGGTGGAGGGCCACGGGCGTGCGCGGTGGAGGGCCGCACGAGGTCATCGGCGCGAGGTCGTCGGCGATGGAGGGCCGCACGAGGCGAGGCGCGGGCTCCGGTGTCATGGAAGACGAATCGGCGACGGCGCGAGGAAGAAGAGAGAAAGGGCGGCGGTGTTCGACGAGGAAGAAGAGGAGGGGATCAATCTGCGCCAGGCACTGGCGGTTATATACCAGGGAGATTTACTCCTGGTGCCAGCCACCAGCCGAGAGTAAAGGTCCTTTACTCCCGGTGCGTATTACCAACCAGGAGTAAAGGTCCCTTTACTCTCGGTGCGTGTTACCAACCGGGAGTAAAGGTGGTTGGTAACACGCACCGGGAGTAAAGGGTTTTTTTTGGCGGGCCACGAAACTGCAACCCACCTTTACTCCCGGGTGGGCTTCCCACCCGGGAGTAAAGGTGGCCTGCAGTTTCGTTTCCCGCCTATTTTGAGCAAATTGTTTTAATAGAAATATGGATTTTCTTGTTAAATACATAGTAAATTAAATAAAAGGCATAAAATTATTTTGTTAAAAATATGGATTTTCTTTTTCTTTATTGCACATAGGAAAAATGTATAACCTAACTTTTTTATTTTTTGTTATAATAATAAAACATAATGTAACTAATATTTATTATTTCGTTAATGAAAAAATGTAGTGTTTAATTAAAATTATTAAAACTATTGGTTTTGGACAGGAAATTTGTTTTCATATCATTTTAACGTTAATATTTTAATTTTTCATCACTCAATATCCTAATTTAACTTTTCGAGAGAGAAATCCCACCAAATCAAACATTGATTTAATTTGAAACACGACATAATAAACATCTGAATTCACAATTATTACATAATATCTCAAACACACACTACTTTAAATCACTATATCATCAAGTGGGCACAGCAGTGAACTTCTTCTTTATGTATGTCCCTTGGTTATGATCGCGTCGTAACCATGGAGTGTCCTCATCATTTACCAAGATGCTAGGATCTTTGTTCACTTTAAAGGGCGGAATTCGGTCATACTTTTCATAATCTTCTGACATGTCCGACTTGTCCTCAATTCCCACGATGACTCTTTTCCCTGAAAGAACTATGTGGCGCTTTGGCTCTTTGGTTGAGTCATTATCGTTTTTTCCCTCTTTTTGGTTTGGTAGACATATCATTGACATAGAACACCTGATTCACATCCTTGGCAAGGACGAATGGTTCGTCTTTATACCCAATATTACTAAGGTCTACTGTTGTCTTTCCATACTCGTTGTCTACTGTTACCCCGCCTCCGGTCACCTTGACCCATTGACACTTGAACAATGGGATCTTCAAAGTAGGTGCATATTCTAGTTCCCATATTTTATCTATGCAGCCATAATATGTCTGCTTATTCCTATTCGGGTCTGTGGCATCTATGCGGACACCACTGTTTTGGTTGGTACTCCTTTTATCTTGAGCTACTGTGTAGAATATGTTCCCATTTATCTCGTACCCTTTGTATGTTACGATATGCCATGATGGTTGCATAGCCAATAAATACAGTTGCTCATGGATGCTCTCATCACCTTGACATTTTTTTTGTAACCAACCGCCAAAAGTTTTCATATGCTTACGCGTAATCCAAGCTTCAGTCTTCCCTAGAAACTCGGATCGTAAGAGATCCTTGTGTGTTTCAATATACGGATCTACCAAAGAGGAGTTCTGTAGAACTGTGTAGTGCGCTTTATTGAAATAATCATCCTCCGTACCAATATATGTTTTCCTCCCTAGTGTCCCCTTTCCACTTAGTCTCCCCTCATGTCTCGATTCAGGAACACCAATCGAGTCAAGGTCGGGAATAAAGTCAACACAGAACTCAATGACCTATTCTGTTCCATAGCCCTTGGCGATGCTTCCTTCTGGGCGAGCATGATTGTGAACATATTTCTTCAGGACTCCCATGAATCTCTCTAAGGGGAACATGTTGTGTAGGAACACAGGACCGAGAATGAAAATCTCCTTGACTAGGTGAACTAGGAGGTGTGTCATGATATCAAAGAAGGAAGGAGGGAACACCAAGTCAAAGCTGATGAGATATTGAACCACATCATTCTGTAGTTTAGCTAGTTCAGTTGGATCAATTGCCTTCTGAGAAATTGCATTGAGGAATGCACATAGCTTCACGGTGGCTAGACGTACATTTGGAGGTAGAATTCCTCTTAATGCAACTGGAAGTAATTGCGTCATGAGAACGTGACAGTCATGGGACTTTAAGTTACAGAATTTCTTCTCTGGCACATTTATAATACCCTTTATATTCGAGGAGAATCCAGATGGTACCTTGATGTTGTTTAAGCATTCAAACATGATTTCCTTCTCCTCTTTGCTTAGAGTGTAGCTGGCAGGACGTAAGTAATGGCGTCCATCATCTATCTTCTCTGGATGTAGGTTGTCTCTTTCTCTCAAACAACGCAGGTCCTATCGTGCTTCAAATGTGTCCTTAGGCTTTCCATACACACCCATAAAGCCTAGCAGGTTCACACAAAGATTCTTCGTCAGGTGCATCACGTCGATTGAGCTATGGACCTCTAGGACTTGCCAATAGGGTAGGTCCCAAAATATAGACTTCTTCCACATGGGTGCGTGACCGTTAGCGTCGTTCGGAATAGGTTGGCTGCCATGTCCTTTTCTAAAGACGACTTTCACATCATTGACCATATTGAGTACATCCTCACCGGTTCGGTTGCGAGGCTTGGTCAGGTGGTCTGCCTTCCCTTTAAAATGCTTGCCTTTCTTTCTTACGGGGTGATTTGTAGGAAGAAATCGACGATGACCAAGGTACACGACCTTTCGACATTTTTTTCAAGAATACACCTCTAATATCACCGAAGCAGTGTGTGCATGCATTATATCCCTTGTTTGACTGTCCTAAAAGATTACTTAGAGCAGGCCAATCATTGATTGTTATGAACAACAATGCTCGCAGATCAAAGTGTTCCTGTTTGTACTCATCCCCACACGTACACCTTCTTTATTCCACAAAATGAGAAGTTCGTCAATAAGTGGTCTCAGGTACACATCGATGTCATTGTCAGGTTTCTTCGGGCCTTGGATAAGCACAGGCATCATAATGAACTTTCGCTTTATGCATAACCAAGGAGGAAGGTTGTAGATACTTAGAGTAACAGGCCAAGTGCTATGCCTACTGTTCTGTTCTCCAAAAGGATTGATACCATCTGTACTTAAAGCAAACCTTAAGTTTCTTGCGTCATTTACAAACTCCGGGAATTCTCTGTCGATTGCTCTCCATTGGGACCCATTAGCAGGGTGTCTCAACATATTGTCTATCTTACGGTCTTCTTTGTGCCATCGCAACAATTTTGCATGTTCTTTATTTCTGAACAGACGTTTCAAGCGTGGTATTATAGGAGCATACCACATAACCTTGGCAGGGATTTTCTTCCGCGGACGTTCGCCCTCAACATCACCAGGGTCATCTCGCCTGATCTTATACCGCGATGCATGGCATACCGGGCACGCATCCAATTTCTCGTACTCTTTGCCACGGTACAGGATGCAGTCATTAGGACATGCATGTATCTTCTCGATTTCTAGCCCCATAGGACAGACAACTTGTTTTGCTTCGTAGGTAGTGGCGGGTAATTCATTGTCCTTCGGAAGCATCTTCTTTTGGATTTTTAGTAACTCTCCAAATCCCTTGTCAGATACACCATTCTTTGCCTTCCATTGCAGCAATTCTAGTGTGGTTCCCAACTTTTTCTGCCCTGCATCACAAGTTGGGTACAACAATTTGTTGTGATCTTCTAGCATCCGCTCGAACTTGATCTTTTCCTTTTCACTTTCACATTCTCTTTGTGCATCACGAATGACCTGACAAAGATCATCAGCAGGCTCATCTTCTGTGGCTACCTCTTCTTCAGCTTCTCCCATTGCAGTATCATTGAAGCACGCACCATCGAGAATAATATCATTGTCGTCCTATTGTTCTTCTTCACCTTCTTCCATTACAACACTGGTTTCTCCGTGCTTCGTCCAACAAATATAGTTTGGCATGAAACCCGACTTGAACAAGTGTGAATGAAGAGTCCTTGAGTAAGGATATTCCACCATATTCTTACATATGGCACATGGACAGCATATGAAACCGTCGCGTTTGTTTGCCTCGGCTGCACGTAACAAAGAATGCACGCCGTCAATGAACTCTTGGGAGCGGCGATCAGCATTGTACATCCAATGCTGGCTCATCTGCATTACATGATATAAATACCATATTAAAACCTAGATCATAATTAATTATTTATACAACATGCGTGCCACCACAAAAGGTACAAATTTATGAAAGCATCGCTACAATGTAGACAATCCCAACTACCACTAAAAGAACTAAAGCTAAAATACATTTCAGGAGCACAATGATTTCGCGACCAATCTCAACTAAAACAAACAGATCCCCCGATTGTGCAACATCTTTGGGGTTCTTCGGCTGGATCATTGCCTCATTAGCCGCTGTATCTGCCTGTTGTGCAAGATATTTTTGCACGAGTTCAACATACTCTCCCTCCCAGTAGAAGCCTGAACATCGTCCACTGCCATCCCACTGAAATTAAAACAAAAAAATTAGAACTTTAATCACAACCATCATGAAAATAGATATAAACTAACCATAATCATTAAATACGATAAAATAACTCACATTGCGATCCGGACACTTGTAGAAGATACGATCCTTGTTGGGACCCTCCTTCTTCACTCGGTACTCCATCACAATCTTCGTCTCATCACGACACTTGCCGCATGGAATGAGAGGGAGGCCTGGCCTAAGTCGCTTTGGAAACCCATGAGAGGCTGAGGACCCGGAAGCAGTTGCCATCTACTCTCTATACTCATTTTTTAATACACTATAAATTTCTTATTTTATAAACAAATAAAATTAAGAAACTATAAAATTATCTATATCTCTAAACAATGATATTTTAATGGTCATTGTGTTCTCGTCTTTTACTGTGGCAGGTAAGTAATTCACATGATATTTCCGCAAATTAACAGAAGAATGGGAGTGTACACACATAACAATCGATTATCGTTTATATTTATATATATACTACGTTTGGGTACGGTGATTGACAGACTACTGCGGCGATATCGGGACGTGTGAATAAATAACCATCCGTACTAGTTGACCTTGCTTACGTGATCATCTCGGCGAGCATTTCTCCACCGGACGGCACCGTACTTGGCCACGGAAGAGCTCCGATTCTACGAGGAAGGGAACACGGTCTTCCACGACCGTTGCCGCTCTCCCTCGTAGAATTAAAGCTCCTCCTTGACGTCCGTTACCGCTCGGCAGAGAACATGCTCGCCGACATGAACACGGTCTGCTAGTTCAACTAGCTACTTTAACCTTCCTTCATGTAAATATGCAAGCTTGAAGTGATTTTGAGCTCAAATTGCTTACAAATGAAAAAAACCACAATAAAGAACCATATATATATATATAGTGAATAAAATGGGATAAGATAATGATGAAACATGAGAGTATAAAGTTGGTAACCTTTAGAACCGAAGAATCGACGGAGGAATCGAAGAAATCGATGGAGGAATCGAAGAATGGATGGAGAAAGAGCAAGAACACTGCTTAAATTTGAACTTAAGCTCTCGGACGGGCTCGGCAAGGAAGAAGACGGCCAGCATGATTTATAGCTCAAAAACATGTTTTAATAAATAACCATCCGTACTAGTTGACCTTGCTTACGTGATCATCTCGGCGAGCATTTCTCCACCGGACGGCACTGTACTTGGTCAAGGAAGAGCTCCGATTCTACGAGGAAGGGAACACGGTCTTCCACGACCGTTGCCGCTCTTCCTCGTAGAATCAAAGCTCCTCCTTGATGTCCGTTACCGCTCGACAGAGAACATGCTCGCCGAGCTGAACACGGTCCGCAAGTTCAACTAGTACGGATTTTCTATAATTTTCTAACTATTTTCTAAGTTTTTCATTTCATAAAAAGTTAAAATAAAATGTTTAGTCACGGAGTCCATAGAAATGACCATATTTTGACCTAGCAACGCATTGTCAATTGTCATTGCGTTGCATTGCACCCCGGACCGGACTCCGGACAATAAAATACTATGGTCGATCGATGCCGTTCTTTGTCGTACAGTCGCACGGCGACGGCCGACGGACCCGTTCAACCACCAAATCTGTCAGGCCCGGCTGTTCGGGCGTATCGTCAAAAGAGAACGGATTTGCTCTCTATTACACGGCCTTGCATTGCATCTGTCATACCAGTCGGAGGCACTAGTCCCAATACTCATTTTTTAATACACTATAAATTTCTCATTTTATAAACAAATAAAATTAAAAAACTCTAAAATTCTCTATATCTCTAAACAATGAAGTGTGCTATGCATGCTACAAATGAACGGTGAATACTAGTTTTTAATAGCTACTTTAACCTTCCTTCATGTAAATATGCAAGCTTGAAGTGATTTTGAGCTCAAATTGCTTACAAATGAAAAAAACCACAATAAAGAACCATATATATATAGTGAACAAAATAAGATAAGACAATGATGAAAAATGAGAGTATGAGATTGGTAACCTTTACAACTGAAGAATCGACGAATGAATCGAAGAAATCAACGGAGGAATCGAAGAATGAATGGAGGAACAATAGAGGGAGGAAGAACACTAGTGCAGTGAGCTTCAAAATGTGCTGAGCTCGGGCTCGGGGAGGAAGAAGGAGATGGCCGATATATAAAGGGGGGACATTTAGTCCTGGTTGGTGGCTCCAACCGGGACTAAAGGTCTCTCCCAACGGCTCCTGCGGTGGCAGAGACCTTTAGTCCCGGTTGGAGCCACCAACCGGGAGTAAAAGTCTACCTTTAGTCCCGGTTGGCGCAGTAGCCGTTGGGAGGGACCTTTAGTCCTGGTTGGAGCCACCAACCGGGACTAAAGGTATCTTTAGTCCCGAGCGCAAAAAATGCCGGGACTAGAGTCCATTTTGGCCGAGGACCAAAGGTCTGTTCTCTACTAGTGATTGTAATAGGCTAAGGTGATTGCCCCTCTCTATGATAATAGCGACAAATATATTCTAAAAAATATTACAAAAATAAGAACTCATGTACACCTTACTAATCTTCCACAACTAAAAAAACTAAAGAGTAAACATTTTTTGGTGTCACGTTCCAAACGTGGGGCCATGGTTCTGTCTGCTGCTATACCTTCCCCGCGCGGTCCCTAGCTTCCTCGCTTGCGATCCCTTCCCCAACATGCGATCCTCCACCCAGCAGAACGATCTTCTCCGCGTCCCCGCTCCCCCAATCACCGTCAATCACCGCCGCCTCCCCGCTCCCCCAATCGGCGCCCTTCAGGTCACTCCATCTCCATCTTTCCGTCCATCCATGAGCGCTGCGCCCCTCTGCTGCTCGGACCGCTTAGGGTGTACGAGCCCACGTCCGACACGCCCTCCACCTTCTACTACGGCGATCCGCTCCCCGATGGAGTTTGGAGCACCTGACGCCTAGGTGGCGACAGGCGAGGGACGGCCGTGCGTGCCATGTGCGGCCACCCTCTCCCTCTCACACATCTGCTACCATCATTCCTCTTCCCGTGCCTGCTGCCATCCACCGCTTCGTCTCCCACGACGCCAGCCGTCCCACCCTTCCTCTTCCCGTGACGGCCTCCATTGATGGCGGCGCCCAATCCGGCGTCATGGCGCCCTGATCCGGTGGAGATGAGGCAGATCCGGCATGGATGACGGTGAATCAGGTCTTGAGGTGGGGGTCGGGGTGGTCCCCCACATGGTGATGGCAGTGATGCGAGGGGATGTTGTAGGCGTTGTCACCGCCGACCTTGTCCTCGGAGTCGCGGACATGAAGCATAGCATGGACGACGACGTCATCGTGCGTCTGGCACCATCCTTCGTGCTGTCGATGCCGGCAGCCCCGTCGTTGCAACAACCACCATCACCAACTGCCGAGGTACGGCAACGGCGCCGACGCTGGCGCGGCCACCGGCGTGGCGCGGGCGTCGAAGAAGAGCAAGCCCAAGAAGATCCCGCAGCGTGGCCTCGACGTGGTGCAGCTCGAGCAGCTGCGGATCAAGGAGCAGAAGATGGAGGGAGTCGCTGCCATGTCGATGTCGAGGGCCGCGCACCTCGGCGGTGGCGGTGGATCCGGCCACCTCCTCTCGATGCACCCTCCGACGCTGCCACTCTCACTTAGCGCCCTGCCCAGGCCTGGTGCGGACGCCGGCGTGCCGTGTACCCGCGGGTGCTCTGGGACCCGTCGGCGGACCCCATGAAGCTTCCGTACAAGAGGAGCCTGTGCCCGCAGCCTCCACTTCCAACGGTGCGTCCTCTTCTTCTGTTCTTAACTCGGCCATGCGTGCAGCGTGCATGGGTTGACAAGGCATCAGTGGCATGGGCAGGTGAGCACGGGCTTGTCGCTGATGGCGTCGTTGAGCCACCCAACGCTGTCCTGACCTGAGCACTTGAGCATATACGAGTTTAGGGCCACAAACTATTTTAGGTTAAGTTCATAGAGCTAACTCACATGTTTCAGTGTGGACTTTGTCAACTGTGGTTTCATCCGAGTTCGATTCTGCGTAAAGTAAATCATAACCAATAATCAAGATAGAAGAACAGTGCATAGCTTCTTGGCCTTTACAGTTATAGTAACCGTTCCTCTTGTTTCGTGTAGTCAAAGGTAATGTAGAAAAATGGGGAGGGAATATGTTACATTTCTTTCTATGCATTTTTCTGAACTTGATTTCAGTACTCCAAACATTTCCCGAGGTCAAAATATAGCCTGATTTTAGTTCAAGCTCTGTTCTGCAGCTCGAACACGAGTTATTCAGACTGGTCATCAGAGTTTGCCCACTGCAAGAGCAGCAAGGAGAACGAGTCTGCCTACCTCACCTTGAATACACAGCATGTGCCACGCATGAAGTAGCCTCCTGCTCTCCCCTTGATACACAGACAAACATAACTCATCCACCATTTCACATGTATTTGCATTGCAAAACAGTACAATTTTACATAGTTCAGGTCGCAAACCAAGTCCCTGCACTTAGTGTGGTAAATTGGCAGGATTTTACAAGCCGCTGAAGATCTAAGGGTGGCAGGCTGCACCAAAACCTCACCACCTTACTGCTACTGAACCATAGAACACAACCCTGGAATGTCACATGTTAATGGCTATGAATATTATTAGCTGTTAATTGTAACTTCCTGTGTAACTTGTCCTCCCAAAGAAACCCCATTGTGTGCTTTTCAGCAAGAGAAAATATTTAAGAATAGTTGTTCTTTTAGAATGCATCAAAATTTGATGTTTTACCAACCTCTTGCATGTGAGATGCTTGATAACATGCGATGCTTTCCCAGTGGGCCTGTTCTACATTTCTGTTGCGTTATCCAAATCTGATCTTTGTCATTATTGTGCACTGAAGTTTCTTCATATTTTTTTTCTGCATACAGTTGTGCATGCACTGTTATCTTATAAACTGCACCCACGTGAATATTTGCATCTGTTAACAGTAGATCAAATAGAAATTTGAACTATCATTTTTCTATCTATTTTTATAATTTTTTTGCTCCCTATAAGGATTTTGTTAATATTTTCCTTATCTCAGGGATAACTTTTACACCCCCATACCTTTTTATGTACTGAAGAAAGAAAAAGGCATTAATCATTTTTCTTTGAGACATCTTTGAGTAGTACTCATAGAAGCAAGAAATGAGTCTGATTCTGAATCTCTTCTCTCTGATATGTCTTTCGGCATCCTTGTTTATGAAGAACGTGGCAAGGCATTCTCAGGGAAGAAATCTCTAGATTGGTTCTGAGGTATGTTAAATCACTTTGTTCTTTTGCTTCTTTTGTTGCTTGTGGAGTAGAGCACAAGAAGCAGATTACTTTTTTGCTTAAATAATTATTTGTTTCAATTATTTGGGAAAAGAAGTGTCTAACCTTGTGTTACTTCTGGTGCCAACTATTTTTTTGCAGTACCAAAAGTCGGTTGGAGAAAATTTTGAGAAGATATCTGCAGTTTCACATTTTTTCAGCACCAAAACTCAGTTGAAGACATTCTTCAGAAGAGGTATGGCCATGATTTGATTCTCTACAATTAACTTTCTCCATATGTAGCTTCTTCTGCTACCAAACAAGCCTTAAGTTGACTTTGGCCATCACTATTCTGTTTGAAATTTCTTACACTGAAAATTGCAGCTTTGCCACCGAGATTAAAATAAAAAAGATAGTGGTTGACATATTAGTAAGTTAAAGCCAATGTGACTCCCACTGTGTAGAGACCAGGTTGTGATGATTCTTATTTAGGTAATTGTAATAATGCACACATATGCTATGCATGTATTGTGTGGAGATTGATTGAATATTGGACCTTTGTAAAATATTCATTTGGTCCTTTTTAAATAAAGTTCTATTCTGTCCTGTTTTAAATGCTCACTAATAGAATGTGAAGAGGAAAGCAACATGTCGCTTCAATATAGCAAGATAAATTTTGTCCATGCACATCTCTAATCCCCTTCTGTTGTATGCTAACCTACTTTGTTTAATCTGGAAAGGTTCTTCTCTAATCTGTTTGGTTCCAAGTGCTTCTTGTATCTTGCATTCATTTATACTCTGAAGAAATGGCATGTGTTGCTTGCAATGTTTTATGTTGGCAAAATTAACTAGCCACCGATCCAAAAAAAATTGTCTGCACCTTTGCCAAAAACAGATGTTTCAACTAGAGTGAGCCTCTAATGCAAATCAATATCATTGCTGATAAATAGGGTCTATTTCTGCTTAGGCTATCAATAGATAATGGACTGCAGTTCCCATCCTTCTGCTTTGTTTTGCTGTGTTCTTTTTTGAAACTACTACACCCTAATTTTAGAGCATGAGCAACTGGTTGATTTCTTTTTGCCATTTTGGTTTTTTGTTGATACAAGACTACTCTTATCTTGTATATTTTTTGGTTAAAATTTGAATGGTATGCATGCTTTTGAAACCAAGTTTGTGTTTTAAATTAATTAAGACACTGAAAAAAAATCTATTGGTAGTTAAATTGCTTCTGTTATGGTTGCCAATCTACAATTGTTCAGATTGCACTTTTGTATGCTATAACACTGCAACTACAGTAGGTGCCTCTCTATTTGTTATTAGATCACGTCCTCAATATCACATTTGAAGTTGCTGCCCCTCGCTATTGCTCTTATTGCCGCCAGGACAAGCCTACCAGGCCACCAACCCACTAGCGCCCTACCTCGCCCTGGCGCTACCTTGTGCTTCTCTTAGGTGATGATGTATCTCTTCTCTGTTCTCCACTTATCTCTATTATTTGAACCTATAATGCTCTATTGTCTATTGCTCAGTCTGAACCTATGACAGTTACTCATTGTTGTCACCCAAAGAGCAAGGCCTGGAAGTAAACATTTGTGAAGCTGCTGCTAAAGATTGATCAAGTACAACTACCAGCATTCCTAAAATGCTTGTGCAAACTGTAGCACTTAAGCTGCATTCTGCATACGACACCGAAGCGTGTTGTGTCAAGGGTGTCGAACCCCCGACTGGCCGGACCGCGGCTACGCAGTTCGTAGCCATCGGCCGTCTTCTCCGGTGAGGTTATTCCCCTCCACTGCAGGCTTAACAGAGAGAGAGAGAGATTAGGGATATAATTCTTCTTATTCTTCATTGTCCAGCGATTACAAATATATATGGCCAATGGCCCAACCGAATGGAGAAAGCTTTCCTTGATTCTAGGAATTTCCAAAACAACTTATTAATTTCTATCTTTAGCCCTTAGAGGGCAACCCATGCTGCGCCTGCCCAGCGCGCTCAGCCGCGCGGCGTACGTCGCGGGCGCGCCTGCGCCTGGCATATGTGCGCCCGCACATGACATCTCTCCCCGCCTCGACGGCCAGCTCGTCCTCGAGCTGAAAGGAAGGGAACCGAGCACGGAGGTCGTCCAGATCCTCCCATGTAGCCGAGACAGGTGGTTCTCCCTGCCATTCAACGAGCACCTGGCGCACTCCCCGGGCCAGCCGAGCTCGAGTCACCCGTGCGGGAGCAGGCACGATAGCACCGTGCAGGAGCGGAGGCAGCAGCGGTGGAACAGCCGGCGGGGTACCGACAAACTTCTTGAGGACGCCGATGTGGAACACATCATGAAGACGAGCGCCGGGAGGAAGCTGTAGCCGCACAGCCACCTCGTTGATGAGCTCCGCCACCTGGTACGGCCCGACGTATCGCGGCTTGAGCTTCCCTGTTGCCGAGCGTGGGAGGGACGCTGCTGCCCGCTGCCGAAGGCGAAGAAGAGCCCAATCGCCGACCTGGAAGGACACCGGCCTGTGGTGCTGGTCGTAGACGCGCTTCTGGACCGCCTGAGCCTGTTCAAGGCGATAGCGGATGTCGTCGAGGAAGGCAGCGCGCTCCTCCATCTCCTGGGCGACCGCTGCGACGCGGGTCTCGCCGGGCTCATAGGAGCGGATGGTCGGGGGGTCCCGGCCATAGACTACACGAAACGGAGTTTCACGGAGCGATGACTGATAGGCGGTGTTGTAGGTGTACTCCGCCCATGGCAGCCAACGGAGCCACTGTCGGGGACGGTCGCCGGTGAAGCAGCGCAAGTACATGACGATGACCCGGTTGGCGGCCTCGGTCTGGCCGTCCGTCTGCGGGTGAAAGGCGGAGGACATGTAGAGCTTCGTCCCAGTGAGCCGCATGAGCTCCTGCCAGAACGCCGAGGTGAACACTGGATCGCGGTCCGAGACGATGGACTGCGGAACGCCATGGAGGCGAACGATGTCGGCGAAGAAGGCGTGAGCGACGGACTCGGCAGTGTAGGGGTGCGCCAGGGGGATGAAATGGCAGTACTTGCTGAAGCGATCCACGACGGAGAGGATGACCGTCTTGCCTTGCACCCTGGGCAACGCCTCGATGAAGTCGATGCCGATGTCCGCCCAAACAGCCGACGGAACCGGCAGCGGCTGCAGCAGACCGGCCGGCCTGAGGTGGTCGGACTTGTACTGCTGACAGGTGACGCAGGCCTTCACGAAATCCTGCACCAAACGACGCATGTTGGGAAAATGAAAATCCCGCCGGAGCCTGTGGAGGGTGCGGTGGATGCCCTCATGGCCGTCGTTGTGGACCACGGCCAAGATCTCCTGTAGTAGCGGCGATGCCGGGGGGATGTATAGGCGGCCGTCGAAGGCGACCATGCTGTCCACCAGCGCCCATGGTGCGGTGCGGGTGCCAGCCCGGACCTCATCATGTATGGCGACCAGGGCCGGATCAGTGGCCTGGGCGTGGCGGAGGCGCTCGATGATGTCAAAGCGGGGCGCCGAGATAGCCAGCACCTCCCCTTCGTCATTGTCGCGACGGGAGAGGGCATCGGCGACGACGTTCATGGCGCCCGACCGGTACTCCACCGAGAAATCGAAGCCCAGGAGCTTGCCGACCCAGTGATGCTGAGGGATCGTGGCGAGGCGCTGATCGAGGAGATACTTCAGGCTGTAGTGGTCGGTCTTGACGATGAAGGGCCGCCCCCAGAGATACGGGCGCCAGTGCCGTACCGCCTGGATGAGGCCGATGAGCTCACGCTCGTAGGCGGCTAGCGAGCGGTGGCGAGGCGCCACAGGCCTGCTGAAGAAGGCGACCGGATGGCCCTCCTGGACCAGGACCGCGCCGAAGCCGAACGTCGACGCATCACACTCGACAGTGAACAGCTTGGCGAAGTCGGGCATGGCGAGGACGAGGGCGGATGTGACGGCGGTCTTGAGCGCTGTGAATGCCGTGGCCGCCGCGTCGTCCCAGGAGAAACCCTCCTTCTTGAGTAGGGTCATCAGTGGTGCAGCGATCGCCCTGAAGTTGTGGACAAACTTGCGGTAATACCCAGCGAGGCCGAGGAAACCGCGCACAGCCCGGGCCGAACGTGGAGCCGGCCAATCGTGGATCGCCTGCACCTTGGCCGGGTCCATGGCCACACCCGCCGCGGATATGACATGGCCGAGGTAGGCGACGGATGAAGCACCAAAAGAACACTTGGTGCGCTTGACGAAGAGTTGGTGGCGGCGTAGTTCATCGAGGACGGCCCGGAGGTGGCGAAGATGATCAGCCCACGATTTGCTGTAAATCAGAATATCGTCAAAAAATACCAGGACGAAGCGGCACAGGAACGGGCGGAGCACGTCGTTCATCAAGGCCTGGAATGTTGCCGGTGCGTTGCACAGCCCGAACGCCATCACCAGGAACTCGTACAGGCCGTCGTGGGTGCGGAACGCTGTCTTGTGCACGTCCTCCGGGCGCATGCGCACCTGGTGGTACCCGGACTGGAGGTCCAGCTTGGTGAAGAACTTGGCGCCATGGAGCTCGTCGAGTAGCTCGTCGACCACCGGGATCGGGAAAGCATCCTTGACGGTGAGCGCGTTCAGCGCCCGGTAGTCGACGCAGAAGCGCCACGAACCATCGGGCTTCTTGACAAGGAAGACGGGCGACGAGAACGGCGAGTCGCTGCGGCGGACGATCCCTTGATCAATCATGGCAGCACACTGCCGCTCCAGCTCGTCCTTGTGCGCCGCGGGGTACCGGTAAGGGCGGACGGCGACCGGTTGGGCGTCGGGCTTGAGAATAATGCGGTGATCGTGCGCACGCTTGGGGGGCAGACCGACGGGGTCCGCGAAGAGCCCCCCAAACGAGAGCAACAGCGCCTCCAGGAGGGAACCGGCCTCTGTTGTGGTGCCCAGGGCCGGCACAGAGGGGCTGGCCACGCCGGTCCAGGAGACGGGGCGCCCCTGGCGCTGGAAGGACATGCGCTGGCGGCTAAGGTCCCAAACAATGGGCCCCAACTCGCGATGGTGGGATCGCTCATGGCTGCTGGCTACGGTGCGGAAGCGGCGGAGGACTGCGGCGATGGAGGAGGGCTAGGGTAGTGGGCGGCGGCTGTGGAAGAATGGGTGGAGCGGGTGGGAGAGGACCGACGTGACCGTGATACCAGGTTGTCAAGGGTGTCGAACCCCCGACTGGCCGGACCGCGGCTACGCAGTTCGTAGCCGTCGGCCGTCTTCTCCGATGAGGTTATCCCCCTCCACCGCAGGCTTAACAGAGAGAGAGATTAGGGATATAATTCTTCTTATTCTTCATTGTCCAGCGATTACAAATATATATGGCCAATGGCCCAACCGAATGGAGAAAGCTTTCCTTGATTCTAGGAATTTCCAAAACAATTTATTAATTTCTATCTTTAGCCCTTAGAGGGCAACCCATGCTGCGCCTGCCCAGCGCGCTCAGCCGCGCGGCGTACGTCGCGGGCGCGCCTGCGCCTGGCATATGTGCGACCGCACATGACATGTTGCCTACGGCGTGATGAGAATGGTGAGGAAGAAGGATACCATGGTGTACATGAAATTATTTTTATAAGGGCATAGCTTGAGAAAACTGTATGCAGTTGTAGCTATGCATGGATCAAACAATATAGGGTCTCATGGATCAAATAATTTGAAGGGAGGTCATAAAGAACATAACTATCATGACCACGTCCTTTAATTTGAACTCCGTGCTTGTATTATGGTGTTTAGTGTCCTTTCTTCGAGCAAGCTTGCTTTGATACTTTCATGTAAAATTGGTGCTTATACATCTAAAATGTGGCTCAAAACAACATGTTGCTAAGATCGAGTATATATTATAGTGTTTCATGAGAATATGTAATTTTCTGGGCACCACCTACAATATGCACATTGCAGTATTGATCATCGTCGACAGTTCGGTTTTGGTGGTGCGATCCGTGTGTTTTTAGTATAAAAGTTTAGTTATCTAGTAGCAACGAAAGTTTAATTATCTCGTAGCAATGTACGGACACACTACCTAGTTGTTAGGAATAAAAAGTTAGAAACAAAGTACAGTGCCAAGCTTCGTCTCTTCTAGTACAATTATGGTATATATTCGTTGAGATTCTTTTGGGTGTAGTCACTAAATCATTCCCTGTTATTTCATTGGATGACGACAATATTTTATATCTAGCTAATACAGCAGTGGATCACATAACGGTCCAGCGCGTCAAGGGACAAGTGGAAGATACTCGATGGAGTAAATCAGATCAAACGATTTTTTTATAAAAAATACAATTTTTTTTTGCAAGTGCCTCTTCAACGAAATTCTTCACCAAAAATACATGCATAATCTTGACTTAAGATAATCGCACTATGCTCCATAATTTGTACTCCCTCCGTTCCAAATTATAAGCCGTTCAGACTTCTTTAGGTACGTAGCTTTTACTATGCACGTAGATATACATTGTATCTACAAAAGATAGAACGACTTACAATTTAAAATTGAGAGAGTACTACTCACTTCTCATCATTTTTAAAGGTAGAGTCAAACTTTCTCAATCCCTAAAAGAATACATATCTTGTTTTTTTGAAGACTCTGTTTTAAAGTTTAATTGGATTTATAGAAAACAATATCAATATTTATATCTCAAAAAATTTATTTATAAAAATATATTTATTAATAATGTAATGGTACTTATTACATAGCATAAATATCAGTATTTTTATTTTATTTTATCAAATTTTAAGGAAAAAACTTTGACTTGGTGAAAAAAATGTGAAATCCGACGGAGGGGGTACCTCTAGGTACGTCTCCTGGTCTGATTCTAATGCATCGCAAACTCGGATCAGCCTAGTGCCCGGACATTCGGAGCAGACACCTTGCGCATGCTACTGCCCCAGTCTGCCTGCCCGCGCCTGCTACTGCGCCGTATCGCTGCTGCACGTGCACGTCCTTCCCCCGTCTGCCTCGCCCCACCCTGCATGCGCACCCTGGCTATGCCCGCCACTCCTCCCCCTGACCTCCTACTCTCTCGATGTGGGCGAGCCCCGGGAGTCCGGATGAGGACGAGCATGCCCTGTTCGCAGGACCCTAGGTGCGTCGTGCGCCCCATTTGCCAGCCCCCGGCTAGGCTGCGTCCGCCACTCCTTCACCCTGACCCTCCTCTCTTGGCGTGGGTGGGACCCGAGAGCTCGGATGAGGACAAGCACGCCCCATCCGCAGGACCCAGGCGCGCTGTGTGCCCCATCTGTCGGCCCTTGGCTCGCCTCGCCTCTTTCCCTAGCGCTTGGGCTATGCCCCCAGGACTCTCTGAACATACCTCTGAAACACGAAATATTTGCAACATGAAACACTTGAATGCAACATAAGTCTGAACCAGATGAAACATTTAGAACATACACTTGCAACATATGTAACATCTAGATAAAACACTTGCACCATGAAAATACTTATTGCAACGTAAGAATAAAATGCCTGAAATATTTGGAACATACTCTTGCGATATATGTGTGAAACGTATGTAATATGCAGATCTAAACGCTTGCAACATACGTCTGTAGCAGAAGAAACAGTTTGAACAAACGCTTACAATATTCCTCTGAAACACTTGCAGCATATGCAAAATCTCGATTTATTTTTGCAACATCCATACAAACACACTTGCAACGTACCTCTGAAACATCTAAAACATACGCTTGCAACATGCGCTTTCAGCGCAACATCTCTTTGTTGCATGGGAATGGAGGCTCATCGGCGCGTGAAGTTCATTGGTGTAGAGCTCACCGGTGGCGCGGAACTCGCTGCTCCGGTGGAGAAGGCCACGATAGGTCATGTGGAGAAGGCTGCGGGTGGTCCGTGCGCTGGAGAAGCCCGCGGCAGGCGGGAGGCGCGATGGAGAGGGAGGAAGATAGGCTGCTGTGCTCTGGCGCGGAGGAGATGCTGGCCAGTTGAGAGGAGGCGCGATGGATAGGGAGGCGCGGTGGAGAACGTTGTTGCTAAGGCGTCGTAGCGAAGCACGGTCATGGAAAGCTGTCACGGCGCTGTGGTAAGGTGAGTAATTTTTAGAACAGTTGGAGACGAGTGGATGAACATATAAGATACGGTTGTTGTGCTACATCGCAGCCCACCATCGTTAGCGTCGGGCGGACGGACGCCCTATACCCAACGTTACCGCTAAAACAAAGGTCCACACAAGAAGTAAAAAAAAGTCCACACAAACCGGCCATGACCCACGGAGCTCCTCATGAGGGATGAAAACAAAGGTCTTGTTCGCTTCTCTTATAATCCATACTTTTTAGCTTGTTTTTTCAGCCAGAACAGTGTTTTTCTCTCACAACAAATCAACGGGAACAGTGTTTCGACTTATTTTTTCAGCGAAACGAACGAGGCCAAAAATGATAACTTCCGATTTTTGGAAATCGTTTTCTTGTTTTTCCGGTTTTCAAGCCTAAGCGGAAATGGTGATATAGTAAAAATGAAAATGAAAACGATAAAAATATTCGGAAACGAAAGCGAAAACAATTTTGCACTCTTCCGACTGTTTTCGAAGATTGCCGTATTTAGCCGGTAATTTACCGTCGATAGTTACCGATTCAAAGGCCTTAAATCCTAAGTTATTTATAGACTATATAATGCATATACTTTAGGTTCAGTTGGCCTACATTTAAGCATCCCATCTGCACACGCAAGCACATAAAGCAAATATTTTTTTTGAGAAACTATACGACAAATATTTCATCCATGTATGAACAAGAAGGCAATAAGTCAATCAAGTACTGCACCATAACTCTGAGGTTTAGCTTGTTTGAGATTTAAGATGGTGCGAACTGTGGTTTTAGCTTTTGTGGCTTTATTTATTACTACTGTCATGTGAGATAGGTCGAGTTTTATGGCTCTTCTCATATGCTACAGTTTGACGTGTCTATCGTTTTTGAGGATATCGTTCTCATGGGTTCCGATTATTATCGATGTATCGTTTTCGAAATTACTGAAATATCGGTGCCGTATTCATTTCTAACACTATCGTATCGATTTTGTTTTCAAAAAAAAATGAAAATAAAAGTGATTCGGTCCCGATCGTTTTCATCCCCAGTTCCGTTCCGTTCCAATTTCCACCTGAGAACCCACGGCGTCCGACGGGCGACGGCTCCCAACCACCGCTCACGTGCCACCGCGTCACTCCTCTGACTCTTCTGACCATCCCCCTCTTCCTCCTCGAGTCACCCCCCTCCGCCCGCCCCGAGCCACTCCGGTCCGCGGTGGCTGTCCGTCGCTTTGTTGGCGGTCGCTGTTCCCAACCAAATCCTCCTCCCCCTCGTCAGCCCGCGCCGCCTCGAAGGAACCGCGGCTGATCCTGCTCCAAGCCTCCAACCCTAGCCCCCCGCTCCCCACCTTCCTCCGCCAGGGCCCATCCGCGCATCCATGGCGGAGATCGAGGTGGTGTCCGAAGGCGGCAGGCGGGACGAGGACGAGGAGCGGCGGCGGCAGGAAGGTGCGGGGGAGCCGCCGGCGGACCCCGTGGTGGACGTGTACTCGGCGGCGGCGTACGGGGACCTGGAGCGGCTCCGCGGCTTCGTCGAGCAGGGGGGAGCCGCCGCCGCCGCCGCGCTCAGGGAGCCCGACGGCAACGGCTACCACGCGCTCCAGTGGGCCGCGCTCAACAACTACCCCCACGTCGCGCTCTACATCATCGAGGTCGGGCTCGGACTCGGCTTCCCCTCCGTCCTTACCCCTATCCTGCTTCCTCGCCGGCTTCGAATCTGCGCTTATCCATTCCTGCGACTCGGTGCTCACCTCACCTTATAGCTTCGCTGATGATGGGATTGTTCGGTTTGCTGCAGCACGGGGGCGACGTGCAATGCGACGGACCACGCGAGGCAGACGGCGCTGCACTGGGCGGCGGTGCGTGGGTCCACTTCCGTGGCAGACGTGCTGATGGAGCACGGCGCCAGGGTCGAGGCCGCCGACGTCAATGGCTACCGGGTAATGTGGCACCCTGTCTTTCTGGATGTACAATTCGAATTTATATATTTTGTTGCCCCTATGTTTGTGATTGGTTTAGTACCTGATTGGTGAGGGTACCATGAAACCAACTGCCTTCTGGGATAGTCTGCGGGGGTGGTTTTAGAGGTTTACGAAGTTTGTTTGAATCAGTAAAAAATGTAGGGTCTGCCTCAATTCTCATCTGGTTTGCCAAATCAGCTGTATGGTTAGTGTGTTTCAGGCTTTCAGCATTGATGACAATAGGAAATCTATCTAGTAGAAGAATACAGAACTTACTCTGTTAGTCTTAACTTCCAAATACATAACTTACTCTATTGGTCCAACTTCCAAACTAAGCATTATCTCAGTGAAGTACTCCCCGCATTCCAATTGTATGTCGTTTTGGCTTTTCTGGATACATAGATTTTAGTCCTGGAAACAGCCTCTTGCAGAAATGCAGGGAAAGGCTGCGTACAAAATACCCAAGTGGTCGGACCCTTCCCCTGACCCTGCTCAAGCGGGAGCTACGTGCACTGGGGCTGCCCTTTTTTTTATAGATTTTACTATGTATCTAGACAATATCTAAGTGCATAACAAAAGCTATGTATCTAGAAAAAACAAAACGACTTGCAATTTGGTACAGAGGGAGTAGCAGCCATTGTGCTAGTGCCATTTTGTTTAGAATAAATCATTTGCAACAGGTGCAATTGCAGATTAATTCTGCTGTTTGCTGATAGGCAAGACAATGGACTGAATAGCAAAATAATAAATGTATCTTACATATTTACAGCACACCATTTGGAAATTTGCTTTTAGGCTGGATAGCTTATCTTTGGAGCAGCCTTTCATCTTTCCTTTATTGCTGATGCTGATGAAAAAGATTATATGTTCAGTTCCTGATGACAGCTTAAGTCATTTATATGGTTCAAGCGGAATCTTCTGTCTGACTGTTCCCTGCTTTGATTATTATGTCAGGCAGTCCATGTTGCATCTCAGTATGGCCAAACATCATTCTTGCATCACATTATCTCAAAGTACGGTGCAGATTTTGATGCTTTGGACAATGATGGGAGGAGCGCGCTGCACTGGTACATGATTATTGACAAGACTCTACTTTCAGAATGCATGCTTTCCCTTGTTTAGGTATCAATGTCACCTAAAAAATGCAGTATACAGTTTAATATGGTTTTGTATATTCTGTTCAAATTGTGTCTCAATCACGGTAAATGATTCATTCAGAATTGTCTTTGCACTGCTGTGCATGTATATGATATGGTGCTGTGCACTCAATTGTACGATTGAAGGACTGTAACCACAGTCCTGAAGAGTCAGTTAATTTACTGTCTACCTGACTTCTCTGTCAAGACTTCCATTCATTGGATACTTTTATCTACATTTCCATGTTTGGCGTAATGTAACCTTATATATTCTATAACATCACAGGGCTGCCTACAAAGGAAATGCAGATACAATCAGATTACTGCTATTTATGGATGCTAATCAAGTAAGGCAAGACAAAAATGGTACCTGCCTCTTTTCTGTGGTATTTAATTACATCTTTTGGCTACTTCATATGTTTCTTCTTTCCACAATTTTTCTTATTCTATGAACAAAAACAATGGCATATTTGGCAAGGTTCAGTGCTTGTCAGAATATTTTTAAAAACATCTACTTTTTCAATTGTCTGTAGTATGCTCCCAACCCTATGGAAAAAATTAGGATGAATAATTAATTTCCCTTAAAATTATGGATGACTGCGAATGTGGCCCTGTTATTTTATTTCTCTTAGGGCAGCTAGGTGGGTATAGTATTTAAGCTCTTTTTGTGATGCCGTGCAGGTTGTACCGCTTTACACTGGGCTGCTATAAGAGGGAATTTGGAGGTTTGCACAGTTCTTGTACATACTGGTACGAAGGAAGAACTCACACTTAAGGATAGTGGTGGCTTAACTCCTGTGCAACTTGCAGCAGAAAAAGGTCATCGGCATCTTTCCAATATCCTTGTACGTTTCCGCTGGCATTCTATTTTCCTATTAATAATTAACCTCTTTCTCCTCCTGAGAAATTATGCTGCATGCCACCATTCAATCTGCTCATACACCAGTATATCTAGGTGCTTGTGCTGTTGTAAATGATTGCAATGGCATGTATTCAATGATGTATGCTTTCCCCTGTTCTATCCATTTCTTTCCTCCCCTGTTTTGAAGTTTGTTCTCCAAATATTTGTTTGGTGTGTGTTTTAGGTACTGACCTTTTCAACTCCACTAACAAAATAATTTCTCTGCTTGTAGTCTAATGCTACAAAAGTAAGCTTTGAAGACAAGTTCTTCCCTGGGAAATCGAGGAAAATTGGATACGCCCCTTTCTTGTTTGCTTATCTTGTCGTCTGCCTCATCCTTTTCCTAAACTCGATTGTATTTGGTGAGCATTGCTTCAGAGTTTTTGTTGTTTATATCAGAATTAGGGATCTTTGTTTTTCATCAGACCTGATCATAAAATCTCTGCAGCACCTAATTTTTCTAGGATCACTGCTACTGCTGGTCTTTGGTCTTGGGCTGCTGTATCACTTTTCTTTGCATCTCAAGTAATGTTCTACAGAGTTAGCAGGTAGCTTATGTTTCATATTTGTTTATCGTCTGGTCGTACCATTTATGTGCACCTTTGGCTATTTCCTGATTAGCTATGTTTTTTTAGTCTTTGTACATTAAGTAGCTATAATAATACCTTGATGTATGTAGCCATTAAAAAGATGACTGACTGTTGGGTAAAATGAATTTGTGATGAGAGTATGAGACTCATGGGAAGAGATTCGATCATGCATTTGATGCATTCTTGCTAGTGTGGAAATCTCCATTTTAAAGTTTTAATCTCAACATATGAACATATACTTTTATAAGATCAGCAGATTATTTTGTTCTCATATTGTCCCTGTTCCATGCTTAACGTTTGTGTTCTTTTGCTGTTGACAGAAAAAATCCTGGCTACATCAAGGCAAATTCCAAGCGATCTGATCCGAAGGTAAAAAAAATGTTCTACCACTGTTATTCAAAGACAATGTTTCTACAAATGTGCTTGAAGGAACTGCCTTGGATCAATATTTATAGAATCTTGCTATGTGTCATTTCAAGGAACAGATAAAACATGTTCCTTCAGTTTGTAGTTGATACCATATTATCATACTACAGTACATGGAAGCTAGGAGTTTATGGGCCTATTTTCACCTATCTTTTGGCATTGCGACCAACTGAAGTTCTGTAGTCAACATTTTGAAGACTGACTAAACATCATTTGGTCTGCCAAACCATAGAAAGTTGTTTGCACAGTTTTTTTTTGTCAGTAGGTAAATATGACAATTAGCGCTTTATTTACAGGAGCCACTTATGGAAATTGATCTTACCAACTCCTCTACTTGGACAGGCAATTGGTCTCAGTTATGCCCTACTTGCAAGGTACTAGAGAAAAACTCTTCATTACTATTCTCACTTCTGTGATCCCCCCTCCCCCTTGTGTCTTCGTATTATTTTAGTATATCTCTTGTGGCGATGGCACTTTGTGTCGGAAGCAAAAGATGAAACCATATGTATGTGTGCTTGTCTTGTTACCTGCTCTTGTTTTGGCTATAAACCCCAACTATGTTTATTTTTACTGAATGGGTAACCTTACTTACCAGATAATTCGACCTATGCGCTCCAAACATTGTCCAACTTGTAAGCATTGTGTTGAGCAGTTTGACCATCACTGCCCATGGATATCAAACTGTGTTGGAAAGGTATAAACATTAATTTGTACATCTCGAATTTTCTATTGTTGTGACTTTAACTGCCTGTTCTGCTGTTCCAATTGTTTTAGGAAACATGTTCTGGCTAGGCACTAATATTGGATACTAATTTTGTTCTTTGGATCGCTAATGGGAATACACAGTTGCTTGATGCTTAGTATTCACGTAATAATGTGTGCACTTGGATTTTTTTCATTATGAAATCTGACTGTAATAAGTATTCAGACTGTCAACTTGAACCTCATCGTGATGCCATACATACATGTTCGTATTCAATTGTATTCTGCATGCAGCTCTTTGAGACTTTGACAGATTTTCCATATTGCGTTGTTTATGACTATATGATTAAGATCATAGGAAAGTATGTCGTTCAAAATTAACGGTATCAATTTTGTACTGTAAGAATAAAACTTCAATGTTTTGTTTATTACGTGTGCGCCTTATAAACTGGGACAGAGGGAATTACTAAATATATATTTTTTCTTGCAGCGAAATAAGTGGGACTTTTTCGTGTTTCTTTGGATGGGGATAGCTACATCCTTCCTGGGTGCTGCTGTTGGATTCCACAGTAAGGACGTCTTTAAACAGTACTTTTTCTTTGCTTCAAGATGTACTAACAAGTCAAGGACATTTAATGCCTCAGGACTTTGGACAGAGCCCGTTATACTCTCATCTTCAGAATCGTGGATGCATTTCATGGTGACAGAGCATCCTGGTGCTGTATTGTTCATGTTTCTGGATGTCTTTTTGTTAACTGGAGCTCTGATTCTGACTGGAGCACAAGCAGTACAGGTAAATTTTCGCCTGTTTGTTAGTATTTGCATTTTTTGGAGCAAACACTCCGGGGTTATCAGAGCAGCATTATATTTGTCTCTATGCTGTATGATCAAATTGTGGTCTCATGCTCTGTGCTACTTTGGACATTGGGAATAGCAAAAGAGCATACAGTTTCTATTTTGTGCCTCATAAGATTTGTAGCTAGGCTGTTTAGAGAGTATGTTTCTATCATTGTGAAACCGAACAGCACAATTTCATTGAACTCAGTTTGCTAGAAGTAGCAAAATGGAAGTTCGGCCACATACCCGCACGGCATATTCGCTTCAATGGGTGCATTTTCATAACGTGTATGCTTCACCCATTCATTGCAGATAGCACGGAACATGACAACTAATGAGGTAGCGAATCGATCTCGCTACACATATCTTCGAGGGCCTGATGGGCGTTTCAGAAATCCTTACAGTCGAGGTTGCCAGAGGAACTGCACTGATTTTCTTATCAATGGATACAGCAATGATGAGGAGGTCGCATGGCCAACACTTCAACAAACAGTACAGGGAAGATAGAGGTACCGATCGAGGAAACAAAAGTTTAGTGACAGATTATATGCCCAAGACCCCTTAAAAGCATCTGCTTTCATCTTAGTGCTGGGAATATTTCAGTTTGTTCAGACAATGGTTTGACAATGGTGCGAAGAGCGACTTACTTGGGGTCACATTCTGAGTGGCTGGCACCCCTTCATACATGTCTTTAGACGGTGCTGTGGATCATGGAATTGTTTGATTATTTATGTTGTCGATATGAGATCTGATAGTGATAGATGTGAATGCAGGTTTTATGATTTCTGTAGTAAATTGGATTCACAATCTTACTCCATTCACGAAATATACAGGGGGCAACAGGGCATGTATAAGCATGCACCATATTGTGGATTTTGTCTTGTATTATATTGGCCCAATAGCTGACTTCTGCTGTAGTTGCACACTGGTTTACCAATGACGTTTAACAATACGGCGAAGGATGTCCTGGCAACAGGAGACATGAAACTGCAAAAATCAAATGACACATCTTACTGCTTTTGATGTGAGATAAAGCCAGATTACCTCAGTACTTATATAGCATCACAAAATAACATGCTTCCTTTTATAGCATCCGAAGATTAAAATTTTCTAATATAGCATTGGGTTTGTTTTTGTCCCCTATTTAGCACTACCGGCAGATCTTATAGGGTATACCGTTTTGTGCTTGTCAAATAATCGAAGGATAGACCAAAATACCCTTACGAACAGGTCACGGTCCTGAGCTGCCGGTCCTTTCTCTTCTCCTGAACCCTATCGTGACGCCCACCGCACCAAAGCGATGGCCGGCGGCGGTGGCTTGCCTCTCAGCAAGGAGCCCTTTCCCGTGGATCCGGGGGGCATTGATCCGGGCGGGGGTGACCCGAGCGGCGTTGGCGCGTGCGGCGGGGCCGGCCCGAGCGGTGGTGGCCCAAGCAGGAGCGCCTGCGGCGGCAGCCCATGCGCAGCCTGCCGCAGCCCTGGCGGAGGCGCGTGCGCATCCCCGCACTGCCCCGGTGGTGGCACGTGCGCAGCCCCGCACAGCCCCAGCGGAGGCGCGTGTGCAACCTTGCACGGCCCAAGCACACGAGCAGAGGTGCCACCCGGCGGCGCTCGAAGGTGTGGCATGGCCACATTGTTGGACGAGTGAGTTCCCATCATCTGCTCATTGTGTTCTTGCTGTTGATGCCCTTTCAATTGTTGGTATAATTACTCATAGTTTAAGATGTTTTTATTTGGTTCACAGGTTTCATCCATCTTTTGATCCAAATTCAACTTATATCCTACAAATGAAACACCTTGGTAACCCTAAGAAAGCTAGGAAAGATGCCATATGCTTTTGTTTTGAGAAAGTTGTTGATTCTGATCTCACTAATTTCAAGATTTAGTTGAATCAATCGTAGATCAGTACCCTCTTGGCTATATGGAAATTGCACATCTTCTGTACCATGACCATGATTCAAAAACCTTCCCAGAAGTTAAAACTGACCAAGATTTGATGTTAATGTTTGAAAAACACAAGAAAACAAAGGCTGTGGACATGTTCATAGCATATTTTCATCCATCTGAACCATATGAGCCTCTCACTCACTGGCATTACGAGGACCAAGGGCAGCCCATGCAGAATCCTTCTGCTGAACCAGAGGACACATATTTAGATAATCCATCGCCCGAGAATGAACATGTAGGGTCGATGAGGAGGCTATGTACCTGGCAAGCAATGAACCTATACATGCTCTAAATGTGATCCTTTATTCTGGGCGCAAAAGAATGGAAAAGGATTCTGGTCCTGATGAGGAGGGTACGGAGGATGAGGAGGATCTTGACTCACAGTCTGAATCTGAAACTGAGGTTGCTGATGAGCTGGTGGACACAGACTATGAGGAAGATCATGTCCCAGATATAGAACATGACAAAGAAGACCCTCCAATGACCACCTTTGGGCAGCAGCTTATTCATGGAACCAATGTATATTTGAGAAGCATTGGTTTGATATGAAGAAAGCAAAACCAGCAGCAACTGCATATCTTAGGAATTGGCATAAGAAGTTGTGGACTAGGAGTCAATTTTCAACCAATTCCAAGGTGGATTATGTAACTAACAACTTGGCAGAGTCTTTTAACAATTGGATTAAGCAATATAAGTCCATGAACTTAGATGACTTTATGGATAAGATTAGACAATTGATTATGATCAAGTGGAACCAAAGGAGGAAAGTGTCAAAGAAGTTAGAAGGTTTGATTCTACCCCACATAATCAAAAGGTTGAATGAAAGGAGTAGAGAACTTGTAACACCCAGGTGTTACGCTCCGTTTTAGCGCCGTGATTTAGGCCTCAGTAAAACTTTCAAAACGAGTTTCTCGAAATTTTGATTTAAAATATACGGGAAACGATAAGCGAAGCTTGCGTAAATTAGTAAACCGTGTAAAAGTTACGACAGATGACCGTGCTCCAAAGCAAAGTGCTGTTACGACTATATATATATAAGAGTGCCTGAGTCAGAAGCACGTGGTCCTGTTTCTGAGTCAACTCGTGTCAATTTCACCACGCTGTCTCTGCACTGATGGAGTTGGCCGAACCCTCACGTTGTTTGCTTGCTCTGTCTCTGATCATCCTTGCCTGTCGCTGGCTGTCTATGTGTTCAGCTCCCGACGTGTCCGTAGTGCCGGTGTGTATACGACGTGCACGATCCGCATACTGCTGTCTGCCCTGTCCTTGTCATGTCCTTTCGCGTTCCGTGTGCATGCAGGCGAGCAGCTGACGGCCACGCTACGATGTCCTCCCACTGTCCCCCAGTCACGTCTATGAAGACAGAGGCAGACGGACAAGCCAGCGAGCAGTCTCCATCGCTTTTCCTTTCTTGTCTGCTTGCCTCGCTGCCTTGTCCGTCTGCCTCTGTCTCTATGGATTTTGCAAGCCGAGCGCTGCTTTTCCCCCACCCCCTCTCCTCTTTCTCTCAGCGGCGAAATCCGTGCGTAGGCCATGAGCGCTGCTCCTCTTCCCCGTGCGCCGACTCGCTCTCTGCCGCCAGGGCGCACGCGCGAGCCCGTAGCACCGGCTTAGGCCACGCCCCGCCGTTTCCCCTCCCGGGCGCCCGTAGTCGCCCAAGCCCCGAGCCCCGCCGGTCCGCTGCCGCCGAAGCCGCGCCCCCGGTCCCGCGCTGGAACCCCACCATCTCCGACTCGCCTCTGTTTCCCCCATCGCTTGCCATCCTTCGCGAGCACCCGCGGTTCCCCCCGCGTCCATGCCGTAGCGCTCGGCCGTCACCACGGCGCCACTCCCCAGCTCACCCATCCGAGCAACCGACCAAGGTCGCGCATCGCCGGCTGATTCGTCGTGCCTCCTCCGTCGGCGCTATGTCACGCGGAGCGGGCCACCGTGCGCCACCTCCGGTGCAGCGAGGCCGCTGCCGTTGCCACCTCGAGCTCCCGCCACCGCAGCCGCAGTGCCTCGCCGGCGTCCGCGCCCCTACCCGCATGACCACGCGCGAGTGCCGCTGCACCAGGTCTCCCCGTCGACATCCGCACGCGGCTTTGCATCGTCCTCGCCATGCCATCCTGGAGCGCCGTCCCGCGCCGAGCCCTGTGCGCCCATGCCGAACGTGGCCGTGTCCTCGCTGCCCGTGCCCGAGCCGCGAAGCACCTCCCCGCTCCTTGGCCGCTCGCGCTCGGCCATGGCGCAGCGTCCCGCCATGGCTGCCCGCCGGTGCCTGCTCTCTCCCGTGCGCGCGAGTTCCTTGCCACGCGCCGAGCCGCCGCGGGGTACCTGCTGCCTCGCCGGGACCCATGCCGTCGCGACCACATCGTCTCCATTGCCGGTCGGAGCTCCTCAGCTCCTCGGCTCTGAGCGCTTCCGCTCCTGAAAAAGATGAAGCATGGTGAGCAGGGGTATAAATCCAAGAAGATTTTTTTATGGGGGTTCTCGATGCAAAATACTAGACTCATTTAAATAGTACATGAGTACCGCGGAGTGATTTAGAGAAAGTTCGGGGGCTTTTACGCAATTTGCCATCGCGCTGGGCCCAACCGTGCATAGGCTGATCGCTTCCGGTCACTGGGCCGTTGGCCGCGCGCCTTGCCTGGGCCTGGTGCCGCGCGCCCCGCTGGGTCGGCCTGCTCGGCGCCCGACTGGGCCGTGCGGTGCTCTGGGCCGCTTGTCCGGGTGAGCTGGCCGCTCTTGGCTGCTGGGCCGCTGCCGCTCAGCCGCACGCTGGGCCGCCAGTCCGGCGAGTTGGGTTGCCGCTGGCCCCTTTTCAATTTATAAATGTTTTTCTAATATAAGTTTCTAGATAACTTGTAAAATCAATATAAAATTATGTAGGTGTCCAAAAATAGTGAAACCAGTTTGGTTGAGTTCCTAAAATCGTAATCTACGTAATAGTGTATTTTATTCGCATAGGTTCGGTATGTTTTTAGGGTTGCTCTAATTATTTTAAAATGCTTAATATTGCTAAAAAGAGAACTTGTAGGAATTATTGTGATGAATTGGTAATATTGCTTAATCTGAAATTTGTACAGTAGGCTCCTAGCAATATTAGGTGTTCGCTGTAAGTTTTGTAGCTCCGGAATAATTCGTTTGCTAAATAGATAATGATGTCCTATTGCGAATAATGATTAAATCAATAGGCTAGAAATAAAGAAACAACTTTGGTTTATATCACTAAAATTATTGTTGGGAAGTAACGCCTTATCCGACAACGTGTACATGTAGCCTAAGTACGGTCGTCGTAGAACTAGCCCGTTAACTCGAGAGGCATACACCATATTTTACGAGTCACGAATGCAGTTGATTAATTACATCTTTGCATTGCATCGCATGCATATCATATAGGTACGATGATGGATCAACGGATCGATCGAAGGATGATTGGGAATCCAAAGATGATGCAACGGGCTTTCTATCCAGTTGATGGTGGATGATCGGAAGATGCAGATACTAACTTTAATATATATCTTACCCAGGCAAGCCCCGGTGCATAACCCCTACTTTTCTGCAGTTTAAATTATATTTGTGCATTAAGTTTTAAGGAGTTGAATGAAACCGTGTAGAATGCTATGCTACAGGACTCCGGTAGAAGTCGAGTGATTGCCTGTCACTCGCGAGCTATAGGAAATATGTTACTATATCATTATCACTTGGAAAATATAAATGGTGGAAAGGAAAATGGTGACCGGGCAGGGATATTGTTTGGGTATTGGTGGGTGTAAGAAGTTGTGTCGCCGTGGACACGGGGCATAGCTTGGTTACACTGCTTTCCCTGTCTGGTCGGTTAAGGACCGATCGTTGCATGAGTCTAGGCAGGTCACAGACTTATTATCCCGAGCACATACTTGTGTATGGCGCTTGGAAGACTTATTGCTCTCTTGTCGTAGATCCAGCTCTTTCCGAACCGACTGTCAGGGTTGTGTTTTTGGTGGAGGAGGACCTTGCACTGCACTGAGTCCGAGACTCAGGGGCGGGGGCTTGGAGTCCCAGTTTGGACGGGGACCTGAACACCTGGGACAGGAGAGTGATGGGTTGGTCCTGCTTGTGCCTGGGGTACAAGCGGGGCGTGTGTTTTCGGGGTACCCAGCTGGGGGCATTGATTCGCGAATCGCCGGGCGATCCGGTACGGCTTGTCTACGGTTTAGCATCGTAGTAAGAACTGAAAGATGAAAGATGGAAGATGGACAAAGGAAATCTAATTGCTTACCACCTGCTTGAAAGTAGCACAGGTGCTTACATAGAATGGTTAGTTAATGAACCAATGCGGCTATTAATAAAAATCGAACATAAGGACGTACGCTTAGTAATGCTTCTTGCAAATGCAATAGACCCACAAGCCAGATAGCCTTGCATATCCTTGGAGTCTTTTCTTTTCTCCTATCGAGTAAGTCTTGCTGAGTACAATTGAGTACTCGGGATTTTATTCCCCCTGTTGCAGGTGACAGGTGGATGATAAAGCTGACTCTTGTGTGTGGATTCCTCCTGGTGGGCTCAGCGAGGATTTCCTTTACGCTGCGATCGTAGTTGTTATTTATAACCCTCACCAAATGTTTTTATGAATGAAAGTACTACAACTGTTGTCATAATTTACATATCAATAATTCATCATGCCATGATTAGATATTTATTTCCGCTGTAATTCTGATCACATGTTTATATTCTGCTGTATATTAAATTGTTCATAACTCTAATAATATGATTACATTCCGCTGTTATAATAATAAATGTTATACTCTGATGTACATGTAAAGTGATGTAAGAAATGGTTAAGAATGATGTAAGCTTTATTCTCTCATTTGTGATCCTGATGACAAAAATGTGGATTTTCGGGTTCTCCCCTGGGGTGTGTTCGACGGAACCGAGTAATTTAGTGTTCTCCCTCGAGTGCTTAGTGTCTAATGGAAGACGAGCACTCCTGTGAGGCATTAGATTAGGCGGTTCTGCCATAGGTGGTATCAGAGCACAAATGACAACAAATTTCTTTCAAAAAGTTAGGACATTTGCATACGATGTTATATAAGTAGCCCTATTACTGTGGTTATGTATCCAGGACAGATGGCACTCTGCTGACTTAGGTAGGCTTAATCAAGTTTTCTGCAGGTACACTGACTCAAGCATAGTCCGATAGTATCGACTAGTTACAGGGAGAGAACGATGTGCCAAAAATCTAAGAACGGTTGCCCTATATGTTGGCAACAGTGAAAGGACGTATAGGATGTGCATTCATGCATATCCCGTTTGTGCATTATAGCACTCGTATTGCTGGTAGATATGCCATCCATAGGTGTCACGCGCGTCGTATTGTGTACGACTAACTCGTTCCTATTCTAGAGTTAGGTCTGCACTATGGCTTCGTGTTTCGCGCCGGTCGTGACCCACGTCTCCCCATACCCCTTTCTGCGCTCTTGTCGGACCCTTGCCCTGTAGTCATACTAGTCAGTAATGGCATCGCATGTCGCTTGCCTTGAACGCACGGAATTTGGTCGATCCGCCTTAGTGATCTCGCGCGGGAACCCTGGTGAACCGCGCCAGGACCACTAAACGCTCCGCCTTTATAAGCAGAGCCTGACTTAGTCATTGGCATCACCACTCGGCGTACTTTAGCTCGCTTAGCTTTTCCTTTGAGCCAACTTTTCGCTCAGCCTTCCTTGCAACCACCGCCAAAGATGGCAGGAGCCTGGGTTAGTACCTACTGCATGAACGTTGAGGGTTTTCCCAGAATCCTGCATGCCACCCTACAAAAGCTCGGAGTCAATGATCGCCCTGAGTATGAGGGCCGTGAGTATGAGGAGCCTGGCACTGAGTGGTGTGAGGTTACCGTCTACATCGGGAAGAGTGAGGAGTTCCCCGACCTCACTGAAGCCTGGAGTGTGACCACGACCGGGTTTCGCTTCGTCGATACCTACCAGGTTGTGGCCCGCAAAGCCTTATGGTACCTCTGCTAGATCTATGAGGAGCCCATTGCCCGTACCCCCATGCGGTTCTTTCCTCCTTTGGACAAGAATCGGCGGGCATGGAGGCTTTGCAAGGACGAGATGTGCAAGAGGATAGTCCCACCATGGTACACTTGACCACGTACCTGCTCGCTTTGGATGAGCAGTACGGCCGTCAAGCCTTGGAGCTGAGGGCATGCCTTCGGCGTGCCGAGGAAGCTGAGATCTTCAACCGGATGCTCCAGGTGCAGCTCGCCGAAGCGCATGCCAGCGCTACAGCTGCTGAGAGCCGAGAGGCTGCCATGGAGGAAGTTCTAAAGGAGGCCGAAGATCGGCATGTTCATCAGCTGCGGGTGGCCTATCTTGTCACCAGGGCCGAGCAGAGGACGCTAGCTGCTGAAAGGCAGGATGCTCCGATTTTGGAAGGGATCCCTATCCACCCACCAGCAAGAAGAAGAACAAGTGTTGCAGCACCGCCCGCACCTCCATCCTCGAAAGTGTCAGAAGAAGAACCCTTGGTTCCTCTCACTCAGCCATTGCCATGAGAGGATGTAGATTAGTTGCCTTGGGATGCTGTACCCGTAGTAGTAGTGCTTGTTGTCGTTGTCCCCTGTATGGTACTCTTGCCATTGTTGTTATCCGTAGTTGTTGAGATCGTTCGACCGTAGGTGGATGTTGTGTGTGAATGGGAGCCTGAATGCCTGTATGATGTACCCGTATCAGATCGTTGGAACATGCATTTTGTTATTTTGCTATGTTTATTGCGTTTATCTACCTTAAGTTCGTTAGATGTGCTTAAGTTTTCTAGGGTGGTATTAAGTGGGTTACAAGAGAAGTTGCCATTCAGATACCAGCAGATCAGCCGTGATTGGATAATATAGGACACTGTATCGACTAATGGTGGATGCCCCAACAGAACACTTGAATCTCTTTAAACCAAATCCGCCGTTGGATTTGAATTCCTTGTCCCTTGTTGTGAAGGGAACCCTTGTTGTTTGAATTTTCCATTGCAATGCTCCCCTTATTCTATGGTCTACGACCCCACTGCCTTCATGGCGTGTAAATTGGTAGTAGTTGCCTGGTTAAAAGCTTGGTGCCGTGATGAAACCGAGGGCTCCCTGTGGAACAGCTGCCACATGGTGACGCTGCTCGGTACGCGCTGGTATCGAGGTTGTTGACCAAGTACCTTTACCAAGTTACACCGCCGTACCATTTTGTTTTAAAAAAAATTCTCCTTGGAAATGTTCAGGTGTTCAAACGGGAAATCCACAACGGGGTGATGCAGAAGTGTTCTCTCAAGGTACACAAGAGATGGTTTGGAGAAAGAAAGTATGACATGATCTGGGTTTACAGAAAAGACGGATGTGGTCAAGGAAGGAAAGCAAAAGAAGAGTAGTAAAGGAAGGTTAGCAGTGGATAGTCGGGAGTAATTGCAAAAGTCAGAGTGGACGTCTTGTCCCAAACCCTATTTTTAGTTGACCGTGCTTCGCATGCTGGGTCATTTCGCTACGTGTCCTACGAACATTGTCTGTATCGGGTCTTTAGCTCCCCATTTTCGCGTGGCCGCGGCATCGTGCAGTGCTCTCCGTCTTTGTGCACTGTGCGTTGCTCCTTTTCCCCAGCATCCGGTCGGCTCTCGACTCTCATGCCTCGTCCTTCGTACCGGACCCCCCTTTCCCTCTCCTTTCTTTCTTCTTTTGGGGACACGATCGCCCGCACGCCTGCCTCATCGAGCGGACCCCTCCCCCTCTCCTCTCCTTTATTTCCCCCTCCGCTGCTCGCGCAGGAAGCACACCATGTTTCTGACCTTATCTCCACAGCATGCACCGTCTATATATCCCATCCCCGCCGCATCCGCCTCCGGTGTGTTGCTCCCCTCTCCGTTCTCCTCTATAAAGTCCCCTTGGACCTTGCTCTTCTTCTTCATCCCATTCCCTTGCATTCGGAGTAGAGCTATGAGATCCAGTCGTCACTCGTGGAGTTAGGCTTGTCAGTCTAAGGTGATGGTGTAATCTGAGGAGGAGAAAGGGATTTTGTTCTTTGAAGAAGTTCGAGTTCCCTTTGGTTAGTTGGTCTTAGGGTTCCCCATGTTTGAGTTCTGGGAGTCCTGTTTCTGGACCATATGGTGCTACGCCATGTTTTGTATAATCATTATCTTGTTGTTTCTCCATCGTCCTCGTCTATCTCGACTTCTGGATTAGATCTCGGTTGTATCAAGTTGCTCCTAACCATGTATCTCTAGCTCCTGTGTGGTTTAGTATTCGAAGTCATGTAATCTTTCGTGTAGTCTCTGATCTACGGAATGTAATCGCGTTTCCCCTTTTCTGCTTCCAGTTTCGAATCTTGAGACGAGATTCTTTTTAAGGGGGGTTGGTTGTAACACCCTGGTGTTACGATCCATTTTAGCGCCGCGATTTAGGCCTCAGTAAAACTTTCAAAATGAGTTTCTCGAAATTTTGATTTAAAATATACGGGAAACGATAAGCGAAGCTTGCGTAAATTAGTAAACCATGTAAAAGTTACGACGGATGAACGTGCTCCAAAGCAAAGTGCTGTTACGACTATATATATATAAGAGTGCCTGAGTCAGAAGCACGTGGTCCTGTTTCTGAGTCAACTCGTGTCAATTTCGCCGCGCTGTCTCTGCACTGATGGAGTTGGCCGAACCCTCACGTTGTTTGCTTGCTCTGTCTCTGATCGTCCTTGCCTATCGCTGGCTATCTATGTGTTTAGCTCCCGACGTGTCCGTAGTGCCAGTGTGTATACGACGTGCACGATCCGCATACTGCTGTCTGCCCTGTCCTCGTCATGTCCTTTCGTGTTCCGTGTGCATGCAGGCGAGCAGCTGACGGCCACGCTACGATGTCCTCCCACTATCCCCCAGTCACGTCTATGAAATTGGGGTGAGCTAGCAAGCAGTCTCCATCGCTTTTCCTTTTCTTGCCTGCTTGCTTCGCTGCCTTGTCCGTCTGCCTCTGTCTCTATGGATTTTGCAAGTCGAGCGCTGCTTTTCCCCCACCCCCTCTCCTCTTTCTCTCCGCGGCTAAATCCGTGCGTAGGCCGCGGGCGCTGCTCCTCCTCCCCGTGCGCCGGCTTGCTCTCCGCCGCTAGGGCGCACGCGCGAGCCCGTAGCACCGGCTTAGGCCGTGCCCCGCCGTTTCCCCTCCCGAGCGCCCGCAGTCGCCCAAGCCCTGAGCCCCACCGGTCCGCTGCCGCCGAAGCCACGCCCCCGGTCCCACGCTGGAACCCTGCCAGCTCCGACTCGCCTCTGTTTTCCCCATCGCCTGCCGTCCTTCGTGAGCACCCGTGGCTCCCCCGGCGTCCATGCCGTAGCGCTCGGCCGTCACCATGGCGCCATTCCCCAGCTCACCCATCCGAGCAACCGGCCAAGGTCACGCATCGTCGGCTGATTCGTCGTGCCTCCTCCGTCGGTGCTGTGTCACGCGGAGCGGGCCACCGTGCGCCACCTCCGGCGCAGCGAGGCCGTTGCCGTTGCCGCCTCGAGCTCCTGCCGCAGCGCCTCGCCATAGTCCGCGCCCCTACCCGCGTGACCGTGCGCGAGTGCCGCTGCACCAGGTTGCCCCGTCGACATCCGCACGTGGCTCCGCATCGTCCTCACCACGCCATCCTGGAGCGCCGTCCCACGCCGAGCCCTGTGCGCCCATGCCGAATGTGGCCGTGTCCTCGCTGCCCGTGCCCGAGCCGCGAAGCACCTCCCCGCTCCTTGGCCGCTCGCGCTCGGCCATGCAACAGCGTCCCACCATGGTTGCCCGCCGGTGCCTGCTCTCTCCTGTGCGCGCGAGTTCCTTGCCACGCGTCGAGCCGCCACGGTACCTGCTGCCCCACCGGGACCCGCGCCGTCACGACCACATCGTCTCCATTGTCGGTCGGAGCTCCTCAGCTCCTCGGCTCCGAGCGCCTCCGCTCCAAGAAAAGATGAAGCATGGTGAGCAGGGGTATAAATCCAAGAAGATTTTTGTTTGGGGGTTCTCTGTGCAAAATACTAGACTCATTTAAATAGTACATTAGTACCGCGGATTGATTTAGAGAAAGTTTGAGGGCTTTTACGCAATTTGCCATCGCGCTGGGCTCAACCGCGCACAGGCCGACCGCTTTCGGTCACTGGGCTGTTGGCCGTGCGCCTTGCCTGGGCCTGGTGCCGCGCGCCCCGCTGGGTCGGCCTGCTCGGCGCCCGACTGGGCCGTGCGGTGCTCTGGGCCGCTTGTTCGAGTGATCTGGCCGCTCTTGGCTGCTGGGCCGCTGCCGCTCAGCCGCGCGCTGGGCCGGCCTGCTCCGCGCCCGCCTGGGCCGCCAGTCCGGCGAGTTGGGTTGCCGCCGGCCCCTTTTCAATTTATAAATGTTTTTCTAATATAAGTTTCTAGATAACTTGTAAAATCAATATAAAATTATGTAGGTGTCCAAAAATAGTGAAACCAGTTTGGTTGAGTTCCTAAAATCGTAATCTACGTAATAGTGTATTTTATTCGCATAGGTTCAGTATGTTTTTAGGGTTGCTCTAATTATTTTAAAATGCTTAATATTGCTAAAAAGAGAACTTGTAGGAATTATTGTGATGAATTGGTAATATTGCTTAATCTGAAATTTGTACAGTAGGCTCCTAGCAATATTAGGTGTTCGCTGTAAGTTTTGTAGCTCTGGAATAATTCGTTTGCTAAATAGATAATGATGTCCTATTGCGAATAATGATTAAATCAATAGGCTAGAAATAAAGAAACAACTTTGGTTTATATCACTAAAATTATTGTTGGGAAGTAACGCCTTATCCGACAACGTGTACATGTAGCCTAAGTACTGTCGTCGTAGAACTAGCCCGTTAACTCGAGAGGCATACGTCATATTTTACGAGTCACGATTACAGTTGATTAATTACATCTTTGCATTGCATCGCATGCATATCATATAGGTACGATGATGGATCAACGGATCGATCGAAGGATGATTGGGAATCCGAAGATGATGCAATGGGCTTTCTATCCAGTTGATGGTGGATGATCGGAAGATGCAGATACTAACTTTAATATATATCTTACCCAGGCAAGCCCTGGTGCATAACCCCTACTTTTCTGCAGTTTAAATTATATTTGTGCATTAAGTTTTAAGGAGTTGAATGAAACCCACTGGCATATATATCTTTATCCTATGAGTCTTACTAGTATGACAGGATCGTGTAGAATGCTATGCTACAGGACTCCGGTAGAAGTCGAGTGATTGCCTGTCACTCTCGAGCTATAGGAAATATGTTACTATATCATTACCACTTGGAAAATATAAATGGTGGAAAGGAAAATGGTGACCGGGCAGGGATATGGTTTGGGTATTGGTGGGTGTAAGAAGTTGTGTTGCCGTGGACACGGGGCATAGCTTGGTTATACTCTTTCCCTGTTTGGTCGGTTAAGGACCGATCATTGCATATGACTCTAGGCAGGTCACAGACTTATTATCCCGAGCACATACTTGTGTATGGGCGCTTGGAAGACTTGTTGCTCTCTTGTCGCGGATCCGGCTCTTTCCGGACCGACTGTCAGGGTTTGTTTTTGGTGGAGGAGGTCCTTGCACTGCACTGTGTCCGGGACTCAGGGGCGGGGGCTTGGAGTCCCAGTTTGGACGGGGACCTAGACACCCGGGACAGGAGAGTGATGGGTTGGTCCTGCTTGTGCCTTGGGTACAAGCAGGGCGTGTGTTTTCGGGGTACCCAGCTGGGGGCATTGATTCGTGAATCACCGGGCGATCCGGTACGGCTTGTCTACGGTTTAGCATCGTAGTAAGAACTGAAAGATGAAAGATGGACAAAGGAAATCTGATTGCTTATCACCTGCTTGAAAGTAGCACAGGTGCTTACATAGAATGGTTAGTTAATGAACCAATGCGGCTATTAATAAACATCGAACATAAGGACGCACGCTTAGTAATGCTTCTTGCAAATGCAATAGACCCACAAGCTAGATAGCCTTGCATATCCTTGGAGTCTTTTCTTTTCTCCTGTCGGGTAAGTATTGCTGAGTACAATTGAGTACTCAGGATTTTATTCCCCCTGTTGCAGGTGACAGGTGGATGATAAAGCTGACTCTTGTGTGTGGATTCTCCTGGTGGGCTCAGCGAGGATTTTCTTTACGCTGCGATCGTAGTTGTTATTTATAACCCTCACCAAATGTTTTTATGAATGAAAGTACTACAACTGTTGTCATAATTTACATATCAATAATTCATCATGCCATGATTAGATATTTATTTCCGCTGTAATTATGATCACATGTTTATATTCCGCTGTATATTAAATTGTTCATAACTCTGATAATATGATTACATTCCGCTGTTATAATAATAAATGTTATACTCTGATGTACATGTAAAGTGATGTAAGAAATGGTTAAGAATGATGTAAGCTTTATTCTCTCATTTGTGATCCTGATGGCAAAAATGTGGATTTTCGGGTTCTCCCCTGGGGTGTGTCCGACGGAACCGAGTAATTTAGTGTTCTCCCTCGAGTGCTTAGTGTCTAATGGAAGACGAGCACTCCTATGAGGCATTAGATTAGGCGGTTCTGCCACAGAACTAGAGCTGGAAGTGCTTGAATGCTCAGAACACGTTGGTGAAGTTACTGCATTAGGAGGTACTTGTTTTAGATTTGTTGTGAATTTAGAGGATAGGACATGCTCTTGCAGACAATGGCAAGTTTCTGGTATTCCATGTAAACATGCTATAGCATTCATCACATCACTATGTAGTGCCTCTCTTGAGAATTATGTGGACTTGTATTACTCCATTGAGAAATTTAGAGTAGCTTATTGTGAACTAATCCCTGCCATGCCTGACAAGTCTCAGTGGCCTAAAGGGACCCATGATTTTTTCCTACATCCGCCACTATTGAAACCTACATCTGGTAGGAGAAAGAATGTGAGGTTCAAAGGTTGTACCGAGAAAAAAATGAAAAAGGCCCTACACAAGTGCCCTATTTGTAAGGATTACGGGCATCACTGGCATAATTGCAAAAAATAGCAGCAAAGAGGACATGGAAGCTATGAGAGAATTGAGGTAACAAATTGTCTAATATGTTCACATTTTGTTGCATGATCATTATAAGAAGATGTAAAATGCTGACTTTAACTTTGCTCCTTATATGGGACCACCCAAAAAGAAGAAAAGACGCAGAAAGCAGCTATAGAAGCTGGCCTTTTGGCTTTAGAGGATGACACACTAGCAGCTTGCATGTCTTTCCCACCATGGTTAGCATTTTTTATGCTTGTACATGCCTAAGTTTTTTTTTCTCAGTACCTTTCTTCATTGCCACAGTCAAATTTTGGAGCCTGCAACTAGTAAAAAGGAAAAACGCAGCAGCTCATGTTCCAGAGGCTCAACAAGGTAATTATATGCTCCTTCTTGTACTTTATAGTAGATGGTTTGATTCACCAAAATTTTACTTGTATACTTTTGAAAACAGCCCCGGTGTCGAACATACAACTAAGAAGAAGGGAAAACGCAACACCTCATCTTCCGGAGCTTCAGCAAGGTATTTCTGTTGTCCTTGTATTTTTTTAGTCAATGCATTCATTTCTTCACAGCTAAAGTTTTCCACTTTTGAAAACAGCCAAAGTGTTGAACCTACAACTATGAAGAAAGGAAAACGCAGCACCTCATCTTCTGCAGGCTCAACAAGGTAAACTCTGATTTGTATTCTGTTTTATGAGCATTTTAGTACAGACCACCTTGTACCATAAATTTTTTTGTCAAACTTAACTCATTAGAGAGGGTGACCACTTGTACATGCACAATTGTAGGTAAAAAAAAGGGTCCAATGAACCTGAGCCCATGAGCATAGAGGGTGACCACACTAACTCAGTTGCAGGACATGCATCCAAGACAACGTACGTCAAGTCCAAACCAAAGGCAAAGGGGAAAATGAAGAATGACATGCAAAAAAATTCTCATGAAATCACTTGACAGCCCTGCAATGGGCACAAGAAGCAAAAGCAAAATGGTTGTCCCTCCTAGCCCGGCAATGAGCACTAGGAACAAAAGAAGGCTCAGTCTTACCATGTAATATGTATAGTTTTCTGTGGTCTTCTTTATGTGAACTTGGATACTTGATATATATGCGACCTATGTGGTTTGTGTGGCTTAAGCAATCTATAGTTGCTAATGTATATAGAGATCTCATGTAAGCTGCTGCTGTTGCAATACATTGGTCAAAAAACATGTTGTTAAAAATTGTTTATTGTTGAAAACAAATAATCTGGCAAAAAAAGGGGCTGATGTTCACATTGCAAATGTCCTGCTTCTATACAGATGAAACATCCATTGCAAATGATCTGTACAGAGTGAAATACGGGTATAATGGACTTTTCCGCTGCCAATTAACGGTGTTAGTGGTCTGTACTAATGGTAGTACTAGATAGGGGACCAAAAATAAACCCAGTGCTATATTGGGAAAATTTAATCTTTGGATGCTATATAGGGAAGCAGTGGCGGATCCAGGGGGGGCTGCCCGTGCTGCAGCCCCCTCGGGAGCCTTAAATCACATGTAAAATACTGTTCATTAGCATCTAAATCATCATTATTTTCTTAACTCTAGCCCTAATCTTCATTATTTAGCCCCCCTCCCCCCCCCCCCCCCCCCCCCCCCCCCCCCCCCCCCGCGAGGAGCTTATCCTGGATCCGCCCCTGTAGGGAAGCATGTCATTCTGTGATGCTAAATAGGGAATTTTCTCTACTTAATATATGATGGACTGGAGCATTCAATTTTTTTTGCTCGAATACATGGATTCAAGCTCATTCATTCAATAAACCCCCTGGTAGAAAGCGTGTGGGCACTACTGAAATGAGTCACGGTCACATGCCTCTTTGGCACTGTCATTAAGACCCTCTTTTGGTAGGGTTTTTAGTTTCTCTAAAAACGCCTTTGGTTCTAACTTTTTTAATATAAAAGCAGTTTTTTCTGGTGAATCTAAAACTATTTTGAAAAAAGTTTGAAAAAACAATTCTTCTATTTTTTGAGGAATAGGTGGGAGACATCAAATGTGCAAAATGCCCTTTTATTCGACTTCTATACACAAGTTGTCAGTGGCATCTTCGGACTTGATGAATACTATTTCTAGGAGCATGGAAGCCACATATGAGCTAGGGGAAGTCATGTTTTTGTGGTTTCGGCTTCCTATGAGAAAAATAACCACGGTTTCACTAGTTTTTAGCTTTAGGAGCCGTTCCTCGTGTATGTTTGGTAGGGCTTTTAGGCAAGTCCATGGGGAAGGTTCAACCAAAGCCACGTCAAAAAGCTTTTACTGTGTGTTTGGTTTGGGGACCAAGTGGGTTGGGATGGGTCTAACCCAGTTTTCTAGGATGAGATGAACCCATCTCGTGTTTAGTTAAGAGGGTGGGTTGAACCCAAATTTTTGTTTGGTTGAAAGGGTGGAGAGGGATAGAATGGATGACATTTTAACACCGTTATTAGTACCCGTTAGTGGGGCCCACCTGTCATCCTCTTTATTTTTTCCCTTCGTTATCTTCTTCCTCCTGCTCGCCCCAGCTCGACCGAGTGGGCGCTGCGGCTCGCCATAGCTCTGCCCCAGCTCGACCACCCTGCCCTGCGTGGTTGCCGCCCGCCACCAGCTCGCCCTGGCCGGCACCAGCTCAGATCCAGCTCGCCTGCCACCGCTCAGATCCAGCTCACCCTGCCATGGTCACCGCCTCCCCGGGCCCGAGCTCGCCCGCCATGGCCGCCACCTCCCTAGGCCCAAGCTCGCTCGCCATGGCCCAAGCTCGCCTACCATGGCCGCCACCTCCCCTATCCCGAGCTCGCCCACCCAGATCCGGAGAGCCGGGGCTGGGGACGAGGACAACGCCACTGCAACCTCCGAGGAGGGGGAGGGAGAAGGAGAGGAGTTCGCGACGAACAGGAGGGAGAAGGAGATGAAGCTCGCGACGCCATCCATCTGGGTTCAGCTCGTCCGCCCAAATAGAAAGGCTGTTTGGTAGTCCAACCTAGCAGGCTAGCACTGTTGCCCTATCCGGTAAAAGCCCAAACTCGCTTTGTATAACTAATTTGTGTATGATTTTTGTATGACTCACTTTATTTTGTCTCCAGATACGTCAAAGGAGTAAAAGAACAATCCTCGTTTGGAGCACTGTTAGAATTAGTATGGCTTCAAGTAAAAAAAGAAGGTGTTGATCAGGCCTCGTTTGGAGCATTGCCGCTGAGTGGTTCAAATAATCTTCAACATGCTACATATAACCAACACATGCCGGAAATCACATTTCTGGTATGCATTTTTTTTTCATATACTGTTAAATTTCTCATATTAGGTAGATGTGCTTTGCTAATCTACATGATGGGGACATGCAACCATTATAGGTTGATTAGATGTGCCAGTACAACTTTGTGTTAATGTAAGGTCCAATGTTTTGAGCGAAGGAAGACATACTACATTAGGTTTTTCTTTTATTTCTTGTTCTGGTGATGGGTACAAGGCTTTCAGGATCCATTTGTAGCCGAACCTGAAGGTGGCATGCATGATTTGAAATGTGACCTTAGAAATCGGCAATGCTACCATTAAGACGTCCGGAAGGCTGGACGCCTCGCTCCACTCACTGCCGCATGCGCCGCTCTCTAAAAAAACAAAATCAACTCCAGCGGCTTCGCTCCGCTCTGCTCCGCTCCCACCCTTACCCCTTCCGCGCTCCTCATCCCCTGCCACAGCACACTAACTCCCCGCGTCCTCCCCCAACGGGAGCCCCCAATGCCCACAGATCCGGCGGCCTTCACCCCAACACGGCGAGATCCATGGAGCAGGAGCGAGATCCACTTGCCTCCAGCAAGATCCATGGAGGTGGCGTAGCGGTGTTGCAGGGGGAGTGTGCGGCACTCCTCCTCCCCATCACGGCACCCTCCGCCACCCCGGCGACACCCTCTCTCACCCTGCCGACCAAGCTCCCCCTACCCCGGCAGCCATGGCGCTCCTCGCCCCCCCCATCCCCCACTATCGCCGTTGAGCCAAGCCCGGTACTGGTGGCGGTGGTGCTCGTGCGCCGCCACTCGTCGTCGCCTGGAACCGACCAGCCTAGTCTTTCCCCTCCCCTGTGTTGCAAATGTATATTTTCTGGTGTTCTAGTCGTTTTAAAGGTATGTTGCAGTTGTTTCTTATGGATATTGCAAAAGTAGATCGGGTGATGTTGCACATATTACATACGTCGCACGTGTTTCAGAAGCTTGTTGCAAGCGTTTATTCAAAATGTTTTTTCTGTTTCTAGATGTATGTTGCAATCATTTTTTATCTGGATGTTGCATATGTTTTCACAAATATGTTGAACAGTATGTTCCAAATGTTTCGGCTATTTCAGTCTTATGTTGCAGTAAGTGTTTTTTTATGTTGCAATTATTTTATCTGGATGTTGCATATGTTTCACACACATGTTGCAAGCATATGTCCTAAATGTTTCATCTGTTTCAAATGTATGTTGCATTGGAGTGTTTCATGTTGCAAGTGCAGACCGCCGGCGTTGGTGTCCATGAGGGCAGGCAGGGTGAAGCCACGGCCACCGACACGTGGAGGAGGCGCAGGCCGCCGCCTGCGGTGTGTGGAGGAGGCACAGGCCGCGCGGTGCTGTTGTGCAAGAGGCGAGGGCGAGTCTTCCGAGCGTCTTGTAAGAGACGGGCACCGCGCCGGTGCGGAAGAGGCAGGGGTGACTCATCCGAGCAGGCAGTTCGGATGCGAGCGCGGGAAACATAGCTGGCGTGGGCGGCGCGCGAATCCGAGCGAACGGGGTGGAGCAGCCGCGGGCATTCGGACAGACACAGTTGTTCGCGCTTGTTTCTATGTTAATTGTTATTGCTCCATTTTTTCTCATCGTAACACATGAGCATAAACCTATATGAGATTAAAAAAACGAAAAGTTAACTAAATGTAAAAGTTTGGGCTGAATAGGCTGGAGAGCCCAATTAGGCTCGACTAAGTCCAAATTGGCCCCACTTTGCGTGTTATTATGAGGAATTTGAAGCCATAGTATATTCGTTTCTATGTTGTGTTCCTTGAGTTGTGGCAACGAGGTGATACTAAAGTTGCGCTTACAGTTCGCACACTGACTAACGCGACTTGAAACCATCCCGCACAGCGTCCTGGTTCTAATTGTTCATGCTCCGTGAAGAGTGATAGAATTGAGTACAAACGGAATGTTATGAACATCACACTCTAAAATCATCTTTGGTAACAATACAACACACGTCCAAATTATCGTGGTATTATTTTATTCCCGTTGCAATGCACACGGGTACGATCCTTGTGAACTAAAAATATATAGATATGTGGCTGATTCTTCATTTCACATGTTATTTAAAAAAAAAGATGGAGGTGGAAAGTAAAGTCCACGTCGGTCGTCACCACGGCTAGCTTATCTTGCCACTCACCACATCCGATCCAGTGTGTGCACACACGTACACAACGATATGCATGATGTACGATTGATTGATTTAAACTGGAGTCGCTATAGCCTGCAGTGGTGTAGCCATCGACAGGTTGAGCCCAAGCCTCTCAGTCATGTCCAGCCCGTTCTTGTCATCATCAGCCGGAGGAAGAAGACTCCACTCAAAGCGATGCAGCAAGGACGCGAGCATGAGATGAACCATGCGAAGCGCCAGCGGCATCCCCGGGCACATCCTCCTCCCGGACCCAAACGGCAAGAGCTCGAAGTCTCGGCCGCGGAAGTCGACTGCTTTCTCGTCGTCCTCTGCTACCAAGAACCTCTCCGGCATGAACTTGTCCGGCTCGGGCCACACCTTGCCGTCGTGGCCGATCGCCCACACGTTCACCACGACGCGTGCGCCCTTGGGCACCGCGTAGCCGCCTCGGATCTGCGTCGTCGTCTCGGCCTGGTGCGGAAGCAGGAGCGGCGCCGGAGGGTGGATGCGGAACGCCTCCTTCACGATGGCCTGTAGGTACTTGAGCTGCGCAATGTCGGACTCCTCGACCTCCGGTTTGGAGCCGATCACCTGCGCGAGCTCGGCACGAGCCTTCGCCATGGAGGATGGATTCAGTAGCAGCTCGGCCATCACCCATTCTACCGTTGCTGCGCTTGTGTCGGTGCCGGCACTGAATAGGTCCGACAGCAACGACAGGAGCGTCTGACGATCGAAGCCCCGGCCGTCCTCGGCGCCGCGGTAGTCCAGCATCACGTCCAGGAAGTCTTTCTCTTTCTTGGGACTGGCGGCGGCGGCGGCGGCGACGCGATCCTGCAGGCGGCGCTCGATCTGCTTGTCCATCATGGCGTGCAGCCGCTGGAACAGGCTCTCGATGCGCCTCCTCAGCCCCTGCGGGTCCAGCCGCGCCACCTCGGGGAAGAAGTCCGACACGTTCGGCAACCCTACGGTGGCGTTCAGCTCCGCGAGAACGCCCTTAAACGATGACGCTGGCGACGAGCCGCTGTCGTCGTCGATGATGTCGATGTCAGCGAGGTCGGTGGAGAAGATAGTGGAGGAGAGCAGGTTGAGCGCGGTGACGAAGGCGAGGCGGGCGACGGCGACTGGCGCGCCATCACGCGCCAGCCGCGCGACGTGGGAAACGAGCCGCCGCACCTTGTCCCGGCGGAGGGACTGGTGCGTGTCGAGGCGGTGCGGCGCGAAGAGCTCCCCGGAGCACACCTTGCGGAGCGCACGCCAGCGCGGGCTGCTGGTGGGGAGCCACACCATGGAGTGCGTGTAGTGCGCGAACGCGTGGGTGCCGTCCGGGAGCGAGCGCCCCGAGAAGGCGGCGTCGTGGCGCTGGAGGACGTCGCGGGCGGCGTCCGCGGACGAGGCCACGATGGTGGTGACCGTGCCAAGGCGGAGGGCCATCACTGGACCGTGGCACTCCGCGAGGCGCGCCATGGAGCGGTGCGGGAGGGCGCCGAGGGAAAAGAGACTGCCGACGAGAGGCAGCGGCCGGGGACCGGGAGGAAGGTTGCGGCGGCTGTCAGCATAGAGGCCGAGGAGGTACAGGGAGGAGAGGACGAGGACCAGGCAGCATGGGGCGTACAAGAGGAGGAGCTCCATGTCCATGGTGGCCGGGTGACAACTAGCTCGGTGATCGGGCTTGTGACGAGAGGTGTCCGGAGCAATGCAATGTACATACTTTTATATTATATATATAGAGCTAGGGCTAGGGCGCAACACAACTGTTGATTGGTGGATCACAGCGCCGCAGGGGATCGGCATCACATCTAGATTACTATACAAAAGGATTCTTATCAAAATATATAAAGATACACATCTAAATATATAAAGATACACGCGCGCGTTGCACGTGTTCCCAAAAACAAGACATTGGTAGCCTGCTTGTAGCTTTCCACCAAATTGATACGAAATCTTGAACCTCACTTCTTTTTATTTACTTGCAATCATACATGGGATTATACAATTTACAGAGAGGACGAGCAAGGATTACTACTATAAAAAATGTTTGTAGCAATATGACAAATTTTTTATAGAGGCGGCTGGTGATGGAGCCGCCCCTACAGTGGGCGTGCTCGGGACCCACGAGACCAGCCGCCCCTACAAATGGCACAGTAGGGACGGCTGGTGATACGAGCCGCCCCTACAAATGAGTCGATTTATAGGGGCGGCTCACTAACCAGCCGCCCCCGGTGTTGCGATTTGTAGGGACGGCTCAATCACCAGCCGCCCCTACAAATGCCCCACGTATAAAAATCTGCAGCCCATTCTTCCTCCTTAGGTCACTCACTCCAACCCATGAAAAAAGGTAGGGAGGCCTTGGGCACCTCCCAAAAATTGCTCTGCTAAGGGGAAAAGTTTTGGTCTCAAATCCTTTGATGGAGAGGTTGTAGAAGGTAAGAAAATACTATTCCATACTTTTTTTTGAAGTTTTAATGGTTGGTTAGTGAGTAATTAGAGTTTTGCTTTTCTCTCTCTTCTATGGTGCTTGAGCTACTTATGAAGCAAATTAGACCTAAGTTTTGAATGTACTAGGATAAATTAGGTAGGGGAACAAGATCATACCCTTATTTGGTCCTTGTTTCTTGATTTTAGTGAATAATTAGTTAGTTTTATGCATGTTTCATGTGCATGTAGATCTAGATCTAGGGTTTGGTTTTTTTATTAATTTTATTTTTGTAAATTTATGTTTGATGAAATTGGACTAGGGTTTGTATGAAAGATATTGGGTAAAATATTAATTGTTGCTAATTGTTGTCTTTGAAATTGTTTATTGTAATCAACAAATATGTATTTTATATTTATGGATAAATAGGCCCTTAATTAATTTTCCTCTACCATGGTGTGTTTGTATGCTTCATGTAATTATATTTGATTTATATTCATATATATCTGAAGTATATACAATTATTCTCAAGTAATTATTAATTTGATTTATTTTTATATATATCTGAATAAGTAGTCCTTTAATGTTTTTTTTGTTGTAAAAGATGGAGTACAGGAACTCTAGGATGTATGGTTCGTTAAGTTTCAAGGCAGGTTTCCGTAAAGAGGTGGATAAATTTATTGAAGCCGCAGAGAAGCATGCAACGACGTTAATAGAGAATAAGGGTATAATTATTTGTCCCTATAAAGATTGCAAGAACCATATGTCATGGACAGATGTGACTATCATCAGATCAAATTTGATTATGCGAGGAGTTGTTGAGGACTACACAGTATGGATTCATCATGGTAAATCGGTTATTGTTAACGATAAGGATGAGGAGGAATACGACGACGAAATCCTAGAATCCCTGTCCCAATATTCAGCAGAGCTTGTTGCACGAATCGATCCCGAGTTTGGCAATGAACAAGGTGGTGATACTGGTTATTGGGATGGTAACGACGAAGGTGGTGCCAATAATGATGGCGGAGCACGTGTTGGGGATGAAGATGATTTGAAGGACATGATTCGAGCCCTTAGACCAGAGATTTTACTAAAGAGCCCGAAAGGTCTAGAAAATTTTGAAAGGGTGAAAAAAGCATCGAAGGAGGCTGTATATGGTGTTGAAAAGGGTTGTCCGACACACTGAACATTGCTATGTTTTGTGCTTGAGCTACTCATCCTAAAGGCTAAGTACGGCTGGTCAGACTATAGTTTCAATGATCTATTGCGTCTCTTGTCATGGGTGCTGCCACAACCAAACTCAGTTCTTGCCAACACCTACCAAGCGAAGAAGGTCATAAGTCCATTGATAATGGGGATTGAAAAAAATCCATGCATGCCTCAACCACTGTATCCTTTCTTCATGGTGAAACGTTTAAGTCACTAGATAAATGTCCTTGGTGTGGGGCCAGCCGGTACAAGAACAATGACATTTACGATGGGGACGAAGCCTCCAGGGGAAAAAGAGAAATAAGAAGGGTACAAAAAAGGTGGTACAAGAATCTCAGTCCTAGAGGACACTCCATTAAGCAACGATGCAAAGCAGAGAAGAATTCCTACCTTGGTAATGTGGTACCTGCCAGTTACCGATCGCTTGAGACGTATCTTCCTAAACCCTAAAGAAGCCACACTCATGACATGGTGGGATGATGAGCGCAAGGTGGACGATGATAAGATTGCACACCCAGCTGATTGTAATCAGTGGCAAAGGATCGATGAGAAGCACAAAGAACTCAGTGATAACCCAAGGAATGTATGGTTTGGCTTGAGCACCAATGAAATGAATCCCTTCGATGAGAGGATGAGCGACCACAACACTTGGCCAGTGATCTTGACCATGTACAATATCCCAACATGGTTGTGTCATAAGAGAAAGTACCTTCTCCTCACTATTCTTATTTCTGGTCCTAAACAACCAAGCATTGATATAGACATGTTTCTCAAGCCTTTGATGCAAGAAATGGAGAGGCTATGGAGGCATGGGGAGCCAATGTATGATGTGTTCCAAAAGGAGGACTTCATATGTAGAGCAATAATATTTGTTACTACCAATGATTACCCCACGCTGTTTGCTTTGTCTGGATAGATCAAAGGGAAGACATGATGCTTAGTTTGCTTGGATGGTACTACATGGGTGTTCCTAGATGCATCCAAGAAGATAGTTTACCTAAGGAACTTGTGCTTCTTAAAGACAAGTCACAAGTACCGTAGCAAATTGTTCTTTAAATTTTATGACAACACCCCGGAGATTGAACCCCCTTCGGAGAGACGTAATAACGGAGAACACGTGTACAAAATGGTGAAAAACATACACGTCATCTATGGAAAGAAGAATTCGGATGGGACGAATAGAGATAGAAGCACACCTCTTGTCGAAGGCAGACCTTTCAAGAAACAATCGATCTTCTTTTAGTATTTGCCTTATTGGCCAGACTTGAAGGTCCCCCATGCCATTGATACTATGCACGTGCAGAAGAATGTCTTTGAGAGTCTCATTGCTACTTTGATGGACATAGGCAAGTCAAAGGATGGTCTGAAATCACTAAAAGACATGGTGCAGCTAAATATGATGCCACAACTTCACCCAGTACCTGAGGCTAATGAAAAATACACTCTGCCCACGGCGTGCTTCAACCTAACACCAGAAGAGAAGAGAGCTATATGCACTTTCCTGAGGGGGGTCAAAGTCTCGACTGGGTTTTCAGTGAATATGAAGAAGCTAGTGTCGATGAAGGACTTGTCAATAACACACTACAAGGCTCACAATTGTCATGTGATGCTGATAGTGTTTCTAATTATTGCAATTAGGGCTATAAAGCCAGAGTTCTTGAAAATGGCCATCACTCGCATGTGCTACTTCTTTTCAAAGATCTCACAGAAGACGATTGTCAAGAGAGAGCTCAATGACCTACATGAATTTATGGTGGAGACACAAAACCAACTAGAGATGTGTTTACCTTCTGCTTTTTTGATATAATGCCACATCTCATGATTCACATGGTTCATTAGGTACAGGCGTTGGGCCCTTGCTACTTGCATGAAATGTGGTCCTATGAGCGATTCATGTCGGTTCTAAGCTAATACGTGCATAATCGAGCATACCCAGAGGGCTCCATGATAGAGGGTTACAGTACTGAATAAGTCATCGAGTGCTGTCAAGAGTACCTAAAAGTACAGAAAGGGATTGGTAAACCCAATTCTCGTCACAAGGGTAGGATGGCTGGGAAGGGCACCGGCGATAGAAAAGTGTTCATCGACTATGATTACAAAGAAGTGAGTTGGGCGCATTATAGTGTCTTGCAGAGTACACAACTAATGCGATCGTACATTGATGAACACTTGGCTATCATTATAGCGGAGAGAAATGGTCGTTCAGATGATTGGGTCGTGAAACAGCACAAGCAACGACTAACTACATGGTTGAAGGACCAAAACATACCGCCTGGAGAAACCATAGACTCTATTACCATTAGTAAGTTGGCGGAGGGGCCATCGAGACAAGTGACATCTTGGAAAGCTTATGACATCAATGGGTACACGTACTATACCCACGCAAAGGATAGTAAATATGTGAACCAAAACAACAGCGTTCGAATAGAAGCTCTTGATGGAGTGGGTCGAAAGATCTAATACTTTGGCATCATTGAAGAGATATGAGAACTTGACTATAGAAGGGATATAACGGTGGACCTGTTTTGATGCCACTAGATCAAACAACACCAACTGAACGAGATCGGATTGAGAGTCCTGGACCTCGAGAATCTAGGCTACCAAGATGATCCTTGGGTGCTCGCTTCACGTGTCGCACAAATTTTCTATATGCCTGACCCACAAAGTAACCTCCCCCTGAAGAAGACAAAGCACGTGGTTGCCTCTAGGAAACAGCACATTATCGGAGTTGATGGCGTGGACGATGTTGAAGCTTTCAATAACTACGATGAGATGTCGCTATTCACAGACTTTTCTAAGAAAATCAGTGTTGTGGAAAAGAACCTGCCCAAAGACATATTACCATAGGAACGAAAATATGTCAAGGAAAAAGTCATTACAGCGGGCTAGCTAGTTGTTGAACGTGGAGTGTTTGTGTAAGTGTATGTGTTTGTAAGACTTTATTTATGCATGTGTGTGAGACTATATATTTATGTATGTGTGTGAGACTATATATTTATGTATGTGTGTGAGACTACCCTTTGCAACATCCAGATGAACCTATTGCAACATCCACTCTATTACTACTAAAACAACTGTAACACACAGACACTTGAAACAGACACTTATTACTACTGCAACATGTTCGGACTACTATTGAAACACTTAAAACAAGCACTTAACACTTTATGAAATGAAGAAATGATCAAAATAAAAGTTGGACATCTTGACGAGTTATACAACTTTTATATTCATCACCTTTACAGCTGAAATCATTTAGTGGTTGAAAATCAGGTTTGAAGTTGTCATTTTCTGAAATTCAAAATTTGAATTATTCAAAATTAGTGACAAAGATAGATGACCAGACCAAAATGATAGAGCATAATTTTAGAAAATTTTAGAAAAAAACCATTATATTTGGAGTTAGTATGAGGGAGAAAAACTAGTTACAAGTTTCAGTCATAGATTAAAAAGAGAAATCACACTTGTTCATCATTGATCATCATGAACAATTGTAATTTTTCTTTTTAATCTCTGGGTAAAATTTGTAACTAGTCTTTCTGCCTCATACTAACTCCAAATGTGATGATTTTTCCCTAAAATTTTCTAAAATCATGCCCTATCAAGTTACTGTGTTGATTTGGTCATTCTTTTCGTTTGACAAAGTTTGAGCAATTCAAAATTTTAAATTTAAAAAAAATGATAAGTTCTAACAAGATTTTGACACACCAAATGATTTCAGCTGAAAAGTGATGAATACCAAAGATGTATAACTCATCAACATCTATAACTTTTAGTTTGGTTATTTCTTCATCTGACAAAGCGATAGTAAACATTGTTCACAAATCAACATGTCTCTCATATAGTTAATGCAACTAAACTATGAGTGATATGTGAATTTGTGAACAATGTTTACTAATACTTTTGTCAAATGAAGAAGTGACCAAAATAAAAGTTGTTGATAGTGATGAGTTCAACAACTTTTATGTTCATGACTTTTGTAGTTGAAATCATTTAAGGTTTTAAAATCTTATTTGAAGTTGATATTTATTGAAATTCAAAATTTGAACTGTTCAAATTAAAAGATGACCAAAATAAAAGTTATAGATAGTGACGTGTTCAACAATTTTTATGTTCATGACTTTCTTATTTGAAATCATTCAAGGTTTCAAAATCTTATTTGAAGTTGATATTTATTGAAATTCAAAATTTGAACCGTTCAAATTTGGTCAAATGAAAAGATGACCAAAATATAAGTTGTACATCTTGATGAGTTCTACAACTTTGATGTTTACAAAATTTTCATTTAAGGTCATTTAGTGGAGATGAAATTGTTTAAGTTGTTTTAAATTTTAAATTTTAAAATATTCTTTTTGTAAAGAACAAAATATAAAATTATATCTGTAAATATATATATATATATATATATATCATGGAATTGTTTATATAAATATATATTTATTTATACATATATAGAATAATAAAAAAAATATTATATAAATTTACATTGTGTTCTTTATATATAAATTACAAAATTATTAATTAAAATAAATTGAAAAATATTTGTAGGGGCGGCTTACTCAGGAACCGCCCCTACAAATCGATTTGTATGGGCGGCTTACTCAGGAACCACCCCTATTAATGAGCTTCGGTATATAAGCTCGGGAGGCCAAAATTATTCTAAGTCCTAGGCGCTTTCTTCTCCACGACGCCGACAGGCTGCCAAGTTTTTCTCCTCCGCCGCCGCCTCTGTGCCCTACCTCCGCCGCCTCCATGCCCTACCTCCGCCTCGTCCTACCTCCCCTGATCCGCCTCCAACCCCTGGTCCGACTCCTGCCCTATGCGCTGTCGTTGCCCCCGGCGGCTTGGGTTTCCGCCATCGTTCCCCCTCCCACAGCGGCTAGGGTTTCCGCTGCCGGTGCCGGTGCCCGTGGTCCCTCCCCCCGGCGGCCCTAGTGCCCTGGTGCCCATCATTAGGAACACGTTCGCGGGTTCCTGCACGTTCGCGGGTTCCTGCAGGGCACCGGCGCCGACGCCGCGGCGAGGGCCGTGTTCATGGATGGGTCCTATTCGGCAAGTTCTTCGACTCGGCTGACCTGTTCCCGCTGTGGGAGTTCGAGTTCGGCGTGCTGCTCGTCGCGCTCCGCTGCGGCAATGCCAGAACCACCGTCGACTAGGCTGAGACCGACTCCGAGTACTACCTCAGAGCCGACATACCAGGTATGAATTACGATCGCTGCTAGCTCCATGCTTTTCACTTGGTTTTGTCTGTGCGATCCTAGAAATGGTCTTAGAACACTGCATAGAAACAAACATCAATGTTCAATATTCCTTTGAAAAAGTTGAGATTATAAACTGATGTGAGATTATTTCCATTTAGCCGTTGTAGGTTAGATTTAGATCTTGTTGTTGGATATCTTCCTTGTTGATATTTTACTTTGAGGTATCAGATTGAATCAAAGTGAAGAGGTATGCGCTTACTTACATGACGTTTAGTGCACGGGAGATTGGATAACCTTATATCATTAAATAGATGAATTGTGATACTAAAACCACTCTATGGAGCTTGCTGTCTGCTTTCAGTAGCATTTTTAGGTAGCTAGTCTGCACTATTTACTTTTCTATCTTCTTGTTTTCTTGTGAACGCTTTCAATAATTATCAAAACAGTTCTGAACATTACAGTTATCGCTCCCAGCATACTTTATAAATTATAATCGAGCTTTGTGCTTTGTGATTATGAAAGTGGGCAGAGAATCTGATATTGTTGTTCCTTTTTTTAGTGTATAGAGTTCAGGTTTCAGTTGGAAAGAATAAACTTTTCTGCCTCGGGTCTTTATTTAGTCCTAAATGGTAACACATGAGCATATGCCGATTTTGAAGGCCCGCCACCGCTGCACGCGCGCTTGTATGTGTTTGGTACTTTGCTTGCTTACTAGTTGCCTGAGGACAGTGATACCATGGGATGATATCATAGGGTAATCGTGTGCATCCAGAGCTGTGTCATGCTCTTGTTTTTTGTTGTTCACATGTTTTAGCTGCCAATATGGTGGCTGCTTGATTTAATACTTCTACTCATGATTAAGCCACTTCTTCATTGTGTTGCTGCTACCGGGAACAGACCTTTATGTACCACATGGCTGATGTCCTGATGCTTTGCTTGCCTACATGAGCATCAGTTCAAGTTACAGTCATTTTCTGCTCAAGTCGATCTGGTACTGCATGCAAGTTCAATGACATATTGTGGGTACATAATAAAACTTTATCAATATGTTTAAACCAATACTAAATCCATGAATTGCAGAAATGAATGCTGAAAACAATTTTTTATGTGGAGCAGTGATTCTCTAAGTTCCATTCAGCAAAGGTGCATTAGGAAAGAACAATGCACACATATAATTATAAGACACATATTAAGATACATAGTAGTAGTATACATAATACAAATGCAGCTAGGGTCAATTAGTTGATTATATTTGAATATCTATATTTTTGATTGATACTCCAACACAAGATTCTGACCATGTTCTATACAGCCATAGATCAGTTTGATTTTTCGACCACTTTAACTGCCAAATCAGCTCCCTAATATAACTAGAAAGATGTAGAGTATTTCCCAAGCTTTTCGGATTGCTAAAGAACATACTTTTTGGATGGATAGAACTCTGGTTATGAATTTTAGATGTAGCCTGGCAGGTTTTGACCTTGCTTTGCGCAACAGTGGGTCTTTGTTATTTTTGACCTTGATAATTGCAGAGTCTGATTCTAGTAATAACTAGATAGATGTAGAGAATTGCATAGGCTTTTCGGATTGTTAAAGGATAATTCTTTTTTGTTGTCTAGAACTCTAGTTATGATTGTTCTAAGCATCTGTACTGCTGCTGCCTTAAAAATTCAGATACTTTGATAGCTGGTTTTGATTAACTGGATGGCACCTGTAGAACATGATTGTTGTACTGGAGTTATATAGGTTCTATTGACTTGCTCTTGCACCTTCACCAAACAAATTGTGATGAAAGGAAAAAGGAGAGTCCTATTGTCTTTATTTAGTTAGTGCACGACGTCCTCCTTATGTTGGCTGCTCCTTGCTTGTTGTTTTTCATGTATAGAAATGCCTTGTGTTTTATATGAACTTTTATCCACTATTTGATTGCCCCTGTTTTTATTAAGACACATATGGTCTGCATTTTGTTTTTATGTCTGGATCTGAACAAATTAAGTAAACAGCTTGCACCTGCAGTTTCTAGATTCTATGTACTCTATTGTTCC